>NC_135234.1:518471551-518785051 GCF_051348905.1 Ranitomeya variabilis
TATCAACAAAACCTCATAACATGTTTGTGAGAAGGGGGCGGCTGATGGAAATGTCCAATGAGAACTACATTTGTCTGTAAATAGTATAAGAATGGTGCTCACCTGGTTAATAGAATTGATTATGCTCATGTGTGCATTTCTTTTCTCCGAGCGCTAATAACAGAGAGGGCCGAGTCTCCCACTTTGCCCACACTGGTGATCCCGCAATCTGAGTCAGAACACGCTGCTGCAATATTTACTACAACTATTACTACTAGGTGAGAAAATATTGATAATAAATAGGAAGTGGTTAGAAAGTTCAACAGAGGCAATACTGATTTACAAACCTTATCTAATCAGTGCAATAAATTGACTGTTTCCTTTCTAGATTCTAAATTCTTCAAAGCAGCATTTACACCAAGCAATCTGTCATCATGAGTCAAAGACATTTCTGGAATCAGAATCTCTGCCTCTACATTATTCTGCTCTCACATTAGGTGGCAAAAGCCTGGTCATAAATTTCCTTTAAAGGCAATGATTGCTGGGTTGCATCCAGATATGTTCTTCTCTGAAACACTGCTGCTAGTCTTATACAGTCCCTTGTCGTATTTGCACTGCCCCTCTTCAGTTGACTTGATGGGTCGCACCCATGTCTTTACATAGGAAGCCTGTCAGTCATTTGGGAGCTGGGAAAGGAGAAGTCGACAGGTAATCAAATTGGACTAGCTGCAGTGTTTCAGAGTAAAACACATCTGGCTGAAATAGAGCAATCATTCCCTTTAAAGGAAATTTATGACCAGGCTTTTGCCACCTAATCTGAGAGCAGAATAATGTAGAGGCAGAGATCCTGATTCCAGAAATGTCTGTAGTTCAGGCAGCATGAATCTAATACCAGGTTTTTGCCACTTAAATGGAACCTGTCAGCAAATTTTGCGGCTATAAGGTGCGGCCACTGCCTTTCAGGGCTTATCTACAGCATTCTATAATGCTGTAGATAAGTCCCCAGTCCGACCTGGAAGTGAAGAAAAATAAGTTATATTATACTCACCCGAAGGGGCGGTCCGGTCCGATGGGTGTTGCAGGTCCGGGTCCGGCGCCTCCCATCTTGCGACGCCGCCCCCCTGCTTCTTCATTGCTCCCCAGCATCAGCGCTCCTGCGCAGGTGTACTTCCCTGCCCTTGCGCAGGCGCTGGGAAAGGTCAGAGAGCAATGTTTCCCTCCATATTCATGAGCTCTGTATAACCCTGTCCCCACCACTGATTGGCAGCTTTCTGTCTGTGTCATAGATGTGATTGTAAAATCTATAAGCCATTTCATGAGAGTTGATAGTGAATATTGAAGCAAGGTGATAACCTCCAGATGACCCCTGTGCTAAGGGACCCCCCTGTTTTGAACAGGTAATTAAAGAGGATTATCTGATGGATTGCAGACAAGGCACAGCTGACAGAGGAATTTTGGAATATGACCGATTTATGGCCCTTGCTTCGGCGTGATCAGAAAGGCAAGCATATTTGAAAGACCTATTTTCTGAGTTGTTACAAAGTGGAGAACATAACACATTGCCTTATGTCACTGGACAGTTGTGGCAACACCTCCAAATTAATATTGGTCATATGGATGATGCTATTCATCCCATGTCTCCTATCTACAGAGAGGTAAAATCATGAAAGGAAACATGACAGTAATATCTCCCACCAGAGACCTCCAGGGGCGAAGATATCACGGAAGTTGTGGATCCCATAATTTTCTAAAAGAACTAGCCACATCCCTAACCAGCCCTGTTCTGAGTCACCAGAGGGGACTTGTGTTAATAAAAGCAAATGCGGAACTATGTTCATGGTCAGCCCTGGGAGACACAGTACGCAGTGGCACTGTACTGTTACCCTCCAAAAACGAATAGCTTCTCTTCATAAGAAACAGAGCCAACCCTGCGACATCAAATTTAGTACATTTCTTCTGTTTATCCTTTTATTTTATGTAATTATGTATACTGTACTGTTTTGCTAATTTTGTAACATCTTTTTATATTTTTATAAACACTGCCTACTTTTGGATTAAATATATAAAAATATAAAAGCTTTGTTCTTCTTGCTCTATAAACCGAATCCCCGAAGCACTAAGCTATGTGTAACCAATCAAAACCACAGCAAACAGCCGAGTAAGTGTTAGGCTATGTGCACACGTTGCGGAATGGGGTGTAGAATTTTCTGCACAAAATCCGCATCTCCTGGCAGAATCCACAGCTGCTGATTTGCCGCGGTTTTTATGCGGATTTTGTGCAGATTTTGTGCAGTTTTTCCCACTGCGGATTTCTATTATGGAAGGGTGCAGAAACGCTGCAGATCCGCACAAAAGAAGTGACATGCACTTCTTTTAAATCCGCAGCATTTCCGCACAGCTTTTTTTTTTTTTTTTACATTGATTTACATTGTACTGTAAATCACAGTGTGGATCTGCAGCGTTTCTGCGCGGAAAAATCCTCTGCGGATCTGCACTAAATCCGCATCGTGTGCATACAGCCATATAGAGCTAGAATCAGGGCATCTGCTCTCACATTATGTTGCTCTCAGATGCACTCTGTCCTACATCAACCACCACCCATTTTCTTGTGTTTTTACTTATACATGTTGTTTTAACAATTTGTGTGGTGTTTTTCAATAAAATAAAAATAAAATATTTATTTTTTGTCCTAATTTGTATAATTATGGATTAATTGTCATAAGGGTATGCGCTCAGATGGGGTAACAAAAACCTGGTGAAAAATTCCCTTTAAATTCTGACATATTTCTAAACATGTGTAATGGTCATCCATCCATATGTAAAATGCTGCAATTTCTGCATACATGGTAACAACAATAAAAAAATGTACCGTATATATAAGTACACTAGTGCTTCCACCTATAGACATAAAAAGCTGCAAGATTTCTCTGGACTGCCTGCCAACATATGTGAAATTGCGCTAATTTTGCACAAGCCTATAAACCTTGTAACCTAAAATAGACACATATAAAAAACAGAAAAAAACATATGAATAGGAGGCACATAAATATTTGTGAATTAATATAGATTGTATTTTATCTGTGACAAAAAAATACAATGTGCTGTACCGCAGGCAACACAAATCCAGTAATGACATTTAATTCAGCAGGACCAATACAACAGGAGAGATTTAATGCAGCGGCAGGAGTGTACACTATTAAAGATCGCACTACTTGTCATAGAAAAGGAACTATTTACTTTATTAAATGTACTTGTCAATATTATATATTGGTCACATAAAACATGAATTTTACATAAGAATGAAAGAAAATGTATATAATAGTAAGAGGAAATTTACAGGACATCTAATCATTATAAACATGTTCATAATGGTCATTTAAAAGGTAGTTTTTTCTGGGGTATTTAATGTGGCAAAAAACACTGGACAGGAGGAATCTATGTACAGAAAATGTCTAGAACAGAAAATCATTGGAACTTTGAACTGAATACCCTAAAGCCAACAGGTTTAACTGGTGAAATAGAACGATTTGCTTTTGTAAATTAGCGTAATCACTCCAATATGTTAATTGGACTCATCCCTCCCATATTGACCAATGATTGGTCCGGAAATGTCCTCACCTGTGGATAAAAGACTGTGTAATCTGCATGAGTTGTAATTCTCTGGGGAATGGAGACTTTACCTCCGTAACGCATAAGATACATTTCTCTTTGTTTGGCCTTTCGAATATCCAGCAAGGGACTGGCATCACTCGCTGCAAAGCACAAGTTTTTTTATTTTGTGTCTTAAGGAGCGCCTCCAGCTGGGACGTTACAGAGTACGGATATTCGCGTCCACACTGAAGTCAGTAGACCCAGTAAGACTATCTTCAGACATTGCAGGACATCTTACTGTGGATAATTCGGGACTGTATCTTCTGATCATTACGCAGGTACCCAGAACTTCAGACAGGACGAGAGTGTACTGTATATATTGGAGGAATTGTGGGGAAACCTATTTGATCAAGGAACCTACTATTGTGGATCATTCACTGTCCCTGCTTTTTCCTCCCATGAGCGGTCTGATGGTCTATATTTATTCACAAATATTTATTTACATGCTATCCATATGTTTTTGGGTTTTTTTCTGTTTTTAAAAAAGGTGTGGATTTTAAGCTATAAGGTGAATTAGCCTAGTGCAAAATTATTGCGATATCACATAATTTGATTTACAATAATAAAAAAAAAAATGTAAAAAACAAAATGCATTATCGTTGAATGTTATTTAATTAACTCAAAACTTTAGTAAAAAAAATCATTCAGCAAAGTTTTTGGTTGAAAAAATGCCCATAAAAACACCATGTAATAATGTATGTTTGGCTGTCACTTTCCACAATGAAAGTTCGCTCCACCCGCGGCTGTTAGAGGCAATTGATGGCTGATTAAATCATACATGAAGTGTGAGGAAAGATGTGGGCTCGGCCTGAGATTCCACATCAACGCAGGGAAACTATTTTTAGTGTACAAGTACTTCAAGGCTAGTGGAGGGGTTAAAGAAATTGTCCTGGACTTTAACATGGATGGCCTATCCTCAGGACATCAATGTCTGATTAGTGTGGGTGCGACCGGTCAGCTGTCGTAATGGCACCCCACCGATCAGTTGCTTACGGTATCGGCAGTGGCCAGAACTCCTCAGTTATGGAGCTGAACAGCTCCGTCAATGGAATAGTGGCTGTGACCTTGTACTGCACATCGACCTCTATTGTTTTGATTAGGGGGCATATATCCACTATACCGTTTATGGAACTGCGCTGTGCAGCTCCGTAAATGAGCCGTTCAGGCCACAGTCTACACCGGGAACAGGTGATCAGCGGGAGGTTGGGGGTGATGGGTGTTACTCCCTATGAATCGGACATTTATGACATCAATGTTAAAGTCCTGGACAACATCTTTAATTTTATAAAGAAGTTATCATATTGATACAAAACTCCACTGAGACAACCGCTGTAATTTTATTAGTCATAAAAATATTGCACAATTCACCACATCTATAAAACATACCAAAGTAATGGTCATTTGGACAGACAATATTGTTTTGGTAATTTCTATCCAGTGCCTTCATATTTTGCATTAGGATTAACCACTCACTAACTACTTACATACATAGTCACAAAACTATTGGTAATGAAATGGATTTCTTTACATATATCTTAATTGCTATTGTTAGAAAAAGTCACTTCAGGTCATTTTCTGTTCTTTGTCAAAAACACTGTGTGCTATTATTTGTAAACAGAATGTCAATTGGCCTCAAGGTGGCTTACAAAGTGTACAATAAAAGTAAAGGTAATCTATGCCAATATTACCAGTGTGCAGCTCAGAAATGCCAGGCACTAAGGGTACGTGCCCACGATCAGGAATAGCAGTGATTTATTTGGACGCAGCTCATCTGTGCTGCGTCCAAAACGCTGCATTCTACAATACAAGCAGAGTGGATGGGATTTATAGAAATCCCATGCCCACTGTGCTTATATTTACCGCTGCGTAAACTCACCCACAGCACATTGTATCAACCCTGCCGGCATCATTGCATGGCTTTCCATCTCCCAGCAGGCAGATACACCATCTTACTTAACCCCTCCAGGCCATGCTGTGAGTTCTGCTCTCTGCCTTCTCCATGTTGTGAACCTCATATCTCCTGCCTGCTCTTTGCATCCTTCCTGCCTGTGTGCTTAGGGCTGCGGCACTTCCTGGTTCTTATAGAGACAATGTGCACCTTCCTAAGATGTCCCCAGCCAATTGCCAAGAGGCCTCAGGTACCTAAGGCATCCCCACCCATAGGGGGATGCATGAGCATCAGTCTCTCTGTCAGTGCCTTGCTGCTGAGTTGCCAGGTCCTGTCTTGCTGTATCTTTCGTTACCGCCTCCCAGGGGGCTGCATACCTTGGTCCGTACCTGTATCCTGTGTCTCTCGTTTCTGCCTCCCAGGGGCTGCATGCCCTGGTCTGAATGTCTGTTCCTGTACCTTATCCCATACCTGACCCTGTCTGAACTAGGTCCTATTCCTGTGTCCGTTTGTATCTCTGTCTGTAGCCTTCCCTATCCTGCTGTGTTTCCTTGTGTTCACTCCTTCTGCTCTTTTGCTCCACATCCTGCGGTTCTGCGCTGTTGCTATGCAACTTGTGGCTCTGCTCTTTGCTTTGCATCCTGTGGCTCTACTCTGCTGCACACCTTGTGGTTCTGCTCTGCTGCGCGCCTTGCAGTTCTGCCCTGCTCCGCATCCTGCGGATCTGCTCGGCTCCACTTTCCACGGCACCCTGTGGTTCTTGTTTGCTCTGCATCCTGCGGCTCTGCTCTTTGCTCTGCATCCTGCGGCTCTGCTGCGTGCCTTGCGATTCTGCTCTGCTACGCACCTTGTGGTTCTGCTCTACTACGTGCCTTGCGGTTCTGTTCTGCTCCACATCCTGCAGTTCCGCTCTGCTCTGCATTCCGCGGTTCTGCTCAGCTCCCTGAAGTTCCTGCCCCTTTAGTCTGTACTAAGTCCACCCGGTTCCTGTTCCTCCAGTCTGAACTGGTTCCTACCTGCTCCTTTTTCCGACTCGTACCTGCCTATGTTCCTGTCCTACCCAAACCAGTTCTAGTCCCGCTAGCAGCGCCATCCTGCCTGCCAAGAGTGCCAGCCGTGCCCGCCTGCCTTCCAAGAGTGCCAGCCATGCCCGCCTGCCTGCCAGCTGTGCCCGCCTGCCTGCCAAGAGTGCCCACCTACCTGCCAAGAGTGCCAGCCATGCCCGCCTGCCAAGATTGTCAGCCGTGCCTGCCAGAGTACCAGTTGTGCCTGTCTGTACTTACCCACACCTATTATGTGTTCAGTCCCTCAGTGGGATCAGCTGCCACAGCCAGACACCGCCCTGGAGTGGTACCTGGCAGCTACCTGTGGTACAAGGCTGACCTCACCATCAGAGGCTCCACTGAACACCAAGGTAGTTGCTTAGTCATGCCCCTTCCAGGGTAGTCTGGTTTGTGGCACACTGGGGCCACAATCCCTCGCTAGCGCCACCCAGTTAGGGCGCGAGCGTTACACACGTTTACGAGCCGCAGCATGTTAACTAGCATCTCCGTAACAGACATTTCCACAACAGAATGTATTAAGTGCGGTAAATCACCATTGTTCAATGAACACATGCGGATTCACCTGTGTGATTGAAAGCAGCGTTTTAGACTAAACAGAAAATACACTGCATCCAAAGCGCTGCTATTTCCTGATCGTGGACACGTTTTTACAAACCTGCAAAGAATGATGGACAGACTGACATGTGCCATGAGCCTACCTACCTGTATGTTTACAGTAGGGCAGAAGTTTCTCAGGCTGATCTATGCTCGTGTTCAGAGTTGTAAACCAGAAATATTTTTCATTAAATGACATATTATTGACATATTAGTAATATTTTGTTGTATTTTATAGCATTGGGCAAGAAATAGCATCTTTTATCCAGCGAAGATCTCACTTTTCACCATCCACAATATTACCTTCGTCACACTGGCTTGGTTATCTGTATGATCATTTCCAATATTTTATATAGTTTCCAAATTTGTCAGCAATTCATGGATGTCCCTTTCTCTTATGTGAAGCTCCAAATCCACTGCTCTATCTGCACGGTATATTCAAATGTCGCCAAATTGTTACTGCGACTACAAATCAGTTTCATTCATTTGAATGGGTGTTGTTTGGGGAGCGATGGATATTTCTGCAACACGTCTGGCGTCTTTGAATTCACACCCTTAATGACATAGCTCTTATAGCCCCCAGGAGCAACAATACAGACCCAACAGATTTGATTAAGTTTTGTTGAAGAAATGACCATGTAAATACTTTTTATTCAGATGCTGTAAAAAGTGATTTTCAGCAGCACAGAAATTATACAATTTTCATTTGTTTGATCTTTGTAGCTGGATTTACATCGGGGTCACATTCAGAAGGCTGTAATCCACTTCTTCATGGGAGAAGAATACATAATGGGAACCTGTCACGTCATTTGTCTGGTTGTCAGTGCGCAAGCGCGGGAATTACTCGGAGATTGCCGTGACATCAGGGCAGTACAGGACATCAATCACAGTGTGAGGTCGTGAATATTATGAAGAGGACTGTGACTGGAACGATCGGAAGCACCTCGCATGTGACTGAAGGATAAAAAGTGTTTTATTGACATGAATACTTGGACGTTTTGCTTGAAAACACCATGTTAGGGCCCTTTCACACGTCTTGATATTTCCGGTACTGGAAAAATAGTTCCGGAGATATCCGTGTTTCATACGTTTGGCAACCATGTGCGCTGTACTCGGCACTGGGTGCTGAAGACAGTTCACATCATTGTCCCCTGCTCTGCCTGCGATCAGCTCGAGCAGGGGACAATTTGGCGAGTTGTATACAAGTGTAAAAATTAAGAATAAAATAAAAAAATCACATTATACTCCCCTTAACACCTAATCCCCTGAAACCATTGTCCACTGGGAACAAACAAAAATAAAAAATAACAATATCCCTCATCTGTCCGAAGTTGAAAAAATCCATAGTGTCGCACACTGTAATCCATCTGTGCGACATTTGCTCATCAGCGTGAGCCATGGCCTGATGTGACTGCTCGTGCTGAAGAGCTGGGGAGAATGACTCGCTGCAGCCAGACCGGGCCTCACGTGAGAAAAAGTCTCAAGGTGCAGTGCAGAGCTCAGTGAGTTCACCACAGTTCACCGTGAGACATTTCCTGACGGCGCTAGCAGTGATCTCACTGAGAACCGGCTGGAAATGCAGCCTCAGTGACCTCCGGTAACCTCGACAAGGTCACCAACACTGCGCTCGTAGCAGCTCATTTTCCAGTGGTTTTCAGCCTTGATGGTCAAATCGTCCAGGTTGAAAACTATTTAGCGAGGATATGGACTACAGCCTGGGACAGAACATCGGACAGGTGAGGGATATTTTTTTTATTCTTTTACAGGAGACGATGGCTTCAATGGAATTAGCATTAGGGGAGCATCACTGTTTGCTATTTTTAAATAAAAATTAAAAGTGTGTTGTTTTTTTATTTAAAATAAAGGACTTTATATCGGCTATGTGTTTATTCACGATATAACATAAAATTAGCATTAGTAATAGATACACGTCTTACAGACGCCTCTTCATTACTAATCCGTGAGCCTGATGTCACCAGACAATACAAAGGTGACATCCGCCCAACAAATATCAACTCCACTTCCCACCGCCACAGGGCAAGTGGGAAGAGCAGAACAAAGCGCCTAATAGATGGGGCAGCTGTGGGCTGCAATTTTAAGGCAGGAGGGTCTGATATCCATGGCTCCTTACCAGCCAGAGCATACCAGCCCCCAGCTGTATGCTTTAGCTTGGCTGGTTGTCAAAAATGGAGGAGACCCCGTGCCTTTTTTAAATTATTTGTTTTTTGCAGGCAGATCAGGGGACAATGATGTGAGCTGTCTTCAGTACACGGTCCGTGGAAACACACTGACATGTGCACTTGAATGGGTCTTCATGTATAAGTGTCTCCAGAACGTGTGGAAACTGTGACCACAGGTACCGAAGACACTGATGTGTGACAGAGACCTTAGTGATACGCATTGCAGCACCCGGGAAAAAATGAACTTCTCCTGGGATCTGCCAGCTTTCAGTCATGCAGGTATACCCAAAGCAGCTACAGTCATCACTCACAGAACTGAAAGCAGCAGCTGAAGGCATGCACCAGGACAGAGTCGGCTGTCAGGCAGTGTTGGGGCATACTTGCAGCCACTGCTCTTAGTCCTGTGAGCCGTGACTGTATTTAACCCAGGCATACCTGCATGACTGAAAGCCAGTAGTTCACTGGAGAAATAAAGTTAGTTTTGAGTACTGTGGCCAGGCACGTTCCCTTTAAACAGGAAAGCTGATGGGTTCTCGTTAAAGAGGTTTTAAAGATTCATAATACATGGCTTCTTTTTTCCAAAAATTGCACCAAACTGATCCACCGATTTTTTTATTTATTTTTTATTGCATTTCAGTTCTGACCTATTCACTGCAAAAGAGTCCAGATATACAGACAATACCAGACATAACTCATGGACAGGATTGGTGCCGTCTCTGAAAGAAAGCAGCTAGGTTTCTCCAAATCTTGGACAACACTCCTTATGCCAACAGGACTGAATCCCAAACTCTTCCATAGACAAATATTTTTTACTTGGGAGTCTGATGAACATATCTGGTAACCTGCTCCTATATCAATTGCTCTTTTCAGCAGAGTCTGTGAGGAAGGCTTCACAGGAGGAAAACCTGTAGGAAGAGAACCCATTATTCGTCTATATAAGTGAGTGCCACAAAATCTTGTCCCCAACACATTTATTAAAATAATAACGACCCCTTTATGAAAGGAAACAATTGCTAAAAATTTGCTGTGTTATATATACACAGTAATTTTGCCCACAAAATTATATCTCGGGGACACAGCTGCAGGCGTGGGTGTTGGTCTACACACATATGTAATGATAATATGTCTGCAGATTTTTGCTAAGTAATCTGAGGACAGCATGATGTAGAGGTTAAATCACTGAATTCAGTGGTGTGTCACTTATTAGGTCATGTGCTGTTGTTTCAACACAATTGAAGTTTTATCACTAGGACATTATCACTGCCTGGACAGCCCAGGAGACTGCTAGACCAACCATGCCCCCTCCTTTGATAAGCAGATCACTGTCAATAGACAATGTACACAGAAAGCTGTGGTGTAATCAGGGTTAGCTTTATGAGCTCTGCTACATCTAAGACCTCTGTGTCACGACTGCTGCACCCAATAAACTAAGTGATACATCACTGGAATCTGGGTCTCTTTGCCTACATCATGCTGCGATGAGAAGAGGTATCAAAAACCATCTGACAGATTCCCTTTAAAAGGAACCTGTCACATCAGAAAGCGTTACTTACCTGTAAGGCTACTTTCACACTAGCGTCGGTACGGGGCCGTCGCATTGCGTCAGCCCGACGTACCGATGCATACTGTGCAAGCGCCGCACAACGGGGGCAGTGGATGCAGTTTTTCAATGCATCCGCTGCCCCATTGTAAGGTCCGGGGAGGAGGGGGCGGAGTTCCGGCTGCGCATGCGCGGTCGGAAATGGCGGACCGTCGGCACAAAAAAACCTTACATGTAGCGTTTTTTCGTGCCGACGGTCCGCCAAAGCATGACACATCCGTCGCACGACGGATGCGACGCGTGGCAATCCGTCGCAATATGTCGCTAATGCAAGTCAATGGAGAAAAAACGCATCCTGCAAGCACTTTTGCAGGATGCGTTTTTTCTCCAAAATGACGCATTGCGACGGTGGCCAAACGACGCTAGTGTGAAAGTAGCCTAAGTATGGGGTTAATCTGTAGGTAAATTGCCTGGCCACCTGAAAGTGCAGCTACTGGGCGCTACCGGCTTTCAGTCATGGGGGTGTGCACGGAAAAGCTACAGTTAATGCGCACAGCAGCACTCTCTAAACTGTGAGTGATGACTGGAGTTGCTCCGTGCACACCCCCATGACTGAAAGCTGGCAGCTCTCGAGAGGAAATAAGTTCATTTTCTTCAAGTAGCTGCACGGAGTGCAGTGGCCAGGAAAATTGTAAGGCTATTTATCAGCAGATTAACCCCATATCTACAGTTTTCCAAGACAGATTCCCTTTAATGCATACTTATGCACTACACATCCATAGACACATACTATACCACATTGTTACACATAGTGTAAATACATGAACTACTCGCTCCAAGAAACCGACAGTCACAGAGAACATTTTGTTTTATTGTGCCTTATTTTGCAGTTATTGTAACCTCTCCACAAATTTGGTCTTGTACTGTAACATTTAAGCGTAGCTGGCGTTATAGCAACATGTGACAGATTAACTAAACACGGTATTATAATGTAAGAGAGGGTATGCCCAAAAAACTATAGCTGCGGCCGACCTGAAATTGTCATTTAATCCTGGGCACACCATCTCTGGCAAATTCAGCTCGGCTACATCCAATGACATAACTCTTCAACGCAGATATTTTTACAGATGGAAAATGTATATTGAACTATTTCATTTTTTTACCTTTCTAAAAATTATTTGCATTTTTTTATAGCTTAAATTCAATGATATGTTTTTTTTTTTTTTGCAATGTCGCAAAGTAACAGTACTTCCAAATATGCACGACTAATAAGAAACAGTGTATGTCACAGGACACAGCACACATCTAGGAGGTCCTGGGGAACGCTACTGGGGGGACACGGGTATTACATGAACAGGTTTGGCAACTTACAATGACATGAGCATTAGACAGAGTTTCTGGACAAGAAATGAGCACAAGAGAAACACCAGCATGTTCTTTTGGTACCAGCGGAGGAGAGAAAGAGAGAGGAGGGTCTTCAGTACATGACATATTGTGCTCCATCAAACATCAACTCGTTGACTAGAACAGTAGAAATCATCCACACACACAGTTCAGTAGTATAAAACAATGAAAGCAGACAGGACTAATAAACTAGGGAAATCTCCGGACAGGGACTTGTACAGTGTTGTATCAGTCACACAGTACCAGACTGTGAAAATTGTTCATTGCTGCACTGTTTAAAAAAATAACCACCGGCACCATAGGCTACGAGAGGAGGCATTATTCCTATGGTCAGGCAGCGCGTAGGCGTCCGCGAGGCTACGGTTCTACTAGACAATCATTTTGCTGCTTCTCCCAAATTATAAGATAAAAAAATAAAGAGTTTCTAAAGGCTTGCAGTGGTGATGTGTCACACGGATGTTTCCAAGCCTGACCTGCTGAGGTATGAGCCCGTGCTGGAGCTAAAGCGGGTGTTGGAATAGCCAAAGAGGGATGGGAGTCTGAAATAATCATGGTTTTGCCAGTGAGTGAGCATCACTTTTTTAGAATAATAATTAGACCTGCTGGCAGCTGTGCTGTCGAATTCGTTGCTTTGGTAGTTTGGGCTCTGCATGGTGGCTAGAGGTGTGAACTCAGAAAGGTGGTCCTGAGACAGGCTGGAAGCATTCTGTAGAGAAAAAGAAAAACATTCAACTCAGGAATCATAGAGCACAATGGAAGAAACAAAGACTAATGGAACAATTAAAGGGCATCAGTTTTGGAGGCACTAGATTGTTTTTGTCCAGACATCTTCGCCCTTTCATATACATTCACTTTGAGCAAAATAGGAAGCAAATGCTACAGTTGCTGTTGACTTTCTGGTAACCACCTAGGACAGATCAGATCATTAAACCATTAATATAGAATGTTCATTAACACATGATTATTGAAATAATTTGATTACAATTTATTAAGTTACAGTCTATAGATAGAAGAGGGAATCTCTTATTAATATTCTGACTAAGGGAACCCCACTGATCCTGAGAATGTGGTTATGAAGAGTATGACACTTGCTGTCTCCAGCAGTCCCATAGCGATAGAATGGAGTAGAAGGTCACATGTTCAACCTACACTCCATCAGACTGGGCTGTTCGTGGGAAAAATGGAGGTGCCTGTATAATTTATAAATACTTAAATGTCGCATTGGACTTACATGTTGGAATGAATTCTACTATATAGGTATTAAGGCATAATAGAAGATTTCACAATCACAGTCCATACACAGCAAGGCAACATTTTGCAGAACAAGAAGCCATTATTATGAATAATGGATATGTCAACAGCCATTAATAGTTTCTAATCAGTTCTTCAGTTTCCAAAAATGGAAATACTAATAGTAAAGTATTTGTTTTAGAATAACTCAATGGTTTACAGGAGAAAGGAATAGGGGGCAAGAGACCTATTAGTATGTGGTCACTGGTTAGAGTGCAACACTAAAGGTTTATTCTGAAATAGCAAAATGCTGGAGAATATAGATGTCACGCACAGCAAAACGTTTGGAGGAGAAATGTCCAGAGTTTTACCACACCAGAAGGAAAATACAAAATGCACTATGGTCACATTTATGTATTATGGTTACCTATTCAGAGCACTTGTTGAACTTATCTGTCAACAGCACTGGAATCGTCCAGAAGTCTCCTTTCAATGTCCACATTTTGTTTCAATATCTTCTGTAAGGATGAGGAAAAACACTAATATCTGAACATGCATGAGTGTAAGATGTGAATTTGTATGGCTCATCATAGCTGTATGTACAATCCTATTGAGAACTTGCACCAAGCCAATGATAACACCTGAAATTACCTTTTGCAATGCTCGTCTACGAAACTCCACCTGATGGTGTTTAAATCTAGCTAATCTGGCACGTACCAAAATGCCAAATTACCAAGATTTACTCAACAAGTCAACACTCAAGTTTCTTGTTGGTTCTGTGGTGGTAAGAGTCCACATTTGCTAAATAGAAACTGTCTTCAGATCCATGCTGCTCAAGCTACAGCCGCATGAATCAGAGACCAGCCGTACAAATGCAGACAGGTATGTTTTAACCTGACATGTTGCTGGATTTCAAAGAAAACATACTTTGACAAGTTGACTGAGGACTATGGCTCTGATTCACACACCAATCTCAATGAAGGAGTGTAGTATAGTAAGAGGCACCGGATTCATTAAAATTCAGGCGCATCTTACAAGTGGTGTGTGCCTCACCAGGAACCTTACTACAGTCAAGAACTGGAGAAACAATTCTGTCATAAGGTACACCACAACTGATCATCAAATAAAGAATCTGACTAACTGGCATTGCCACACCTTGTTCCCCCTCAGCTCTCCATACTTTCGCAGTGCTGGCTGAATCTGAAGTGAAAACACCAAAAGTTGCAAAATTTTGGAGCAAAGCTGTGTTGCACAAAAACTATGTGACTTTTTAAGGTGTTTTACACCAAAATTCTGACATAAACACCTTCATGAATGGAAGACTATGTGTCTCGTCTAATTAGTTCGATGTTCTCCCCGGGGCCAACTTCTTCCCACCTTGCTCTATTTGACGGACAGGTCTCTCCTTATGAGGAGACGCCAGAAGGGGAACACAACAGACTAGTCAGACGAGGCATACAGAACCTGGCCAGTCTGTCTTGGTCTGATTCATGCTGCCCGCAGTTTGGACAGCATGAATATAATAACCAGTTCCATTTATGTTCTATTGTGTTTCGGCATGGATAAAACACAGTTGAAGATAATGAGTGATAATATCAGTATTATGAAAGAGATGTTGGGTGGGCTGCCACATGTCTAACTGGGCGTTAAGAGGGCAAATCTGCATCTCATGTAGATTCTGTTGTAATTATATGTACCTGGTAAATAGGACTTCTGTCTCTCTACCCAAGCCTGCTGGAGCACATTTGGAGATGAGGTTGCTCCTGTGTGTTGCTAAATGTAGTACATATGTTTCCATATTTTACATGGTTCCTTCGGTCTTGTGTATAATAGAACACGAATACAGTGATGTCAACACACAAATTGGTTTCCATGAAAACTGGAATGTAAGCTGCAAATTCTACACAACCAAGATGTCCGCTTAATATCGGCGAGCTGCAGCATTGAGTTAGTTTATTTTTCAAGCAAGCATGAAGAGCAATCATTTCAGAACATTTCTTTTTTAGAGGAAAGAATTGAAGTCTTAAATAATAGAAGCAGACACAAGTAAAAGTAATCTCATAGGCATATAAATCCTCCAAAGATTTTGCTGTTGTTTTCAGCCAAGCCTTCTATTCCCAATGGCGATGATCACAGTCTGATGTATTACACTGGCAGGTAGCCATTAAACACTAACAGACACACACCCAACTAATGTTCAAAGATCAACATGTGCTGCAAATAATGACCACCTTGGCTCTTTCCAAATACATTTATTCTAAAAACTATAGGACTTTTGCAATAATGAACTGAATGCGTATTATCAGCCTTTAAAGAAATATTCCTATTTAAGACATTTCTGAAATAACTACAGAATAAACCATCAATGTTCAACACTTGGGAGACAAAGTCTATCTCTATATAGGGATCTGCCTTGCGTCACATAGCCTTAGACAGTGTTTCCCAAACTCCAGTCCTCACAGCCACCAACAGATCAGGTTTTCTGGATTCCCTTAGTATTGCACTGGTGAGAGAACCTGTTGGAATTATTATTAAGGCATAATAAATTGTATCACATGTGCAATACTAAGGAATTCGTTGAAACATGACGTGTTGGGGCCGTGAGGACTGTTTTTTGGGAAACATCAGTAAACTTATAGCTTACAATCCGGCCACTGCTGTATGCATACGAATAGTATCTGTAAATAAGATTATATAGTCACACTTCTGGTAGATTTTCTATTTTTCTCATCTGTTTGAGTACCAGAAAATAGAAATAAAAGTTACATGACCCATTGATTTGAATATCTTTTTTTTTCTTAAATGCTGTTTGTCGCCATTCCATCAGCTATCAGATTTTTGGGTGGATAAAAATTGTAGTCTGTACAACTTTTCTTCTGTCCAAAAAAATGGATAACGCAGGAAATGAACACTTTGCATTTTTTACTTTACATGGATGGTCATCTGTTATGCTTTCTGTTTAACACATGCATTTTTTTTTAGCAATGCTAAAAATGTCTACAAATAGATAACAAAAGAAAACTAACGTTTCCATCTCTGCATCAGATCTGTAAAAAGGACCTGTTTATACTGTAAATGTTGCTTTACATCCGGTGTCCTTTTGTATTTGCTTTTGTCCTTTCTGTTTTTATGTACAACTGGATCAGTCACAAACGGATACCGAAAATAAATGTGAATCTGTCCCAAACAGTATGAATATAAGGGGAGAGCAATAAATGTGGAGGATATTGAAAAAGAACATTTATGAGGATTACCCAAGAATCAATACCCAACGATTTGTATAGAAATTGACTGTTGTATAACTCGTACAACAGGATGAGATTGGGTCCACTTTCTGCAATGTATGAAAAGTAACTTTCCTGTGTCCTCACAGCTATCAGAACTTTGCTTCTAAGGGCTCATGCAAAGTATCGTATTTTCAGTCAGAGTGCATGCCAACAAATCATCAGATCGCACTCGGCCAATGTTAGTCTATGGGGTTGTGCACATGTCCAGTTTTTTTCCGTGGACCGAGTCTGTCCGAGGAAAAAAATAGCAGCGTGAATTGAATCTGTAAATCGGATCGCAGTCAGCCATGCATTGAGAACATCAAAAAAATTGGACTGCATTAGAAAGAAATCCGAGTGCGATCCAATGTTCACAGACTGACAGAATGGAGACTTGTTTTTTTCCTATCTTCTCCACATCCCTCAAAATTGGATCACACTCTGATCAGAGTGTAATCCGCATAATCGGCTCGATTTTCTCTGATGAGAGAAAACATGGTCGTTTAGTTGTTATTATGTAGTCTGACAAGAATGCGTGACTGCATAATAATGACTACATTTCTCATTCTTAGTCCTTAATTGTTGGAATTTTGAATAGAATTAAAAGGGATTGTCCACTACACGAGCAACCCCTTCTTAATCCCTAGGTTTCTTCCCAGTAAAATAATAACATTTATACTCCACTCCAGTGCCGGCGCCATTCCAGTGATGTCAGAACAGGCTCACAATGTCATGGGATCACACTGGCCAATTAGTGCTTATTCTACTCTCCCCACCTTCAGACAATTCACATACATCCGGAGGAAGTAAGAGCTGCTGCTGTCTCATTTTCACTGGATGTATGTGATTTGTTCAAAATCGGGAGAGTGAAGTGGCCACTGACTGACCACAGGGATCACATGGCATGGTCATGCGAGCCCCAGGAGAGCTAGTGCCGACACCGCTGGAATGGCGCCAGCCACAGAGGTGAGGACAGGAGTTATTTTACTGGTAGGAAACATAGGGATTCAGAAAGTTGTCAGAGTCATGGACAACCCCTTTTAAAGAAAAAACCTAAGAAGTGCAGTATAAAATCTCGCTCTATGTCTTCTATTAATACTGTGGCATGATATACCACATTTATAATATAATAAGTAAATATTACAGGACGCTTCTGGACTATACAGGTAAATGGATTCCTATTTCAAACATGGGTACCTTTAGAAACAAAAACAGAAAAAAAATAAAGTCTGGAAACCAAGAAAAAGTCAGAAAAAAATATCACCTTTAGGTCCATTAGAAAGTTATATTGGTCGCGGTCTGAGAGAGCATAAAGATGGTGGACTGCTCAACAGAAAGGCACGGTTGTTTAGTCTGAGTTCCCCAGAAGGTGGCAGCAGGTGCCCACGTGCAATGTGTAAGCAAGAGTGCAGTTATTAATGCAAAGCAGGTAGGAGACAGGATAGGAATGAAGCAGAAGGAGAAAGAAACACAAGGGAGGTTTCATTAAACACTAAAGCAATGCTAATGCATATTAGTCTAATATGAGACAAAAGCTCAATAACATGTGTGATGGGGATGTTCTCATTCATCTTAGGCTGCGTTCACATGACTGACTTTTGTGAAGAATTTTGTCTGAGTGCTGACATCACACTAGGACCAATGCTAACCATGTGGACCATTTTTTTTTGCATTCACCGATTGTCCACGTGAAAAAAAATTGCAACATGGACTACTCTCTTCTGTAATTCGGATACAATTCACATTTTCAAGTCTACAGGTATACAAAAAAAAAAAATCAGATCCCATTTAGATCAACTGTCTGTGATCCGTTTTTTTAAGACTATATCGCAATTGTTATCACGTCGTTGATACATTGCAATTGTAAACTGCATATGTTATTGTACAGGCCCTGCCCTATTCTGCCCTTATTCACACTGATGTTGTTTGACGCATGGTAAGGTTTTAATATTAGAGACAAATTAGGACCATCCTGATGGGTACACCTTGTCGTGGTGGGATGGCTTTTTGGATCAAAGTTGCGTTAACTAAGTACTCCTTTGTTATTTACATGTCCTATTACTATTCACTTATTTACTTACTATAGGGCATATGCTCATTTAGTTTTTTTTTTCTAGGCTTTTGTCTGTAAAATGGCCACAGTGTGAACGTGCTCTTACACTCTGCACATACTGTATATCAGTTTATAGTCCGGCTCATTTATTTGGATTTACTGCCGATGTATAAGAATGAATGGCATACGGATAACAATACAGATGAAAAACAGCCCTTTTTTCTGGATGAAAACCAGATACTTTTAATATATTCTTGTGAACATAGCTTTAAAGTGTAATTTAGTTCTTTACATTTAAACAAAGACACCCATAGTCCACCGGACCGTGTTTTTAGGGGAATCCTAGTGACTTGTTAGATATTGGTTAAGACAACTAATATGCTGTGTGCATGTACTAGATATTGAGCTTTTCTTTCAATGTACAGACATTGGTCACAAATCACAATCTTTATACTTAGATGCTAGAAGCAAATATCAGTATCGCAGAATCACCTTACTAGAGTGAAACATCTCATACATAACTAGGTAACGTGACTGTAAGGTTACATACCGCAAGTGCGGGCCAAGATACAGTGAGCGAAGGTCACAGAACAAGTGGTGGTGGGTCTGTATAATATCAGCGATGTGCTAACAGAATGTCCTACACTTGATGCCGGTAATATAAGCCTGACACGTTACTAATTACTGAATGGAGTGTAATGTGAATAGTAATGACTGAAGCAAATATTTAACAATTAGACTATTATTACATAGGGGAGGGTAAATTACCTGGATCCTTTCTGTTGCTGTAGGCCACAACTGTCTGCATATGACCTTCTTGAGAACATCAGGCAGGAGACTGACGGTAATTAGGAGTACAATGCCCAGCCATGCAGGACCACTGGCCAACATTTGCATGAACACATAATACATCCTCTGATAATTGAGAAAAGGCCTAAAATAGGAAGAAAACACATTAACCAAACACTAGTTTTTCTTAACAATAATTTTATGCCAAAATTAATTTTTGTTTAGACTTAGAGCCCGATTCATCAAAGCTTTAACACCAGTTTTCTGTCATAAAAAAGCACTGAAAATTCACAGAATTTTGGCATTGCTGGAGGATGTACTGAAATATGTACATTTTGGTGTTCTCACGCCAGTTTTGCCCAGTTTCCACAAAGCAGGCGGAGCTGGGGCAGGAAAAGAGCATAGCGACCGCTTCTTGTCAAATTCATGATAACAGGCAGCGATCACTACGCCACAAATCTTACTCAAGCGTAAAATGGAGTAGGATATGTAGCGAGTCTCACAAAGAGGTGTACGCCACAAAGAGGTGTACGCCACTTGTCCAGGGCTCCCGATTCATGAAGAGGACTATGCTCTTAGAGCGTCTATCAGTAACCCATCTCATTAAAATGACTCATTTAAAGAGCTTTTCTTAAAATCGCAACGGATTCTTTATCCAAAAGATGTATTTAATAACATATGCAGCTTATATTACAAAATCTGATGATAGATTTCTTAAAAAGAACCTGCTGCCTAAAGGATATAAGTTACCATGTTTCATGTACTCTCAAAAAATATATTTTATTTATCTGGGATGCTTTGGGTTGTTAAATTGTTGTGGTTGAGACTGGTCAGAAAGGCCGGGCTCAGACGGTCTCCCTGGGGAGTTTTTTAGGTTACATGCAGAGTTATTACTTCCATACATGCTTACAGTTTTTCAGGAAGCCCTCGCTATAGGACACTTACCAAGATCTATGAAAGAGGCTATCTTACTGTTGTTGTTAAAGCCAAGGAAAGACCAGGAGAGATAATGGCTAAAATCTTGGCTAATAGATTGGCAAAAGTAATAAATGAGGTTATTCGTGAGGACCAATCTGGTTTCATGTCCAATAAATTTACAGCAATTAATCTCCATCAATAGTTTTAAAATTTACAGCGGAGTTTTGCCGATACTGGGCAGTGCTCTCACTAGACGCTGCCAAAGCTTTTGATAGTGTTGAGTGGAGCTACCTGTGGGAAGTTTTGGAGGGGATGAGGTTTGAGTCTAATTTTATATCATATATTAAATTATGATACCAATCTCCGTCTGCCAGATTGCAAATGAATGGGTACCTCTCTGAGCCATTTAAACTGGGTAAGGGTACCCGGCAGGGTTGCCCCGTCACGCCTCCTATTTATTCTTGCAGTTGAGCCTTAGGAGTGCAATAATAGACTTTCTAAAGAAAAAGTGGGTTTCCAGTGTGGGTTGATTGAGGAGCAAATATCTCTTTACGCCAGGGATGCACAACTCCATTCCTCAAGGGCCACCAACAGTGCATGTTTTCAAGATTTCCTAAGGGTACCGTCACACAGTGCAATTTTGATCGCTAGTATTGCACAGGGTGTTGGAATCATCACCTGTGCAGGGGATTAAATTATCACTTGCGCAATACTAAGGACTGGAGTTGTGCACTCATGCTTTACGCAGACGACATGCTATTTTATTTGGGAGATGTTGAGTCGTAGTTGACCCAGGTGATGTCATTAATTACTGAATTCGGTATATGGTCTGGTTTGGTAATTAACTGGGGAAAATCGGTTCAAATGCTATTTGATCCAATCCCTTCTTCTCTTTTACTAAATCAAACACAGATACAGGTAATGCAACAATTTCAACATTTGGAAATTATAATTATTGCTAGACCTCAAGATTATAACACTAAACTAGAACCCTTAATTGGGAAATGGTTGGACGGGAAATCTAGTTAATCCCTTCACGACCTTGGAGGTATAGGTACTGTATGTCCAAGGTCATGTCCCTGCCTTTGATGCGAAATCCGGCGCTGAGCCACATCTTTCCCTGCACATTACAGCTGATCTGATCAGCTGTTATGTGCCTCTAACAGCCATGGGTGGATCTGAGATATATATTACACAATATCCCTGTGAGGCTTCCGCCGTATATTTTCCACAGTCTACACAGCTTATTTAGAGATTTGATTTGGTGTAAATGACAAACCAGATTAAAATGGAATTTTTACAAAGGGACAAGTATATAGGGGGCTTGGCGATTCCCAATCCATGGGTATACTTTCTGGCTTCTCAGCTACAACATCTTCATGGTTGAGGACAGTCAGATGGTATGGGGATAAATAGATGTTTGGTTTTACAAAATACAAAATGACCCCTCTAATGTGTATATTAGAGGCAGGGAAAACCTATACAAAAAAAGGGGAAGAAACAATACCCACTCTTGCTTTAATATATAAGGTTTGGGACAAGGGGAAAGAACTACTAGGTATTAAAAACTGTGGCATAATACACTCCAACGGGAACTGTATAAACTTACTGAGTTTTCTTATTGGGAGAATAAGAGCATATATTTAATAAGACATATATTCCATCAGGAGGTATTTAAGAGTTTTGAACAACTGCATTTGGAATTTCACAGCTTTGCCATAAGAACTAAACTTGAAGATAGGTAATAATCTTATTATAGATATAATTACATCTGCTAACGTTACAAGAGGATTAGTATCCATCACATAAAATCATTCACTGCTATCCTATCTATCTACTTTACTGCACAAAATGAGAATTAGGCCCAATGCACTGTGTCCGAGGTGCTGTAAGGATTAAGCCCATTTAATCCTCATGTTATGGGAATGCACAAGTATTGGAAAAAGGTGGTATTTCTGATACAACAGGTCTATCATATAAACGTCTATTAGATCCAAGAGTGTGTATTTTGGGTATACTAAAAAGGAGATGGACCCAGAGTCCCCGGTAAAGTTAGGTATGCTTCGTATTTTATTCCCAGCTCACAAATTACTTGTCTAATGCTGGGTAAATTCCAGTCCCCCCTACTGCTGCAGAATAAATAAAATAAATAATATAATAAGACTTGACAAAGTGATGCATCAAAAAAGAAATTCACTGCACAAATTCCACAAAAAAAAAAGAGAAAATGGTTGGATACTCCAAATGTTTTATGATGTATCTAAATGAGGTTGCATTTGGCTTTTGAACAGAAACACATACTAATAGGAGGTCGAGGGGGGGATTATCAATTTTGCTTTTCATAAAAATAGTTATTACTGTTATTTAGTATTTCGGGTTTGATAATAGGCTTGCCTGTCAGTGTTCACATAAGAAATATGCAACTTTCAAATTGTGTTATATGGATAGGGCCTTAAGTTGTTGCACTTCGAGTGTTCGCGTTTTGTTACATTTTGGAACATGATAACTGTAATGCAGTGTTTTTCTCAATAAAAAAAATGTGATGTAAAAAAAATACAAGTCAGAATGGCTGAATAACCTTTTTTTTTTTTAAAAAAAAAAGGCTTTATTTTTCATTTTTTTAAAGATAATGAAAATATTAACAATTAAGAACAACTAAAGAGTCATATACATACACTTCGTACATACAACCTCAAACAACATGGTCCTGATGCCCATCCTGCGTAATTTTCAGGTGTGCGGCGGGGTCCGACAAACGCACCATGTTGCATTTTTGGAGGTGTCAAATATTGCGCAATCATGTGCATGCGGATGATTGCGTCAAAAACGCATTACTGTCTATGGGAACGCATTGGTACGCAATGACATGCGTACGAATGTGTTCGATACGCATGCGTACTTTAGACTGCGCATGTCCTGAAAATGATGTCATCACACCCACCATGCGCATAAAATGCGCAAACGCATGGCAAAACGCATTTAAACGCATGCACAAGCAGCGTTTTTGTTTGCGTCATGCGCAAGATGATGCACAGGCGTAAGCATGCTTTTGCATGCGTTTTGGAATGCGTTTGCGCATGCAGATGATATGCTGTGCACAGAAACGCTAATGTGAACTTAGCCTAAATGAGTGGCGCGCATGCACTAGATGTGCATGAGTTGGAGATGAGGCCGGCTTGTGCAAATTATATTATCACGCCTACAGGGGCGTGATAACATGGAAAGAGGGCTAAATAGTCTGGGGCCTCCATCGACTAGTCAAAGCCCTCAATAGGCATAGGAAATGGGGACATCATAAATGCTTTTTTAAGGCATTTATTTAACTGAACTACATTATACAGGGTAGGACAGACATCCGTCTGAGATGAATTAGAGAATCCTGCAATGAGCAAGAAGTTGAACCAGATGACCCAGGAGGTCCCTTCCAACTCTACCTTTCTACGATTCTATGATATAAAAATAATTTCCACCACTGGATGTCTTAAAAAAATGTTCCTGTGCTGAGATAATCGGCTATGATCCCGTACTGTCCTGTCTGTATACTCTTTTTCTCCCTCCCCTGCCCAGGAGCTGTGGTGTTATCAGACCATGTCTCTGTATGGTCACACACAGCCATTACATAGTACATAGCAGGGGCATTTTTATCTAAACACATCCAATTGTGGAACTACGACAATTATTATTCAAAGTTCTATTGATTAAAGTGTTGATTACAATTAAGTTTGTTCATGGGAAAACCCCTTTAATACTTATACAGCTCTGGCAAAAATTAAGAGACCACTGCAAAATTTTCAGTTTGTCTAATTTTTCTTTTTATAGGTATATTTTTTAGTAAAACATAAATTATTTTATTCTATAAACTACTGACAACATGTCTCCAAAGTTCCAAGCAATGCATTTTGTATTTATTTTCTGAAAATGAGAAATGGTCAAAATTGCAAAAAAATGCATTCTTTGCAGACCTCAAATAATGCAAAAAAATCAACAAGTTCATAATCATTTAGAAACAACAATACTAATGTTTTTACTTGGGGGAGAGTTCAGAAATCAATATTTTGTGGAATAACCATGATTTTTAATCACAGCTTTCATGCATCTTGGCATGCTTTTCACCAGTCTTTCACACTGGTACAAAAATGTAAGCAGTTCTTCTTTGTTTGATAGCTTGTGACTATCCATCTTCCTCTTGATTACATTCCAGAGGTTTTCAATGGGGTTCAGGTCTGGAGATTGGGCTGGCCATGACAGGAATTTGATGTGGTGGTCCTTCATCCACACATTGATTGACCTAGCTGTGTGGCATGTCGCATTGTTCTGCTGGAAAATCCAGTCCTCAGAGTTGGGGAACATTTCCTGAGCAGAAGGAATCAACTGTTTTTCCAGGATAACCTTGTATGCGACTTGATTCATACGTCCTTCACAAAGATTAACCTGCCCAGTTCCAGCCTTGCTGAAGCATCCCCAGATCATCACCGATCCACCACCAAATTTCACAGTGGGTGCAAGACACTGTGCCTTGTACGCCTCTCCAGATCTCCGTCTAACTATTAGGTGACCAAATGCTGGGCAAAGCTGAAAATTAGACTCATCAGAGAAGATTACCTTACTCCAGTCCTCTATGGCCCAATCCTTATGGTCTTTGGCAAACTACAGCCTGGCTCTCCTTTGCGTCTCATTGATGAAAGGCTTTTTTCTAGCTTTACATGACTGGAGTTCTGCCTCTAGGAGCCTGTTACGAACTGTTCTTGCTGTGCACTTCTCCCCATCTGCCATTACTTTTGTAGGTCACTTGATGTCAACCTGCGGTTGCTGAGTGACATT
The DNA here is from genome assembly GCF_051348905.1 of Ranitomeya variabilis. NCBI lineage: Eukaryota > Metazoa > Chordata > Amphibia > Anura > Dendrobatidae > Ranitomeya > Ranitomeya variabilis. The sequence goes on from NC_135234.1 coordinate 518,496,929, forward strand.
CGAATAAGATGACGGTCATCCCCGTCAGTGGAGAGTCGTTTTTGTCCTCTGCCAGTCTGTAGCTTCGTTGTCCTCAATGTCTGCTGCTTGACCTTGTTGTAATGGACTAACGTCTTAGAAATTTTAAGGATGGAGGCAACATGACGCTCACAGTGTTCCTATGCTAGTAAAGCCAGAATTCAGCCCTTCTTTTCCTCACTCAAGACATTTCTTTTCAACTCCTTTGGCATGATTAAAAGATATAAGATATTTTTTCATTCCTATTAGTTTTGGGATATTACTAGCACTTGTTTTGCCATCCAGCTTGTCCTATTGCAAGAGGATTGTGAACACCACAGCAGGTTTTTTTTATACTTTCCTTCATTAAATAAAATTTGGTTCAGGTGATCACCTAATCAGAAGCACATTAAGTAGAATGAGGTGTACTATGGTTGGAATTCGACTGACACTGGAATGGAAGGGCTGTCAGACATTTAGAGATTTTTATTTTTATGAAACTGTGCAGTGGTATCTTAATTTTTGCCAGAACTGTATATAGGCTGTGTTACTGTTAGACAACAGCAGGTGGCAGTGTTCCACAAGAATCCAAGCAATCTAGAGCAGAGAAGATGGCCTCTGAGAACATCCACAATTCACACAGCTCAGCAACCAGGGTCAGGGGCAGGGTAGGGACACAAAAACACTGATCAGTAAGATCCAAATCTGCTGCAGGGTATACCTGAAGTGAAGATCAACTGATTCCTCAGATCCAGTGAGAGATTACAGTCAGGCTGGAGGGCCAGTGAGGTCAGGAGAGCAGAGAGATGCTTCATCTTTTGATAATAGGCAATACTTAATTACATAATTTACACCAATTTCTGGCAGAAAATATAGTAATTGGTAATCCCGCTGTCAGACTTGCCCCCTCCCGCTATTCCCTGCATACATATTAAAAAAAGTGACAGAGTTGCACAAAAAGTTCAATTTTTGGGGGGCCTCAATATTGCCTGAGATAAATTTGTATGAGAAATTCCCAAGCAGTTTTCAGACACGGAGAATACAAGACATGCACCACCTGTAACAACGCTGGTGTGAAGCAATAGCATGCCAGCTAAAGTACCTTGAGTGTTGAGTGACTAACTGTACAGTAACTTTAGCGCCATGGTTAACGTGCAACTGTAAAAAATGTACATTGTGGAGCCGAAATTTCTTTAAGGGTGTCTCTAAGCCCAAACTAACATAGTAAACTAAGTGGGAATGTAGCCCCTAAAAAATGTTTTTTAAAAATTGCACCTTTTCTGCAAAGTTCACATAATTAGTGCTTAGTGAAGTTTTGTATTGCTTTTTTTCAGCAGCATTTCTGATCCTATTAACTACATTAGGTTACTTGTATTTTTTCATTGCTTTTTTTTTAACATGTGTTTTATCATGGGTTTTTTCTGCTGTGGTTTAGGATGTCCTTTTTTTAAAATCACATTTTAAATAAAACTGCTTTGTTTTGGGTACTTCCTGGTATTTAGCTTTTATAACTTTTTTGATTAAGTCATTTGCAGATTATATGTGTTTTAGTGCACAATGGGCATGGAATTTCTGTAAATCCTATTCATTTTTCTTGAACACTTCAAAAATGAATCGATTTCTCATTGTAAGAGCATAGCCTTAAGGCAAACCTATCAGCAGGATTTTGCTAAGTAAACTACAGACGCTGTCAGGTTGGCAGTGTTAAACTGATTAAAATGATACCTGGGGTGAAGAAATCCGTCTTGTGTAATCAGTGTTAGAAGTTTGCACCTAATGAGATCCTCGTGCTCCCAGGTGGGACTGTAGGTCCATCTTTCCTCATGTTCCTCATCAAAAAGTGACAGACTGTTTGTGTTTCAGGGCGGCCTGTGGGCAGGTCTTTCCTTTGTTTCTTTGGCTTAGAGCAGGAAGATAATACTCCAGTCCCTCCCCACATCACGAGGATCTCATTAGCTGCAAACTTCTAACACTGATTACACAAGAACCACAACATGGATTATTTCACCCTAGGTATCATTTTAATCAGTATAACACTGCCAACCTGACAATGCCTGTGTTTTACTTAGCAAAATCCTGCTGACAGGTTCGTTTACGGCCCACTCACGCAACCATATTAGTTGGATGAGTGCAATTTGATAACAAAAAGGGATTTGCACTAGGACCAATGTTATTCATTGAGGCCGTGAAGATCGGCGTATTTTTCCACAGCTGAATTCGGTGTGAGAAAAATTGCAGCATGCTGCAATTTCACGCCAAAATTGCATGGGTGAGAAGTAAAAAAAAAAATCGGATGTCATACGGACCATTGGTATGGCATCTGATTTTCGGATACATTGCAATTCTGTAAGATAAGAAACTGTAAAGGCTCCTGTTAAAGATTAATTGCTGCTGATTAAAAATAACGGATTGCGTGTGGACAGCACACATATGACAAGTGAGAAAAAAATCGCCCCACTTTTCTGGATGAGAATCAGACCAATTTTTTTATATGCTCATGTGACCCCTGAATTAGGGCGCAGTAAGACTGCCATATAAATTGGACCTAGATTGGAACGTAATGCTTGGATTGGATGTCGGCTGTCCAGACCTGAGCGTGACGGCTTCTATTTCTATGCAGCTGCTATGCACGGATTGGGAGAGCAGCCTGCCAGTCAGTGCACTACGTTCTGATCTCGGTCAATTTATATGGCCATCTGACTGCACCCTTAGTATGCTAATGGCTGCCTCGTTTCTGCAGCAATCAATGTTTAATCAAACATGCTAATTAGGGTGCTCAGTGCAGTCCATGGATGGCTAGGAGGCTCAGTGTGCCAGTCATGCCCTTCCTAATAGTTATAATTTGTTGCAGAAAATAATTTAATAAGTGCATACTTAGTTCCTGAAACGGCACCACTCCAGAAATTTCCCCGCTGGTCACGGGACATTATGTCATGTAACTGCTGAAACCAATCAGCGCCCGCTATTATATAATACTAGAAATAGTGCGGTGAAATTACATAGTCGTCACCGCTATTCCCCACGCAGGCGCAGTAACAGCCGCGTCATTATCGCACATGTGCGAATAGAGCGCGCAGTTGTGGCTGTTACTGCGTATGCGCGGGAATAACACTGACGTGAATGTCACTTGCGGCAACGAACTGTGCAAGTGACACTGCCGCGGTGCCTTACGGGATTCGGGGACAGCGGCCAGAAGTCCCAACTGGCGATTATATAAATAGATACCGATTTAGACTGCACAATACTATCTGAAGTTATAGGCGGACAGATGGATACGTGCCTTGAACTAATATTCTCTATTTCAAATGTGGAACTGACAAAACTGAAGAAAATGTCAATGTGTCTACAGTAAATAACAGTTGGATGTTATTTCCCGACATGCCTGGTGAACAATATTACATATTAGAATGTTCCATATGTAGATAAAAAAACAAACAAACATGCTTTGGTGTGTTTTTTTTTTATTTTTAGAAAGGCTAGTACTGAAGATATGGACTTACCAGACGATTCCTCCCCAAAGCAAAGAAAAAACAATATAGAAAACAAGTGACCCCCAAATGACAAAGTGGTTTATCCACGTCCAATATTGTGTATCCAGTGCCAGCTGAAAGAAGCCAGAAGCTAAAGTTATCTGGATGTTAGGTAAAATAGATTTAATGCATTTATATTCAGTACTGTCCAAAAGTTTTAGGCAGGTGTGGAAAAAATGCTGCAAAGTAGGAAAGGTTTTAAAAATACAAGTGTTAAAAGATTGAATTTTGTTAGTTGATAAAAAAAAAACAAAGTGAATCAAAATATGAGAAGTGCCAATCAAAATTTGGTGTGACCACCCTTTGCTTTCAAAACAGCATTAATTCATCTTGGAGAACTTATAGGTCTTCTGTGGATGTAGGGTTGCACAAATCTGTCACTTTAGGTAATCCAAGACAAATTGGATGATGTTGAGATCAAGTCTCTGTAGGGACCATATCATCAATTCCATGACTTCTATTTCTTCTTTCTGCTGAAGATAGATCTTAAGGAAGACCATAAATGCAGTGGTCAGCCAAGGAAACTTAGTGCATGAGATGAAAGACAAGTCATACTTACTTCCCGTTGAAATCAGAAGATGTTCAACAGTGCCATAAGCTCACAACTGCCAGTAACTAGTGAGACCCAGCTACACCCATCTACTGGGTACAATAATACACTAATGAGTGTCTGCACACAACAAAGAAGCCTGGTGGAGGTTCCTTGCAAGTTTGGGGCTGTATTTCAGCAAATGGAGTTGTATATCTGGTCAGGATTAATGGTGTCCTGAGAAAAACAGGCAGATACCATCATGCAAAACCATCATCGAGGTGTCCGATTGCCTCCAAGTCTATTCTTCAGCACATACAGCCAATTTCATTAAGAACCATCTTCATCTTAAAGAAGGATGGATTAGTCGTGGAAGTGAGGACATGGCCCCACAGAGTCATGATCTCATCATAGAGTGTGTCTGGGATTACAAGAAAAGACAAAAGGATTTCACATGCTTTCATCCACATTTCAGAGAATTTACTGTGGGAAGTTCTCAGAGATTTTTGGAACAACCTTCCTGCTGAATTCCTACAAAACCTGTGCACGTTTACCTAGAAGAACTGCTGCTGTTTTGAAGATAAAGGGAAGTCACACCAAATGTTGATTTGATTTAGATGGGTTTTTTTTCCATTTACTTTAAATTTTGTTATATATATCAACACATACGAATTCATGAATATTAATAAAATCCATTGGAAAAAAATTCTTCATACATTCTAAGCCCTGTCTGATTTGTTCTTTTTGCGTAAAACCTTTTGTGGTTTTCTAAACATTTCAAGGCTTTGCTGTATGTCCTTTTGGGTAATGCTCAGCGTAGAGGAATTGTCTATCAGACCTAGCAGCGGATTGAAAATATGGAGAGTACAACAAATGTCTAACGTAAACAATTCCTCACCCCATAAAAATTACGGTAACCTTTATTAATACCATTAAAAAAGAAACTATCATAGACCCTTTCCCAGACAAAATAACAAACACACGTGGTGGCACACACAGATAAATCAGGTACCGTGTGCCATGTAGGAAACCAGGACTAAGAGATGGTCATGGTGCTGGGGAGGACCAATGTTGGACGAGTTGTCTATCTGATTTCTTTTCTTTTAAAAATGGCTAGTGTGCTGTAAAATAATAAAAAGCTCATGGCTACCTAATTCCCCAACGCTCCTTGGTACTGGTGCAAAATACCCGCCAGTCACGTCATCTTTTCAAATGTGGACAGTGTATCCATCATTGCTGCACTTAATGAGCGGCCATGATGGTGACATGTTACTTATCACTGTAGCCACTGATAGCCAGCAGCAGTGACTATTTATTCTCAGCCGTGGCAATTAAGTGGCTGTAGGAGTGACTGAGTGGCTGAGGTTGTCATGTGCCAACCACGCTGGAAAGGAAGAAGAAACGACTGGAGTGGGACTCGCTACACGAGTATGTGCTTTTTATTATTGTTAAAGGGAATCTGTCACCAGGTTTTTGCTACCCCCATCTGAGAGCTGCATGATGTAGGGACAGAGATCCTGATTTTAGCAATGTACAGAATCAGTTATTGTTCTGCTTGCTGCAGTTATGATAAAATCACTGTTGTAACTGCTGAAGATCTAGCAGTTCTCGGATTGCTGAGAGCTGGCATCTTTCTGTGCACCCTGTGTATGGGCAGAATGCTTCCAGTCAGTGGTGGGATTACCTGGCAGCAAGTTTAATAGTCCTCTAGTGGTAATCTCAGAGTCTCTGTCTCTACATTATGCTGCCCTCATATTAGGTGGCAATTTCTTGGTGATGGATTCCCTTTAAAGAACAGTCAAGCCCTTTGTAATATAAAAATAGGGTGAACAACCCTTTAATTTAAGATGACCTGCAATTAGAGCCATCGATGTCTAGACTGGAATGTGACCAGACTGTCCATCAGCTTGTTCCTACTGAAAAACACTCCACAATGGGAAGCTGCTTTTTCAATTGGAGGGTGCTGATAGATAAGTCAGGTCGCATGTCCCGTGGCCACCAGCCATTTTGAGAATGGGAGATCTGTTAGTCTGTGTGGAAGATTTAGGCTAAATTCCCATGATGAGCTTTTGGTGAGTTTTTGATGTTGCAGATTTTTTGCACCCATTAAGTAAAATAGGTTACTTGCATTTTTTTAAAATATGCAGCGTGAAAAACTCACCAAAACTCATATCGGGAACGTAGCCTGATAATGCACTGCGGTTAAAACACAAGGACAAAAATACTCTCCCCTGCTAAGAGGGTATTTTTTGCCTTGTGCTTGCACAATCATGCATTGTAAATCCTTAAAGGGGTTATCCGTGACTTTTGTATCTTTCTTACGGGGTTAAGAGTTTACGGGCAGGTAGTTAAGTACCTGCCTGTTCTGCTCAGTGCCGTGTTCTGTGGCTTAGGTTGATGTTGACAGAGCAGCTTCTCCTTTTCCGTTGATGGAGTGTCTCTGCCAAAGTCATGCTGATTGACAGCCGGCTCCCCAATGCCTAACAGCATGACGTCTGTAGTGATGCCCTGTCAGCAAAGTAGACTGGAAGAAGAAGAGCTGACCTGTTGACGTGAGGTCAAATGAAGCAGCAGAATCACCGGCAGAAGCCGTGACCATTCTAAGCCGCCGCCGGCCAGAACAGGCAGTTAGCTAACAACTACCTGCTGGGACATTCTTAGCCCCATAAGAAAAAATATGAAAAATCCTGGATAACCCTTTTAAGTATTTAACCCTCATTTTTTATTGCATAATCATGTTTTCTGTGAGCCACAGTTTGTGAGGAAGGCTGCACTAATAAGTGCAAGAGGAGAACCTGTAATAAATATATTAGTAAACGCAACAAAATCATGTCAAATCAAAATGAAAAATAACAATGTCCACCCATAATCAAGACACCAAAATGTGAACTAGAGTTAATGCAAAATAAGCCTCAATAATTGTTTTATATTACATTTGACTGGTATTCAGTAAAATAACCAATGTGGTATATTACCTTAAGTGTTACTGTAAATACCAAGACAGTAAAGACCAGTGTTCCAAAGGTCCAGTTTCCCAGCATCTAGTTAATGAAACCCAAAAGAAATGTTACTAAATGTCACTCTCTTCCAAGAAGACCATGACCCCTATTCAGACAAGTCATAAAAAGTATCTAGAAGATATCAAAAATATGTTGGAAGTCATTAGTAACAGTTTATTGAGTAAAGTCAGATTGTAAGCTTGCGAGCAGTGCCCTCACTCCTCTTGTTGATCTGTTGATTTATGTGATTATTATTATTCTCTAATGTCTTTTATTGTCTGTATAAGTCCCCTCTAAATTGTAAAGCGCTGCAGAATATGTTTGCTCTATAGAAATAACATTATTATTATTATTAAGAGTGACAAAATGTAGCTTTATAAATATGTCCTTATGACTTTTGCTGATAACAGCACCAATTATACCGATTAAACAAAAGATGACAATTTATATCAGGATATCAGATGTTTGTAATAGAGGAGCATTAAACATAAAACACGAGAGAATTATAAAGTGAAAAGATCTAACTGCACCACAGCCATAGAAAAAACATGGCGCAAGGAAACTGTTGGCCGCTGGGTTCCTAACTGCCTATGGAAGCAATGATAGCACAAGAAATGTTCATGGGGTGTTTCATGGATTGGGTTTCCATGTCTCAGCGGCAGCAGACAAGCCTTAGCCAACTGTGCAGAATGACAGGATACTTGCGTGAAACATAGGAGAAACTGAAAGAACATATAAATCAATTAATACATACTGCTCTACGGTCAGTCCTTCAAGCACATATGGATTTTCTTAGCAGACTAAAAGTATTGGACATGGCTCAGTGGTTAGAACTATCTCTTTACAGTCGTGGGTTGCTGAGGTCAAATCCCACCAAGGACAAGATCTGCAAGGATTTTGTTCTCCCCATGTTTGCTTGGGTTTCCTCTGCGTACTCTGGTTTTCCCCCACACTTAAAGCGAACCTGTCAGCAGTTTTGGCCAATATAAGATACGGCCACTGCCTTTCAGGGCTTACCTACAGCATTCTGTAATGCTGTAGATAAGCCCCCTGTCTGACCTGAAAGATAAGAAAAATAAGTTTTATTATACTCACCCGGGGAGTCCAGTCCGATGGGTGTTGCAGGTCCGGGTCTGGCGCCTCCCATCTTTTTGCGATGTCGCCCTCCTGTTGCTTCATTGCTCCCCAGCATCGCAGTTCTGCGCAGGTGTACTTATCTGCCCTCGTGGGGGCAGAGCAAAGTACTGCAGTGCGCAGGCGCTGGGCTTCTCTGACCTTTCCCGGCGCCTGCGCAATGAAGTACGCCTGCACAGGTGCGCGATGCCGGGGAGCAATGGATCTGTGACACCCACCAGCCGGGATCACACCGGACTGCCCTTTTCCCCGCCCCCGGGTGAGTATAATAAAACTTATTTTTCTTATTTTTCAGGTCGGACCAGGGGCTTATCTACAGCATTATAGAATGCTGTAGATAACCCCCGAAGGGCAGTGGCCATATCTTATATCAGCCAGAACTGCTGACAGGTTCTCTTTAAAGACATATTGCTAGGGGACCTAGATTGTAAGCCCCAATAGTGACAGTTCCCGATAATGTCTGTAAGGCGCTGTGTAATTAATGACGCTATATAAGTGAGTAAAACTGATTACAAAAAATAGAAATAGAAAATTTGCAGGAGGCTTCCGCCCATTTTTTCAGTTTGGTCGTCAGGACTTATGCTAAGCTCTTAAGGTTCAGTATAGGAAATGTTAATGCTACAAAATATAATATTATATATAAATTAAAAATAACTTTCTAGTGAGTTTTTTGAGGAACAGTCTGCCATTTTATTTGTAGAAGAGTATAGATGATATCCCTAAATATCTTGTCTCAATCCCATTGGAAAGCCAACACAAAGCCAGCCCGTACTACGAAAATCTCTAAGGGCCATTTAGGAAAGCCGTTAAAAAATCCATTGGCTATATAAATCTCCATCCTCATCGCAGTTTAGCCAAAACGATTTCTATGTGCACAGTATAATCGTTAACACAATCGTGTGCGTCTGGAAGACCATCGTTATTGGCAGACATCTACTGCTTGCAAGTTCTTACATTGCTGATAACAATGATTTTTTTGCTGGCATGAAGATCCAACAATCGTTTTGCCCTTTTGTCGGGCCATTGCCAGCATATCTATACACGCCAATAATCAGCAAACTAGTGTTGTAAAGAACCCAAACCTCAGCTTGTTTAAGTGAGTCTTAACTTAAAATGTGAGGGCTGGTAAAGTAGATAGTAGGGTACCTAATCTGCTGCCCAACAATCATACCTGGATGAGTTCTTTAAATATCACGTACTTTGGTTACATAGACTACCACCTCACACATACCTGACTCACTATCAAAGAACTGCAATGATGATCAGTCTGTTGTAAGACTGAGATGGCTCATAGGGATAAATAATAATTTGCAAGTCACGTGCATTCATTCATGTAAGGGAATGTTTTTTTTTATTAATTGCTTATTTATTTAAGGTAATCACAGATATCAGTCACTAGTAGAAGATGAATGTGTGGGCACGTGAATTCTGGCAAGAAATGGATCTCGGATCTTCAGCACAATGTACTACTATGTGACAAAATGAAATGTTCAAGAAAATTTCCACTGTAAAAGGTGTTTTTTCGTCAATGAGAGCATATGGACATCATTGTCCTCTGCTCACGACCTCTCTCTAGGAGCTAGAATAGAGACCTACTGACCGTCCTATCCTAGTACACTCATGAGAATCTGCTTGGCTGTTCATAGCTTCCACTAACAAAATCTGTCCATAGATTTTGCTGATTTTTAGGGGTGGAAAGAGCAGCTGCATTCTCAAACAGTTTTTCTAACTAATCTCTTTAAAATTTTATTTAAATTAAAGCACATTTCATAGGACAAATATGCTATTATATTATACTGCAAAATGAGAGCATGGTTCAAGTACCGAAGTCCAACAATGGTTCATGCACAGGAAAGCCAGAAAATTAAGATTTTGTATTTGTCTTCAAATATAATATACTTTATTTCCTTGATGTTCTAGTGCATCATTTATGTCTATAGGAGATCCAATTACTGTCTGGATGCACATACAGTGTAGGTGCCAACAGCTAACACTAGTTCTCACATCCAGCCAAATTACTACTTAGCAAGTGTAAGAAAACAATATACACAACATAAAGTATCACCCACGTGATATCATCACTACACATAATCATAACACACAGCAAACCAAGTCAATAGTTCTCTGACTAAGGCATTACAGTACATCAATACCTTCACTGCAGCACCATACAGGATATAGGCATTAAAAAACAGGAACATTAACCAGATCAACATTCCAGGAAGAGACATTCCATCATTTACTACAAATATAATGTAGTCGGACTATTAAGAATGTACGTAGTGTTTCCGTTTTACACTTGGCACAATGGATATTGAGGACTAAAGGTGCTTTCACATTGCGTTTAGTACACACTCGGTGGCTCTGTCGAGGCATACATTCTAACACCCGCCCCTGCAAAACAGGATTCGGACGTATGCGCCAATGGGGCAATAGATTGTAATTGTACCGGCAGAGTGCAGTCTACTACGTCTGGGTGTCCTCCTCCCATAGCCGTAGATGCTCGAAAATGATGCACCATTATAATCTATAGCCCCATCATCCCATTTTGTGGGGGGTACACAGACGTAAACCTTGATGGGGCCACCAAGCATGTACTAAACGTAATGTGAAAGCTAGAGAGTCAATGCTCATGATCCAAATATACGGTCTAGGAATTTAGCATAGAAATTCCCTAAGACTGTTCTGATGTGACATACAGTGCCTTATACTCTTCAAACACGGCATACACATACACACATACATACACATGTAGCACTACATTCCTAGTAACATGTACACAGCTACAAGCACCAAATAAAATAATCGAAGAAAGGCACAGCACATCAAAATGGCAGGTTCTTACCAAGTACGTGTTGGTTGTCAAGATCTGATGAAAGCAACAGTGGCAAAAGCAAAAGAAACAGAAACATAAAAATGCACAGCACAACAGAAACAAGGAAATAAACCAGAACATGTAAAAACATGAAGTCTACATATCAATGCAAAATAGGATCAATGACTCGTGGTCTGTGAGTAAGGCATCATGCACCACATAGTCAGCCTATTAGTAAGTCATCCTGGGATCCTTTCCCTTATTGTTTCATCCGTGATGACCACATCGGTCCTTTATTTATTGGTGGTATAATGTCTACGACAGAGCTCTGCCAGTTTGTAGGGTATTTCAACTTTGAAGCAATGTCCCTTTATGGTCTGATTGAAATCAAACTTTTAGTTTAAGTTCCCACAATGAGTTTTAGTTAAGTTTTAGATGCCGCATATCTTAACTGTGCACAAAATGCAGCATTTTGCAGTTCCAGTTCATGAATTTATACAAATTTCAGGTCCACTGTGCTTTTACTTTAAAAGCATAAATTTACCTGCGGTACGTTTTTGAAATCCACAAAACGTCAATTTCTCTTGCAGGTACGCTGAGTTTTATTTGCAGATTTTCCCATAGAATTGCATTAGATGCATAAAGTCCATAGGCAGAAAGCACACGCGTTTTTCAAGCATTTCCGCTGCAGAAATGCACTATGCATGAAATTGCATGTAATCCCGCACATGACTGTATCAATAAAGCAACATCATGTAGCTAATAGGCCAGAAAAGCTGCAGAAAATCTGCAATAACAAAAACTCACCAAATACTCATTGTGCACCTTATTGGGCTCCTTATTTTTCTAACTTCGGCTTTATGTTCTAGCTGATCTATAGAGGTATTGTCACTAGATGTGACATATACTGACTGCTGGCTTAGTGTATCATCCTTCACCTAATGGAGTTTGGGAGTTGGGATTTCGAGTTGGTTGCATGCCGTTAGATTCTACCTCTTATCCTCTTCATACTAGAGCATTGTCCTCTAATTAGTAGCCAGGGAGTCACACGTGGCTGTATGTCCTAAGGCTACAGGACATGAGCAGTGGGGTGAAAGTCATTGCACTGGCAGCCAACGACATGGTCAAAGACTTATCATTGGTCATAAACTGGTGAACTTTTCTCTTTTCAGATGTATTAGTATTAGTGACGAGCAAACGTGCTCGGATAAGGTGTTATTTGAGCATGCTTGGGTATTATTCGAGTGTCTTCAGCGGCTCGAAAAATATGTTTGAGTCCCACCAGATGCATGTCTCGCGGCTGTTCGACAGCCTCAACACATGCAGGGATTGCCTTAAATTCACGAGACATGCAGCCGCAGGGACTCGGAACATATTATTTGAGCGTGCCGAAGTCACTCAGTTAGCACTCGAGCATGCTCTGATAACACCTTATCCCAGCACATTCGTTCATCACTAATTATTATTACTTAACATCTTCTGGTATATATAAATATGAAACTAGCTCATAACGGCAAACATTCCCAATCCCTACTACGTGAATAGTAAAATTATTCAAAGGTGAAAACCGCAACAACAGCATCCAAGGTAGAAAAGAGTATATTCTTCTATATTAATACATCACATAATATGGGGAGACAGCTGTCCCCTATGTTATGTGATATATTAAAGAAGAATATACTTTTTGCTACCGTGGATGATGCTGTCGCTCTCTTTATCTTTGGATCTTATGGAGGATTATGGAGGACATATCCATTTATTTGTGGTGAGCTGCTAACCTACATTAGCTATATTTTAGTAGTAAAATTATTGACTTAATTTCTTCCTTTTTTGCCTTGACAGATAAACCCAGCAAAAAGAAAATGGTTTGAAAATAACAAAATGATGTAAACACGTAATGTCAGAAATGACTTTTTATCATCAAATATGATAATAAAGAGTAACCTATAAAACAAATCCTTGTAACATACAGTACAGACGAAAAGTTTGGACACACCTTCTCATTTAAAGATTTTTCTGTATTTTCATGACTATGAAAATTGTACATTCACAATGAAGGCATCAAAACTATGAATTAACACATGTGGAATTATATACTTAACAAAAAAGTGTGAAACAACTGAAATTATGTCATATTCTAGGTTCTTCAAAATAGCGTGTGTGGGGTCATTGTCCTGTTGAAAAATAAATGATGGCCCAACTAAACGCAAACCGGATGGAATAGCATGCCACTGCAAGATGCTGTGGTAGCCATGCTGGTTTAGTATGCCTTCAATTTTGAATAAATCAGTGTCACCAGCAAAGCACCATCACACCTCTTCCTCCATGATTCACAGTGGGAGCCAGGCATGTAGAGTCCATCCGTTCACCTTTTCTGCGTCGCACAAAGACACAGTGGTTGGAACCAAAGATCTCAAATTTGGACTCATCAGACCAAAGCACAGATTTCCACTGGTCTAAAGTCCATTCCTTGTGTTCTTTAGCCGAACAAGTCTCTTCTGCTTGTTGCCTGTCCTTAGAAGTGGTTTCCTAGCACCTATTTTACCATGAAGGCCTGCTGCACAAAGTCTCCTCTTAACAGTTGTTGTAGAGATGTGTCTGCTGCTAGAACTCTGTGTGGCTTTGACCTGGTCTCTAATCTGAGCTGCTGTTAACCTGCGATTTCTGAGGCTGGTGACTGGGATAAACTTATCCTCAGAAGCAGAGGTGACTCTTGGTCTTCCTTTCCTGGGGTGGTAATCATGTGAGCCAGTTTCTTTGTAGCACTTGATGGTGTTTGCCACTGCACTTGGGGACACTTTCAAAGTTTTCCTAATTTTTTGGACTGACTGACCTATATTTCTTAAAGTAATGATGGCCACTCATTTTTCTTTACTTAGCTGCTTTTTTCTTGCCATAACACAAGTTCTAACAGTCTATTCAGTAGGACTATCAGCTGTGTATCCACCAGACTTCTGCACAGCACAACTGATGGTCCCAACCCCCATTAGGCAAGAAATCCCACTTATTAAACCTGACAGGGCACACCTGTGAATTGAAAACTATTCCCGGTGACTACCTCTTGAAGCTCATCAAGAGAATGCCAAGAGTGTGCAAAGCAGTCGTCAAAGCAAAAGGTGGCTGTCATGATTCACACCGTGCTGACACCACTATGTTATGGATTGGGGTGACCTTTGGCCAGCACCCGGCTATCACATGTGCAGGGGGGCTTATCTTAGTTATCCCTCCACTGCTACAATGTGATGAAAACACAAAGGCTATTGACCTATCAATTTACTGCAGGGGCTTACTTTAGTTATCCCACTGCTGCTACAATATCACGAACTGCAGGGATTTATGTATATCCCGCTTTCCAGTTCCGCTTTAGAACTTGCACCTCTTTGGCGCCCCCTTACCCTCAGGTCAGACTAGATACTGCACCTAGGGTAATTAGTCACTAGCAAGGCTGACTGCTATGTACTGGCTATTGGGCATGCTGCAGCGAGGGCAATATCACTACTCCCACTCAGGCAGGAACAATAATTATCTATGCCGCTATCGCTACAACGACTCCCAAATGCATAGAAGAAGTATGCTGCCAACAGCTCCCATTTCTCACAGGGAGGGGTTCGAGCCAACCCAAATTAGTAGCGTAATTAACTTCAGAAGACTTAGGGTACATTTTAGAGCAGGAGAATAAAGCTAGTATTTTATATATTTTACTCCATAAAAGATTAGGCAGTGTTTATAAAAAAGCATATAAAAATGTTACAATATGACACAAAGTATGTACAAAGCAATTATAAAATAAACATGGATTAAAGGAAGATAAACTCACATTTGCTTAGATCATTTCAGGCAAATCATGCTGGAAGACGGAGCCCCAAATGTCCCAATGCATCAGGAAGGCTGTCTGTATTGAAGTCCCAGGCAAGAATGAAGGCTGGGTCGAGTGCAGCAACTTATAACTGCAGGCTTGTGACATCACTAAAGGGGTTTGAGTTACCATTGCCCTCCCCTCTCCTCAGATGCACAGTTTGTACCAACAATACTTGTAATTCTCATATCTTAGCTTGAGAACATGTCAGAATCACAGCACACCCATAATTCCTCTTATTTTAAAATTGGTTTTCTAATGATACCAAATTCGTCCTAGTTGTTCCACACGGTTCCGGAGGAATCCGCACTTTGTACTTGTTGTGTTTAGCTGTTCGCGCTTACAGTGTTTGACAGATCTATCAATGTTAGTTAGCAATATATACTCCTTATTTTTCTAGCCCAAATCGGTGGCCCAATATCTTATTATAATAGAACAAAGAACCTCATGTCTTTTGAGAGAGACTAGACTAGTTTCAGCTGGTACCGGAGGGAGATTTGTGCGGCTACAGGCCCAATAAAAATTCTTGTAGTGGGGGCCATGAGGGATTTGGGATCCACACACACACATCTTAGCAAGCAGAAACACAGAGAGGAGGGGTCAGAGCCCACAGTATGTGTTCTAACAGGGAAAACTAAAAATCATATTATACATTATCATCACAGTGGCTACTTTGAAGAACCTAGAATATATGACATAATTTCAGTTGTTTCACACTTTTTTGTTAAGTATATAATTCCACATGTGTTAATTCATAGTTTTGATGCCTTCAGTGTCAATGTACAATTTTCATAGTCATGAAAATACAGAAAAATCTTTAAATGAGAAGGTGTGTCCAAACTTTTGGTCTGTACTGTATATTTTCTTAATTAGTATAAAGTGCTTTAAAACAGGTATAATATTGTGTACTAAAGAATAATAAAAAAAAAATTTCCAATTAAGAAAATAAAATGATTGCTAAAGACACAAATGTAGCACAAACATGACACCCAAGACTCGTTATGGTATAAAATATGCCAGGAAATGTTCCACGACTTTTCGCTGTGTTTGACAATTTGTGTTTTTTTTTTCCTAATATGAATTCACCTCCATGATTTTCGTGGGCCTTACCTGTCCATTGCTAGTCACAGTGGCATTGTCAAACAAGAAATACGCCCCAAAGAAAAATACGACAGCATCAAACAATCCCAGGAAGGTCCAATAAATAAACAGACGCCAACGCAGTAGTGCATTCTTTGCAATGTCCCTGTTTCAGAATGAAAAAAAAAATAGCTTGTTAAACGCTGGCCAAAGCATTTTTTCTGCTTGACGCAGACACTTGCTGATCTTGTTGACTTCATTAGGAAATTACTTTCTCATTGTGAATTAATCACCCTGCCAACATACAATATACTGTGTGAAGACAGGAATGGCAATGTGACATAATGACATATGAAGCCACTGATTCCGCTGATGCAGCATCTTACATGTATCAAAAAACCTTTAACCCCCAACTCATTTTCGATTTTGACACTCTGCATCCTGGCAGCCGTCACCTTTTTATTTGTTCGCTGGTAGAGTAGTATCTGGTTTTTATATTAGTTATTTTCCTGTGACTTTTGTTTTGTATAGATGCCATTTTGAAAAAAAACATACTGTACATTACCTTTTAATTTAGATAAACCTATGCAGTGAAAAGATGAAAAACGCAATTCTCCCATTGTTTTATTTACTTACTTTATGCTGTTCACCCTTAAAAAAGATTTTTTTGCAACCATGGAGATGGCAAACATGTATATGATATTTTTGTTATTTTGACACCCTCAGGCCCCAAAGGGTATCACTAAAACCATTGATGGAATCAAAATGAGAGACTAGTGAACTGTAAAAACAGGAAGCTGCCTTAATTTGGTAAAGCTGTGGCAGTCAATTTCTGTAATAAAAATCTTAGCTACAGGCTGAAGCCCGTCCTTATTAAAAGTGTTGTCCAGTTTTTAAATGTCATTAATAAAAAGGTTCTCTTTTCCGAATACCCATCTCTTGCCGAGCTGGAGAGCAGCTAAAGAGAGTAGATCTGGAGGACTTGTTCTGGCCTGGACTTCACACCCAATCAACTACTGTGATCAGACATAACGCAATGCTTAGTTTCCCCTGCGGAAACGGACCACTTACTGACAGGTTTTCCTGCAGTCTACAGTTGTGTTCTGTGGACCAAACATGGGAGCATGTTGTGCTTTCCTTATTGTCAAGGGACCCTTCTAGCAAGTAAGAATTGTACAAATCGTAAAAGCCCCTAAGCCATAGCAGAAGCTGGATATTAATCAGCCCCTAAAAGCAGCTGAGATCTTTATAGGTATGGTGAGGGGGCACGTTTACCCAAACATGATATTCAATCATGGACATTACAGTGTATATCTATAAACAATACATGAAAAATATGAAGACATCAACAGCACCAAGGTTTTTGAAAACTTGAAAAGTGTGGATTTATTAAAACCACATAGTGTGGGACATTACAGCTCAGGAATGAGCCTTTCTTACTCCTTTGCTAAGCGTACCATTGCACACTATTTGGTGGTAAAAAATCCACAGGTTTTACATTATCACAGACCTTGGTGGTGCTGTCTTATGCATATTTTTGTGTTATTTATAAGGAGTTTTTTCACCCTTATGGCAATGTGCCCAGGGCATTCTGGTTGATGAAGGGGAGTGCGTTCTCCATTATAAGATTGAACTGGTGTGATAAAATCTATACCTGTATAGTGTTGGGTCTCTTTTCAGCATTTCCATACTAACATGTTGCTCAATTAGACTATACAACAGGATAGGCAGTGAAGTGAAGCTGATATTGTACAGTGTCAGATACGCGGTGTCATATAAAGGCTGTAAGAAAAAAAGAAGTGCAGGATTATGAAGACTTTGTTGTACACAGAGGTAAGAATAATGTAAAATAACAAAACTATCTGCAGGAAATAACATATTGCATCACAGACCTGTTGTGAAAATCCACAGAAGAACTGGTATAAAAACTGAGGGAAAATAAAGCAGACATTCTGAAAGACAAGCACAGAGGGTTATGGTGTGAGGAACCTGCTCCAAGCTGTGCTGCACACTTTACAGTCTGCGATGGATTTTCCTCACCTTATAAAAAAAGTATTGGACAAGCTCAGCTATTCTAACATAATAAAAATGCCCATGAACAAGCAGCATCTTTTTTAAATGCTTGAATTTAGGGATTGCATAGTCACTGTTTCTTGCGGCCTGTCGTCCTTCCTTCCCGATGACACCTGAAATGTAGAAAGGTAAAGTCAGGAAATCAAAAGCCTTCTTTTATCATTCCTTCTAGATCTTCATCCATATCCTTGTAGTGACATTTTTCATTTAGTAATGAGCACATCAAAATAAACCACTTATGCACATCGGGGCACTAATCTTTAAGGTCGCCATACACCTTATATATTTACAAACTTATCTGTTGGTTCCTCATGGGAGGAGGAACATGAGCTACTGACACATGCCTCTGGCAGTGGCTTATCTCCTGTAAGAAGAAATGATTGGGCATTTTAAAATGCCCGATCTTTTTTTGCCCTTATATATGCCACTGAAGGAGAGTAGGACCACCACCATACACATTAGATGGTTGGCTGTTCCCACTGAAATTGTGAGTCTTGGCCAAAATGAATCTAATGTGCATGGCCAAAAAATGAAATTGATATAAACACTTCTACAGACTAGCCATTATTGTCTGGGGAATGGTGGAAGACTGGATTTAGCCAAAAGTTTAATCTTTATTTAATTTTTACAACATCAATATGATGGGCAAAAGTAATGGACCCTACTGAAAATAGCGGAGTTGAAATGGATCTACAGATCCTTCTAGATTTTTTTCTAACTGAGCAAAATAGTGTAGAAGATTACCTGACTCTTGCATGATAGCTTTTTAGATTAATAAAAAAAATAATAATTGGTATGCAAGGGCAGAAAAAGTTAATACAATTTCTTTTAGGTGCATTTCTCACAGCTTGACATGAGGTTTTCACAATTCTTGAAGAAAACACAAACCAATGAATAGAATGAATATCCTCCTAGTCAAGAAATGAAGCCATAGACCTAAGACCCAATGAAGCCATAGACCCAATAGATAACGCCATAACTATACCAATTCCAACATGTGCTTCGAGGATCATGCTGACATCATTGGCACCATCTCCTATTGCAAGAGTAATCGGATGTTCTCTTGATGCCTTTATTAATTTGACAATCTGTAACAGAGAAAACATCCTCATAAAGAACAGATTGATTTAGACTATGTTTAATAAAAGTAATAAGGTAAAGGGTAACAAATAATCTGACTACAGTGAGACATCTTGTTTTTACATACATGTTTTGCTTTGGTAGAATTGACCAGAATGATCTGCACTGCGTATCTGAAGATGATGATCCTACATCGCTAGGATATGCCATCATTATATGACACCCCCTGACCCTGAAAAGGCTGGAGCCTCAGCGATACCTTACTTACATAGTTTTTTCCAGAACAGTCATCTTCATACTTCCGCTGTGCATGTAACGGTAGAGCCGCCTTATTGAAATGTGGTTGGCTGCAGTTCCCTGTACCGCAAAAAGGACTGAAGCAGGGCTGCAGTCCTTTCATCCTAAGGATCAGTGGAGGTCCCTGAGGTCGGACATTCATTGAGCATAAAATCATACAATACCCAAGTGATAAGCTACACGGGGTGGGGGGGTGAAATGAAGCTCGTGGGCCCCAATGAAATCTGCAACAAGGTCCCCAACTCTCACGAGTCTTTTATAATATTTATATTCTCACATAGGCCATGAGCACATTTTGGCCCCCTAGACTTTAAGGCCTGGGTGTGACTGCATCCAGATCTCCCGGGGCTCGCATGACACTTATGCCACAAGAGTACTACAGCCAATTAATCATAGCCAATAGGTTGCATTGCTCACATTTCCTACAGATGAACCTTGAAAGTCCAAAGGAAGTGTAAGCAAAGCAGTCCATTACTGGCCGCTGAAAGACTGCAATGCTTATGTGAGCACCAGGAGACCAGGCTCCAACATCGCTGGCATAGTGCTGCTGCGGGAGGTGAGTACGGTATCTGTCATTTTTATTTTACACTGAGGAATAAAGAAAGGAGTTATACGAGTAACCATTTAATCACTATCTCTTGACAAGCCTGGTGATTTATCCATGCTTGAAGTCTACATGGGGGCATTACAGCAAGTTCTGAGGGCTGGCTCCTTCCAGGACCTGATTTTATTTAAATCACCATTGTTGTACATTGAAGGCCAATTTCACTATTGTGGATCAACGATATTTATAATGCTTGCCAACAGCTTTATACATATTCCATCATCAGGAAATAAATGTCAAAGAAACAGATAAAATAGAAAAAAAATAAATAACAGACTATATACTGTACATGTGTAATCAATTACTGGTTTTACTAATATAATTTAATATGCTCATACATCTACATGTCCAGATATATCAGCAATCAATTGAGAGGCTTATTAAAATTATATTTTATTAATCTGTAGTAATATCTGTGCTGGAATATTACTGCAGCTTTTATGTGATAATTCTGCAAAAGTTTAAATAGAGTAAACAACATGTAAATGGTATTTTGTACTTGTAGATTATAGTGATTTCATCAAGGCTATGCACAGTAACATGCTGGCTTCGTGTATATTTAAATATGTACATGGCATTGAGACCAATATATACCTGTGCTTTCTGTAATGGGGCCATCCGGCAGCACAATACTGCACTACAGTTCCTGCAGATCTCAAGGAAAACCTCTCTGTAATTTGTAGAGCTCCCATCTTCTCTGGGTTTCATTATTAATGATAGCGTGGCGCCATCAATAATTAATCCGTAATCTTGGAAATCTGTTGAAAACCTACACCGTTTAGGAGAAAAACAAGTGGTATAAATTGGATGTAGCCGTCATCTAGTACAGTCATTTGTCTAATGAAATTTAGACAGTGACAATGAAAAGGGTTTCGTTGGGTAATTCTACAGAAGCAGAACAAGCAGAGAGGTACCCTTACACATAATGACATTTACTGTTTCTCTAGTAGCAAATAGTGGTACAATAACTTACTATGAAAAGTGATACAATCATGAATCTAAGTTTAGCTAAGGTAAAAATCAGAAGCTGTGATAAGGTATCCTGATCTCATTCCCTTCCCAACGAGGTCAGTTTTCGTTTTTACATTTTCATTTTTTCCTCCCCTTCTTCCACGACACAAGTTTTTTTTATTTTTCTTTCCACATAGACATATGAGGGCTTGTTTTTTGCTGGACGAGTTGTACTTTTGAATGACAACATTTATTTTACCGCGTGGTGAACTTGCAAAAAAACTTTGTAGTTCTGACATTGCATGATTATGGTGATACCAGACTTGTCCAGTTTTTTTTAATTATTTTAAGGTTGGAGTCACAAGAGCGTGTGTTCTCTCCTGCGAGAGAGTCGGGCTGATTATGCTAAACAAACTCTTTCAGAGTTTGAGCTGAGTGTTATCTTAGTGTTATCCGATTCTCTAGGTTTTCTTTGAGCTGGACATTCATCTAGTTCTCCATAGCTACATGTCCACTAGCCGGGTCTCAGTCCTTTTCAACCCTTATCCATATGCACGTCACTTGACAGATGGTAAGATTTTAATATTAGAGGTTACGACCTGAATAGGGACACTGGGACGTGGTGGAATGGTTTTTACATTTTTTAAAATCAAAATTATGTTAACAAAGCACCCTATATTATTTTCAAGCATTATTGCTGTTTATTTACTGTTTGATTATTATGTTTCTATCTTGGGTCTTGTCTGTTTAGTGGCCAGTGTGAACATGTGCTTACACGCTGCATGCACACTCACTTATATTCCTTCTAATCCAGCTAAAGCCATCTAATCACTTATACCCCCACAAGAAATGACGTAGAAAATATCAACTTGCTGTTGATTTGTTCATTCTGCCTCCCAAAGATAGCAGTAATGCTCGGCTCACATCTATCATGTGCTGTACACTGAGCTTTTACACTGGGGTTTCAGCGTACGTCTATGAAATACGTGATTCAGATTAAACCCCCGAGGGAAGATTCCCTATAATGGTGTAACTTTTTTTCTTCTTCACCCCCCCAATGGTATAAGGTTCTGTGACACGCCTATGCTGTCAATCTGATCATTGCACCCTTAGATGAATTCTTTGAGGAGTGTAATTTGCAAATTGGGGTCACTCTTGGAGGGTTCTGCAGTTCTTGTATCTCAGGGGCTCTGCCAATGGGACATGGCCCCTGCAAACCTTAACAGCAAAACCTGCACTAAACATGGTGGCTCCTTCCCTTCTGAGCTTTGTACTGTGTCTTAAAAGTAGTACTGTGCTACATATGGGGTATTGGCATACACAGGAGAAATTGAGCAATAAATTGTACCATTCGTGTTTTCCTGTTTACCTTTGTGAAGAAAAATTTGGGGCTAAAGGAACATTTTCATGGGAAAAATGTCCTTTTAATGTTCACAGCTTAATGTTATAAAATTCTGTGAAGCACTACAGGTGTAGTTTCCAAATTGGGGTCATTTGTCAGGGATTTCCACTGTTTACGCACATCAGGGGCTCTTCAAATGTAACATGGCGCCAACAGACCACTCCATCAAAGTCTACGCTCAAAAAGTCGCTCCTTCTTTTCTGAACTTAGCAGTGTGCCCAAACAGTAGTTTCCCATCACACATGGGATATCGGCATACTCAGGAGAAAATAGACCCCAAAGTTTGCTGTGCAATTTCTCCTGCTACTCTTGTGAAAAATGAAAAATTTGGGGCTAAAGCAATATTTGTTGTGGGAAAAATGTCATTGTCAAATTCTGTGAAACACCTGTGGGTTCAAGGTGCTCACCACATCTCTAGATAAATTCCGCGAGGTGTGTAGTTTCCAAAATGCAGTCACTTGTGGAGGATTTTCACTGCTTAGGAACATCAGGGGCTCTACAAATGCAACATGGTCCGATATCTATTCATGCCAATTTTCCACTTCCAAAAGTCAAATGGTGCTCCTTCATTCTGAGC
Organism: Ranitomeya variabilis; assembly: GCF_051348905.1. Taxonomy (NCBI): domain Eukaryota; kingdom Metazoa; phylum Chordata; class Amphibia; order Anura; family Dendrobatidae; genus Ranitomeya; species Ranitomeya variabilis. The sequence goes on from NC_135234.1 coordinate 518,519,853, forward strand.
CCTGCTGTGTACCCATGCAGTAGTTTTCCCACATATGAGGTATTGCTGTACTCAGGGGAAATTGGACAGCAAATTTTGGTGTCCATTTTCTTTTACCCTTGTGAAAATGAAAAATTTAGGGCTAAAGCAACATTTTTGTGGGAAAATTTATATATTCATTTTTTCCTTCTGCATTGCTTCAATTCCTGAGAAGCAATGGTGTCACTTTTGGCTATTTTCTGTCATATAGGCCCCTTAAAGTCACTTCATACAGATGAGGTCTCTAAAATAATGGTTTTGTAAATGAGAAATTGCTGAAAAACTTTTAACACTTCTAATTTCCTAAAAATAAAATTATGTTTAAAAAATTATGATTATGTAAAGTAGACATGTGGCAAATGTTATTTCTTAACTATTTTGTGTGATGTAACTCTCTGGTTTAAGGGCATAAAACCTAAAAGTTTGAAAATTGCAACATTTTCGCCAAATTTTCGACATTTTTACAAATAAATGCAAAAAATATTGACCTCAAATTACCACTACCATAAAGTGCAATGTGTCACAAAAAAACAAATTCATATTCCCTGGGAAACACTGAAGTGTTCCAGAGTTATTACCTCATAAATTGACACTGGTCAGAATTGGAAATTTTGGCCCGGTCAAGAAGATGAAAATAAACTTCGGAGCGAAGGGGTTACAGGGAATATGTCATTAGGATCAACTTTATTAAGCCATCTAGATTGTCATGTAGGTCAAAGGAATAAATGATACCTTGATAACTGCAATCCAATGTCTTATTCCCGAGAAATAAATATTTTTCTTAATATGTGAATAAGATGTTAAGGTCTCTGGGCCGGACATAGATCTCCCTGCCGAGTTTATGCTAACTGAAATGGGGGTTTTACAAGTGTGATACATGTAGATCAGGAGAGCAGACTGTCAGTCATTACATGTCTCACACTGGAAACACCTCGTTCGAATACGAAAAGCTCTGGAGGCAGATTCTGGAGATTATTTTTCAGTTGCATTGTACAGATTATGGGAGACATTAATGATGGAACAAGTTTTGAAATAATTCTTCTAGGTATGATTTTTTTACATGACAAAAACCCGGTATTTTACCAGGGGTGTGTACAATTTTTACATCTACTGTATTACTTTAAAAACATTGATTTGCAGCTTCAAAACATCTATAAGGGCACAGCTACCCAATAAATATTGCATGTAGAAATAAGTTATTCATCTTCGCTGGCATAGCTGTATGCTTCTTCACTTGTACTTTATGCCCCACGTACCCTGAGAAATTGTCCCTGGTTAAGCTTTCGCTGAGCCTCAGGACAGTCTTGCTTAACTCAAAGAGCACATCATGTAAACTTTGCTCCTCTATTTTCTTTGTTGTCAGTTCCAGGAGCTGTGTGTTTCTTCTGAACAGTTTGCAGGCATAACAAGTAGCAGCGGCAGTCTCCATTTTGTCCCCGGTGAGCACCCAAACTTTAATGCCAGCTTTCTGTAAAGCTTCAATAGTATCAGCTGCTTTTTCCTGGAGCCTGTAGACAAATGATATAAAAAAAAACACCTTAGAATCGAATTCTAGTTGACACAGTTATGTCTTTGTATGCAGTATATACCTGACTATTTATGTCATCATTATTAATTTCACTTATTAATTTCACTTATATGTAATATACAACAATCACATCAAAATGACACAGCTGATATAATAGCCATTTAAAATGTTCTATTAATTTCAAGTACAAAATGTAAGTATTTTTCAACAAAAATCACCAGTAAACATTTCGGCCTCGATTCACCAAGTCCAGCGTTTTTCGCTCTGATCTTGATGAGGGGGCAGAGCGGATTGCGAGGAACCTGATTCAAGAAGAAGTGAATGCCTCTTAATGAATCAAATGAGGTGCAAAGTGGCTTGCACCCCTGTGAGCATCTCGCCAAAAATCTGACTCTTGAAACAAGAACTGTTGGGTAAGGTACACCACTGTTCGTCATGAATTTGACAAGGGGGTAGCCATACCCCTGCCCTGTCCTACCTCTGCCCACTTTGTGGAGCTGGGTGAAAATGGTTTGAAAACATCAACAGTGACTAAAATTTTGCAACTTTTTAAAACGTTTTAAGACAGTTTTCTAAAGCTTTGATGAATTAGGGCCATTATTTCATTTGTCTGTTTCTGGCAATCTGTTGAAAATTTGATTCAGCTGGTAAGTTATCTGATCTTCATGTTCTCCCCGTGTTTGCATGGTTTCCTCTCACACATTGAAGACATACTGATAGGGAATTTAGATTGTGAGCTCCAATGGGGAAAGTGATGATAATATCTGGAAAGGATTATATAAGCGAGTAAATAAAAAAAAAAATAATATAGCACCCAGATGGGCTATCAACAGCTGTCCACATGGGTCAATTGCCTAGTAACATAGCGATAATCTTTATATCCTCTTTCCTTCCAGCAAAATTACCATTTAGGAGTTAAACCCAGATAGAAGCTGCAATGGTGCCCATATTTGTGGTCACCGAGATTTCACAGAAACAGACATAGCTAAAAGTGTCTGAAATGTGAGAAAAAAAGATGTATGGGATAATCTAGAATTAGAAACGCTCCATAGCAAAGACAGTATTTGCCCTATCTGGTTGACAGTAAAATGAACTGCAGCAATAAAAGCCGCACCACAATTACATCTTATTGAACGGCAGTCAGGGGACGGAGAGTAGTGATATATCAGAACTCCTGCACAAAGGAGAACACACACAGCTTAGCCTGGCTCGGACACTTAACAGCAGAAAACAGTGTCCTTTTGTCATTCGTATGGTTTCTATGTATCTGACTCCTCCAGTCCTAAATGTATTCAGAACAGTAGTTGACTGTGATTTTTAATTAAAGTATATATGGTATATAAAAATAAATTATATTTTGTGTGGAACACTGTGTGCCATGAACCTTAAAGGGGTGATCCAGTACCTCTCGTATGGTCATCTGATTCCATAAATAGGACAGACGCACAATACCTGCCGTCTGCGCACAAGACCTTGAAGCATCTCTCAGTTACTCATGCAACAGTGAGAGATGATGTATGAACTGCCGTCATATGCATACCCATGTGAAGAAGATCATTTAAAGACTTAAATATGTTGATTTTTTTCCAACACATATTTTGGCTGACTACATTATGTGTATGGGGGTCAGCTATCTTTCCACCGGTGCTAGAAGTTAGTGAAAGGAGGATAGGATATTCAAACGAACAAAGGAAACAATAGACCTCCGCACTGCTGTTTTTTTAGGCTAGACTCTGTTATTTTTATCACCCTTTATCAGTGAGCCGATATTATATCCTTTTTATACAACGGGGTGCGACTTGCGAAGTAATACATAACAGTCCATGAAAAGATAAAAAAGTGCACTTACCCCGTGTATGTAAAAAGTCACAACTTTATTCGGACAACATTACAATAACAGCCAGGGAGAGTGTAGAAAAAATGCGGACAACGATCGTTTCGTGCCTCAGCACTTCAACGGGTCCAAAACCGTTGGTTTTGGACCCGTTGAAGTGCTGAGGCACGAAACGATCGTTGTCCGCATTTTTTCTACACTCTCCCTGGCTGTTATTGTAATGTTGTCCGAATAAAGTTGTGACTTTTTACATACACGGGTAAGTGCACTTTTTTATCTTTTCATGGAGGATAGGATATGTTGGCATAAACAATGGCCTAATGAACTTCTAATTGGCCCATATTTGTATAGAACATTAATGTCTCATGAACCTGTCTTCTACTGCTGTGGCCCCCAGTAAGATGAGGTTCTGTTCAACTTGTTCGTAGGCCTCCGCTAGTTTCTTCTCTCGATCTTGCAGGGCTAGCTGTGCACTCCTGAGCAACTTCTCAACAGCTTCATAATCTTCTTGTGAAAACCTTTTATATGCGACACATAGTGTCCTCAGACCTTCCTATGGAGATGGAAAGGACAAAAAAAACATTGGTTTACCGCTAGGAAAACAGTATGTGGGTTTACTTTAGTAAGCGTCTAAGATTGTAAGCATGACTTCCTGCTACAGTCTGACCTGCGGCCAGATATAATGGTCCAGACTAATAGAACTTATAATCCACCCTCAACAGTCTTCCTTCTCAGAGCTTCATTGTACCATCGTCTCAGATGTCAAAAATGTCTTCAGAAAAAAAGCCTGTGTTATCCACAAGAAGCCATTGACTTTCACATAGTAATCCATACTAGGAAAGTAACACATGGATTTATGGAAGTTGCCAAGCATGTGTTCACATCCAACGCATCCATTGGGACCCATTAACACTATCTGTAACAAAAAAGTATTCTTTTGGCACAAGTTCGGGAGGATTATTGTTAGCGATATTCAGGCCTTTACAAGCGGCATGAGTCATTCGTATTCCTAATAGTCTCTGATGTTTCCCTTGCCAACAGCTAGTGTATATGTTGTGACTATGCCCAATTATAATAGGATCATCTTACATGTAGCAGCTATAAAACCACCAGGCACATCCCGACAAGAACTGCTTTACAATCTACCTGTATCAAATTGTACTCCTATCACTTTCTCATGCTCTCGCCTTTCAGTCATATGTTTTCTCCATTTACATCCCGTGTTGAAACACAAAATTCATCATATACAAACATTAATACAAATCTTCAAATATATTTTTACATAAGCAAACAGTATGTATATATACAGTACTGTGCAAAAGTTTAGGCAGGTGTGCAAAAATACAACAAAGTAAGAATGATTTCAAAAGTAGAAGTGCTTAAAAAAAATTTTTTATCACTTAACATTTACATTTTTTTTTCATCAACTGACACTTACATTTGGACCTCACTAAAAATGTGGCACTGTTTTACTTTTACAGGCTCTTTGTGTCCCTGTACAATCAATTTTGATATGGACTGGAGACAAAAATAAGCAGAGAAGTGCCCAGCAAGGGATATAGTTATTTGTCAGGACATCATAGTGGGCTGGATTCTCACTGAAATCGATCTGCAGCCAGAAAAACAGAGGAACACAGAGGCTATAGAAGGCAAAAATGTTTATAAAACCCCAAATTATTTTTTAGCCCTAATGAGATGCATTTAAGTAAGAAAAAACAATGTCCCTAAAAATGGACAAACCCTTTAATTGATAGATGAAAGATAAATAATATTTACTGTGTTTCTGTGCTATTCAATGCATTTCTGGACATAAATGACAAGCCACAAATAGACTTGGGCATAAAACTTAATTTACCACCGCATTGCGTTCAACTCTGGCTCGGACTTGATCGACTTTGCCTTCTCTGACTCTGGGAAATATGGAAGAATCTGCTCCTTTGCAAAATAAGTAAACGTCACCTGTAAGCAGAGAAGGAAAATGAGTAATTCCCTAGCTGAAACCACACTAAGTGAGTAATGCTTAGTGACATGTATAAAATGTGTATAAAAAAGCATTCTGCTTTCACACCTCAATGCCTATCCCCTGAGAGTTAGTACAGGATGATTTGCTCCAAGGTCAGGACTCATTATGTGAGTGTAACGACACACCCATCCTTTATACAAAGAATGACACAATGTCGGCAAGCCAATTTTTTTTTCAGATTCAGGAAAAACAAATCATAAACAGCAACGTATCAGTGAAAATAAACAAAAAAGCCAGTTATGTAAGTGTAGTAGAATATGTATTATATATGTATAAAATATTTAAAGAGGCAGTACAGTAAAATAAGAAAATAACCAACATTCCCTCTTGTAAACCACTATGCCTAAAGAGGTATAACATGTTATCTAAGCATCACCCGAGTTGAGTGATTGCCAATTAGATGCTTGGACGGCATATGATCACCGCTGATCACTGGATCCAACACTCATGAATTTGACATGCCATGTGATCAGCTGGCTGGAAGTCTATTGAGACTCCCAAAATTCAAAAGGACAGCTTTAAGTCAATATTGCCTTTTGTAAAAGACAAAAAATATATATATTATACAAGCCATATAAAGCATGAACGCTGTTTCAGGCCCCCTTCACACATCAGTGACTCCAGTATGTGTGGTGACTGTTTTCACATGCAGACCCATTCAAATCAATGGGTCTGCGAACATGTCAGTGTGTTTACACGGACCATGTGTCCATGGACAAAACACGCTGACATTTCTGTTTTTTTTTTTTTTACCAGCAGCACATACTGCAAAACATCCACCACATGTGCACACTGATGATACACGGATCATAATCATGTGTCATCAGTGTGACATGTACCGGTGCCTGGGAAAAAGCAGTACAGTTTGCACTGTTCCCAGGCGCTGGGTGGTGAATCCTACTACCATCATTGCTGCCTGGTCTCCTTGCGATCAGCAAGACCCGGTGAGTCTGATGACCACTTTAGTCTGCAGCCACCGTCTTTGTCTAGCACGTATGAAATAAATAATTCAACAAAAAATATATTGTGCGGTTCCCTTTCATTTTCTTAACTAGCTGAGGGAAAGCTGACGGCTTGGGGCTGATGCTAATATTCTGGAAAGGGACTAATTAATAATAGTATTATTAACGATTTGCCAAAGGCAATTAATACCTAACTAAAGACTATAATAAAATGTAACTTTTAATCAAACTACCGTATTAAAGAACAATTTAAAATTTAGTTCAAATAATTTTTATTTCAATTAAAGGACTTTATACTGTTTATATCTTTATTAAATTTGAGTACGGGGTTAGTAATGGGGGGGTGTCGTATAGACGTCTGTCCATTACTAACCCCTGGGCTTGATGTCAGCAAACATAAAACAGCTGACATCAACCCCACAACTATTACCCCATGTGGCACCACAACCGGGAAAGTGAGTAGAGCAGAGGCCTAGCACCAAAATTGGAGCTCTAATGGATGCGCCATTTCTGGGGCAGCTGAGGGCTGATGTTCTTAGTCTGGGAGGGGGCCAATATCCATGGCCCCTTCCTAGGTTATTAATATAAGCCTGCAGCTGTTTAGCCTCAGTAAATATAGGGGGGACCCCACATTATTTTTTGGGAGGCAGTCTCCCTATAATAATCAGCAAAGGCTACGCAGACAGCTGCGAGCTGATATTAATAACCTGGGAACCTTTATGGCTATTGGCCTCTTCCCAGAATATTAACATCAGCCCCCAGCCATTGACTTTCCCTCAGTGGCTAGGAAAATGAAGGGGGACCCCACATCATTTTTTTTATTTAATAGACACGACACAGCGGGTGCTGACTCCAGCTCCCATCAACGTCACTTGGTCAAGATGATCACAGGGAGACCAGGCAACAATGATGACATTAGGATTCAACACATGGCGCCTGGGAACAGCACTAAATGTACTGCTTTTTCCCAGGCGCCGATACATGTCACACTGAAGCGGCACACTGATGCAACACTGATGTTGGACATGGACACGGATAGCTCTGGTACAATTTTTTTCCAGTACCAGAAATATCAGCACGTGTTAAAGAGGCCTGATAGTATATATGTATTAGATATACTGTATATGTGTATTGTATACATAGAATAATGTTCACTCTATTATAGGGAACAATGTGACATTGTGACTTTCGGTGTTATATTTTGGGAATACACTAGTCTGATTAAACATTTTGTTCAATAAGCTGCTTTTAAAAGGGAACCTGACAAGTCCCCCATGTCCTACAAACCACCAGCATTTCTCTATTCCTTTATAACCACCCTGCTTAACAAGCCCTTTATAGTGTATGACATATTCAAAGATCTTAAAAAAAGTACTAAGGTCAATTTTTAACATACAAATTAATTTCTTGACAAGTCGATGAGGTGTTTGTTTCCCCAGACTAGTCATCCAACTCAGCATGTTATGCCCAGTGGGCATGATAACAAGATTTGCAAGAGCCGGTGTCATCACCAGCTGTCTGCAAATCTCGCGCATGTGCAAAACTTCCACAGGTCACTGCTCCTCTGGATGTGGGAGTACGTCTCCTGGCTTCAGAAGTGCACATGTCCAGAAGCAAAAAAGAAGCCTAACTTCAACGGAGGAGCCAAAGATCAAGCTTTTTGTTTGCTTCCAGACATGCGCAGTGTGCCTCTGAAGCTAAGAAACGTACACTTGGATTCAGAGGAGCAATGACCTGTGGAAAAGAAAGTTTTGCGCATGCAAAAGATTTTCAGAGCTGGTAATGACACAGACTCTTGCAAATTATGTGATCACTAGAAATAGGCCCGATGCTATTGCATCGAGATTGTGGTGAAATGAACATCCCCCTGGTGCTCAGCCAATGAGCGGCGGGGGATTCAAATCCCGAGCGGCACTGCTCATTGGCTCAGCCGGCGGGGGATTTGAATCCCGCGCCACTCATTATCTGAGCAGCAGGGGCGCTCAGCCAATGAGCGGTGCAGCGCGGCATTGGCGGGGGATTCAAATCCTGCGCGGCACCGGCTGAGCCAATGAGTGGTGCCGCACAGCTTTGGTGGGGATTTTAATCCCGCACCGCTCATTGGCTCAGCTGGCAGCAGCTCAGCCACTGAGCAGTGCAGCGCGGTATTTGAATCCTCCGCCAAGCCTCAGCCGGCACTGCTCTTTGGCAGGGGCACTCAGCCAATGAGCGGAGCCGCGCGGCTTGGCGGGGTATATGAATCCCGGCCGCCATATCAGAATACCCATAACTAGGGTGTTCCAATATGGCGGTCGGCGTAGTTCCGATGCGAGCAGCCCGGGGATGAGTGGATGGCGCAGCTCATCTCCCGGCTGCGTCGCCGCTGATCTCCCGACGGAATAGCTGTGCCGTTTTTGTCACAGCTTCCGGCAGCGGTGGATTGTGAGATAGCGACACAATCGCTGGAAGCTGTGACAGAGCTGATTGGAAATTACATATTAGATGCCCACTGGGGCGTGATAAAATGTTGAGTGGGACAACTAGTCTGGGGAAAGAAACGCCCCATCGACTAGTCAAAAAGTTAATTTACATGTTAAAAACTAAAAAAAAAAGTATTTTTACAGTTAAAGATCTGTTAATATGTGAAATACTATAGAGGGCTTGTTAGGTTGGGTGTTTATAAAGGAATAGAGACATGCTGGTGGTTTTGAAGGGCATTGGGGATATGTCATATTCTCTTTTAAGATGAGATTGGACCCACATACACATAGTAAGTCAGCTGACTCCCGCTACCACGTCTTCATTGTTATAATGAAAAAAAAAACTATATATAGCTATGACTGTGCACATTAAATTCTAAACTCTCGTTAATCTGCATTTTAAACTAGAAGATTGGATCTACCACAAAAATGATTAGTTATATGGCTCTTTAAAGAGTTAGGGATAGAGATATGGTTAACCACAACTACCAATTTACACGAATAAGAAGACCTAATGGATATGCCGGCCAGTATAGTCCAAGAGTCGTTATGTAGCAGTAGGAAGAAATGACTAATTTATCCTATGGGCCTCCATTCTACAATGATGTCTCCCGACACACCATTCAGCCTAAAGGGACAGCAGTTCTCAGTGATGGACGCCTCCGTACATTGTTAGAAATAGAGCAATAGGGTTAAGCATGTAAACAATGCCTGAAGTGGTAACTACGAAAGATTGTAATTCTACCTGAAACTGATTTCACTATGACACTCATGCGTCTCCTTACAGAATCAAATGTCAAAACCTGTAGTAATTCAAACCTGTGAAAAAAAAGAAAGTAAAAAAAGCAATGTAAAATTCTTAACATCTACAAGCAACATATAGTATTTCCTGAGAAATATTTACTTATATGAAGCAAATCTACAAACATGGAAGTCGGAGCGTTTTATCCCTGCATAATGCAGTGAAGTAGCCGGAGTAAGACAAGAATTTCATGTTCCCCCTAGCACGTCTTGAGTTCCTTCTACTGATCCTGTATCTTATCACTTAAGCATATACATTTATATTTCAAGAAAATACTGCTGTAATTATAGTTTGCCTTTGACAAGTTTTTTCATTTTTTATGATTTTTTTTTTCAAATTAAGTTGTTATAATATACAGTAAAAATTATCTTTGTATCGTGTTAACCAGTAGATAGAACATTTTTTAAAGATTTTCAAATTTTAATGTTTATTTTTACATAAACTATTTTTTCTTTAACTATTTTATTGCACGTGCCCTAATCCTAATCCTAGGCCTAGGGCAAGGGCTAGGCCTGACCTCTTTTTTGAAAAGGTAAGAGGCCACATCTATGCCTCTGATATGATGATCTGTGGAATAAAAATATGAAGAATACTGTACCTTTAACACTTAAGTGCGTGGTAAGGATTCCTTGACAGGTCAAGAGTCAAATGTCCATTTTGGAAATATACTATTCGTCTCCATTTCAGATCATTCTGCAGATTAATTCACTCCTATAACTTTTTAATGCTTTCTATTATAAAGTATTTATGTATTTCCATCCGCACCAAAAGCCTGGCTAGCACAGATCAGTGAACATCCAGCAAGAGAAAGTATTAATATCTCTGTAGTAAATGCCTCAGCAGATTAACCTAGATTCATGATTTCTATTTCTGAACGACTTTCTGGCACTTGCTGTATTATTCATGGATCTTGCTGGACATGAGCTATAAAGTCCACATGGATCAGTGCTAAAGAGCTAGGGAACTGTAAAATTGGATGTCCAGCTGCAGCCATTTTATATTTATCTTCACTAGATTCCTTTATTTCTTACATGACTAAAGGTAATAATTTACTTGCAATGTCACAACATAAGTGACCAGAGTATCTGCTGACTCAAGTACCATACCTTTCAATGTCATTTTCTCTATTACAGATCTCCATGTAATTGTCCTTTAGTCTCAGAAATGTATAGCCAAGTCTAAAAGAAGAAAGATAGGTCACATGATTACCAGCCTCTTACTTCAGAATGTTATGATTTCAATCCAGTAGACTTGATAAGAACCAAAAATATGCAAAATATCCAGGTTGTAATGAAATAATCTCTAACCTCAGGGTAATGCTCTTCCATGGTCTTGATATACCCCATAAAGTACAATGTTGTTTTATCATGTCCATGGATGAGGTGTCACGGTTCCACCCTTCAGTGTGTCTGGGATGCAGTTACTGATGGCTCAACCATCCAATCCGGTGCAGGAGCGTGCTGAAGATGTCAGTACTTTGATTGACAGCTCAGTCATCCAGTCTGGTGCAGGGGCATGCTGAGCTGTCAGTTTGTCGACTGACAGCTCAGCCGTTCAATCTGAGACTGGAAGGTGCTGGCTGCCTCCAGGTGTTCATTATCCCAGGTGATTGCAAGACTACTTAACTGGTCTGTTACCTCTGCCAGACATACATTCAGCTACGGTGTTGTTTGTCTCTCTGTGCCTTGCGTTGTGTTGGTAGATCTTTCGTTGCCTGACCATGGACCTAGTTCTGAACATCCGTCTCTTTAACCCCTTCTGCTCTGATATGCTATCCTCCTGGTATTCTGACCTCGGAACGTTACCTGACTACGCTTTCTTTTCCTCTTCCTTCTGTTTATGATGTACCTTCCTAGCTTTTGACCTTGGACCTCTTGACCACCTGGCTCATGGCTAGTCCCTGAGTAGTGACTAGCGTCACATGGGGTCTATGTGCATATGTGTGATGGCACTTGCAACATTGTCATTAGCATCAGCATATAAGTTGGAAAATTACTATAACACATCTCTTGTCCACTTTGAATAGTGAATAATACCAGTACTCATGTTGTACATCGAAGCAGAGCAAAAGTGGAAAAGCCGATATGTAAATTTTACCATAGTAGAGTGAACCATGAACATTGTTGGTCAACGTCCAAGATAATAGGTTGAATGCAAATGTTATACAGCATATGTACAATATATTTTAATCATTAAATAGATTTTATATAATAGAAAACAAATGAACAGGGTTTTAGACGTGAAAACGCATTCATTTAAGGTGACTCTTCATGCCCCCCTTTTAAAGGCTCATTTGCCTCAGTATATGTGCAGAAGTTGCTTGATAATTATCTTTTTCTTTTTAGTGGTTTGGTATTATTTTATAGTCATTCTGGCCTTAATCTAATAAAAATCAGCACTACATGCACCAACTTCCAGGGATGCATGTATTAGAACTCTGATTTTACACAGCAGCCAATCTAAGCAGGCAGAGCGGCAGGGAGGAGGAGAAAGAAGCAGCCTGGACCAATGATGAGACAGGAGGCATGTCTTAGACTGTCTCAGATTTCCGTAGGCACGACCGCTAGACTGCAGTCACAGAACACAACTCTGCTGCTAATAGGAAATAGCTAAAATGTAGCAAAAGATGAATGATATGAGAAAAATAAATATGAGGTAAATTGGTAATGGACCTAAAGTTTGAGTGTACTTAAAGATTTTGTATGGTAAAATAATTTCACCTATATAGTATTTATAGATTAATAGTATTGGTCGAATAAGCACAGATGTGCCTTAGTTTACCTGAGTACAGAACAAAATGTGTCATTCAACATCTAACTTGACATCAGTCAGTGGCTTGTGGAATGTTAAGTCGTCTTAATTGTCTTAAATGAGTCAACCTTGTATCACAAGTAGCCAACATGGTGACTTATTTGTCATGTTAAACCTGGCTACATCTGTGTATATTTCTCCACAGTCACAATGTTACATTTGTAGAAGTGTTATTTTAGACTATAATGTATCATTTAAATATATTAAAGAGGTTACAGGACTTCATCTCCTAGGAGAGAATTACTTACTAAACTACACATGTACAGTTCCTAGTAAAGTTTGCTTTTAGGAACACTTGAAAGAAGATTAGTTTTCAGGAAAAAACTATTCTTACCGTTGAATACCTTCAACAAGCGCTACTTCATCAGGAGAGGAAGAAATGTAGACACTAGATTTGCCAGATTGACTGGATTTTCTTTCTCCGTCAGCATGGTCCTCATCCTTGACTTGCACAGTGTGACACAGGCAGAGCGCACGGAAGAAGAGCTCTTCTCTCTCCTGGGATGTAAAGAATGAGATCACCATTTTAGGACTGCTCTCTTGTAGTCTCGGTGTCATCGTGGTGCCACCAGAGCTAAGCACCATTTCCCTGTGTTGTAAGGTATTTGGTGATAATTCTGTGCTTAAAGGGCCACTGTCACCCCCTCCAGCCGTTATAAACTAAAAGAGATACCTTGTGCAGCAGTAATGCTGCAGTCTAACAAGGTGGCTCTTTTAGTTTTTGATTCTGTTATTCCCTCAATAAAGCGTTTTAAAATTTGCCCTAACTACCTGTCTGTAGACCTGGAGGCGGTCCGAAGCCTCCTCTGTGAATCTCCCAACGGCCGTCACTCTTCTCTTCTGGGGATGTGGTCGCCGCCCCCTTCGCGCTGTTTCTTCTTAAATCCGGCGCCTGCGCTGTTCTTTCCTGCCTGGGGCAGGCGCAGTCTTCATTGTCCGTCATAGGTCAGATGCAGGGTGCCTGACTGCGCCTGTGCGGGCAGTGCGGCCACCCTGTTGCTGAATCCCCGCACTGTGTTATTCATTATGCACAGTGCGGGGCTGGGGTTCCTGGGCATGCGCATGGACTCTTAAACTGGCCATACACATTAGATGGCTGAACGATGCCAACAACTATCTAGGCCGACTCTCCCATATACAGGAGTGCTTGTTTGGCTGAGCGCTCCTGTGTCATCTATGAGAAATCTGCTGGCTGACAAGTCAGACTGTGGTTTATCTCCAGGAGAACAATCAGATTGGGTGTGCAAAATTGGACATGCCTAACTGACATGGCCGGTGCCCCCATACACATTAGACTGTTGGCCAAACCCTTCGATATTGATGGGTTCACTTAAGATTAGTCTAATATATATGTGCGCCTTTAGTGTCTCACCAGATTTATGGAGAGGTACGCGGAGGCTTTTTTCAGAGATTATGGCTGAATTCAGAGGCAACATACTGGGGAACCAGTAATACCCATGGAACTGTTACAAGTGTACATTAAATTTGGAACCCATAAAAAAGCAAAGACATGATCTACACCGCCTGAACAATTAGGTTGACTGATAATTCTCCATTGCAGGACAACATCTTTATTACTGCAGTTTTGCAGCAAAATGGTCTTGAAAACATAGGAGTCACTAACATATTATACTTTTAGACAAACAGACGAATGTAGATATATAATAAGTTCAAAACGTGGCATTACTTTTCCTCCGGATCCTGGTGATGAATCAATCATGTCGATGCCCATGCAGTCAGGAAGGATCTGGCCATTGCAGATGACATGTGGTATGTACACGTGGCCTTCAATGCAGCATTCAATAAACTCCATGTTGTTCTCGGTCAGCGTTCCAGTCTTGTCTGTAAATATATATTCGACCTATACTTCCGCACATGCAGAAAAATAAAGATTAGCAAGTTAATCCTGAAACATTATCAATTGGCAATCAATTAAACATCAAGTCCAGTTAAATGACAGCATAGAAGCTACCATTATTGCATGTAATAAGTATCCATGACACATATTGCCATACAAATAAATGTAAGATATAATTGCTCTCTTAAAATCGGTTCAGACACAATTGTTCAGAAACAAATTGCCGCCTGCGACTGTATTGTCTGTATATATAAAGACCTACTATTAAGAACAGCTAAAAAGATTAGCACGAGTGAGTTTATTAGAAGGATTCTACAAAGAAGGAGCTAATTACACCCACACAGTCTCTTCCTCAATAGCAACATCCCTGTGTATGTACAAACAAGGGAAACACAGGCAGACGTAAATACCAGCTGCTTCCAACCATGTGCGATGGAAAGCAGATGGAAACTCACTAGTAGCAAAATGGTCAGTGTCCGACTCACCTGCAGGAAAGAACTATAGGCAGTATAGCCATGCCGTATTGATTTTAATAAGGCTCTACTGCAAGTGCAGCGTATGGATTTACAGAAAGTGGTGCAGTAGGACTGGTACATGACTTATTCCCTCCACAAACCTTACAAAGGACCAGGGGACATTCATTATGTGCCGAGGAAAGATGATGCCAAATAGGAAAGGATTCTTTACAGTTAGAGCAGTCAGACTGGAATGTCCTACCACAAGGGGTTGTACTGGCTGATACCATAACAGCATTTAGAAAAGGGATGGATGTTCTCCTCACAGCAAATGGCATTATGGTGTATATATTGTAG
Organism: Ranitomeya variabilis; assembly: GCF_051348905.1. Lineage (NCBI taxonomy): Eukaryota > Metazoa > Chordata > Amphibia > Anura > Dendrobatidae > Ranitomeya > Ranitomeya variabilis. The sequence goes on from NC_135234.1 coordinate 518,534,960, forward strand.
AGAAAGTGAATGTATAACTGGTGTAGAAACGTTGAACTTGATTGACTTGTGTCTTTTTTCAACATATAACTATGTGACATGTCACTATTACACATAGCAAAATCAATTAACATGACATTTCTCATTAAAGGAAATCTGTCACCAGGTTTTTGCCACCTAATCTGAGAGAAGCACAGTGTACAGGAACATAGACCCTGATTAATGAGATGAGTCACTTACTGGGCTGCTTGCTGTAGTTTTGAAAAAATCACTGATTTATCAGCAGTAAATTATCACTAGAGGACACTTTCTGCCTATGCGCCGTGCACAAAGAAAGCTATCAGTGGTATGGGTGGGGTTATGCAGATTTCAGCATTTAGAAAAACAGATTTTATTAAAACTGCAGCAAGCATCTTTGTAAGTGACACATTTCTGGAATCGGGTTCTGTGCCCCTACATTGTGCTGATAGAAAAAAAACTAGGAAGAAAAAAGACAGCGCAATAGGGTTTTATCCAAGGGAGATAAAGCTGTTTAAATAAGGTTATACTAACCTGATTTAGTTGTGTATACACAACATTGCAATTATTTATACATCCAGCTGCTGCAGGTCCAAGGGGTCTTCAGACCGGGAAAGCACAGATAAGGAGGGTATGTGGATGATCTGCACTGCTGGTGTCCCATATAAGAAATCCAAATCCAGACAGAAACTACATGCGGTTATTCTTTATTGAGTCTACGCATTTCAAAGTACTATAGACTTCTTCACCAGGACAAGAAAAGCAGAGCTCACACCACAATGCTGTTACAGTAAGGCTGCCGTCACACTAGCAGTATTTGGTCAGGATTTTACATCAGTATCTGTAAGCCAAAACCAGGAGCGGGTGATAAATGCAGAAGTGGTGCATATGCTTCTATTATACTTTTCCTCTAATTGTTCCACTCCTGATTTTGGCTTACATATACTGATGTAAAATACTGACCAAATACTGATAGTGTGACAACAGCCTTACAGTGACAAAAGTTCAAATCTTGGAGCCAACTAGACACATGATGGTGTCCCGAATCCGATGTGTCAAAGTTCATCAGGGGAAATAAAAGAGTTTACAGTTTGGTAGTATAGACTTAGACTTTCGTTTGTATTTATTTCTAGCTGAAGAAGATACAAAGAAGAAAAAAGAAAAAAAATGTTTATATGTATTTAAAAAGTAAAAATATGTATTTATATGTAGATAAAATAGATTTGAATTTAGGACATGAAAATGTTCTAATCTTTTGCTTTTCTTGTCCTGATGACGAAGTCTGTAGTACTTCAAAACGCGCAGACTAAATAAAAAATAACCGCGTGTACTTTCTGTCTGTATTTGGATTTATTATGTGGGATACCAGCAGCACAGGTTATCCACACACCCTCCTTGTCTGTACATTATGCTGATATCAGATGGGGTAGCAAAAACCTGGTGACAGATTCCCTCTAACCCCTTAATGACCGGAGCTTTTTTCAGTTTTGCGCTTTCGCTTTCCTCTCTCCTCTGTCCCAGAGCCATAACTTTTTTATTTTTCCATCAATATGGCCAGGTGACGGCTTATTTTTTGTGGGACGAGTTGTACTAATGAACAACACCATTGGTTTTAGCATGTCGTGTACTAGAAAACGGGAAAAAAATTCCAAGTGCGGTGAAATTGAAAAACAAAGTGCAATCCCACACTTGTTTTTTGTTTGGCTTTTTTGCTAGGTTCACTAAATGACCTGCCATTATGATTCTCCAGGTCATTACGAGTTCATAGACACCAAACATGTCTAGGTTATTTTTTATTTAAGTGGTTAAAAAAAATTCCAAACTTTGGTAAAAAAGAAAAAAAAATGTGCCATTTTCCGATACCCGTAGCGTCTCCATTTTTCGTGATCTGGGGTTGGGTGAGGGCTTATTTTTTGCGTGCTGAGCTGACGTTTTTAATGATACCATTTTGGTGCAGATACGTTCTTTTGATCGCCGGTTATTGCATTTTAATGCAATGTCGCCTTGACCAAAAAAACGTAATTCTGGCGTTTTTAATTTTTTTCTCGCTACGCCGTTTAGCGATCAGGTTAATTTTTTTTATTGATAGATCGGGCGATTCTGAAAGCGGCGATAGCAAGTATGTGCATGTTTGATTTTTTTATTGTTTTATTTTCAATGGGGCGAAAGGGGGGCGATTTGAACTTTAACTTTTTTTTTTTTTTCATGTTTTTTAAAGCTTTTTTTTTTTTTTTCAACTTTTGGCATACTTTAATAGCCTCCAAGGGAGGCTAGAAGCTGGCATAGCCAGATCGGCTCTGCTACATAGAGGTGATGCTCAGATTGATCCTATGTAGATGAATTGCAGCACTGCTGTGAGCGCTGACCACAGGGTGGCGCTCACAGCAATCTGGCATCAACAACCATAGAGGTCTTCAGGAGACCTCCTGAAGTTCAGAGTTCAGAGGTAGTTCAGAGTGCACGGTTTCATTTGAGGTGGTCTCACACGTGGCATCACAGGAGGCTGGGGCTGCACTCGCTTCTCTGCAGCGTCTCGCCACATTGATCACCTACAGTAAGGGTACCGTCTCACAGTGGCACTTTGGTCGCTACGACGGCACGATCCGTGACGTTCCAGCGATATCCATACGATATCGCTGTGTCTGACACGCAGCAGCGATCAGGGACCCCGCTGAGAATCGTACGTCGTAGCAGATCGTTTGGAACTTTATTTCGTCGCTGGATCTCCCGCTGTCATCGCTGGATCGGGGTGTGTGACACCGATCCAGCGATGTGTTCGCTTGTAACCAGGGTAAACATCGGGTTACTAAGCGCAGGGCCGTGGTTAGTAACCCGATGTTTACCCTGGTTACCATTGTAAATCTAAAAAAAAAACAAATACTACATACTCACCTTCTGATGTCTGTCACGTCCCCCGGTGTCTGCTTCCCGCACTGACTGTGAGCGCCGGCCGTAAAGTAAAAGCAGAGCACAGCGGTGACGTCACCGCTGTGCTGTGCTTTACGGCCGGCACTGACACTTCTACTTTAGTAATTTAACTAAGGATGTTGTGGACTGATCAGATAAAGCACCTTGTACACGGACAATTGTCCTGTGCAGTACATTTGCTTTAGTCGTTTGTTTCTTTGAATGACTTTAATACCGTATGTCACAACGTATTCTTGTCATTAAGGGAGACAAACTGCTTCAAAAAATATGAATCGTGCCACTGGGCGTGGCTTATTAGTATGGGCGGGGTTATTGAAAATGGGCGTGGCCAAAATTCCGGCCGCCGCGACTTAGAGGACCTGTTGTTAAAAATTTGAATCCCACCCCTGCGCCCACGCCTATTGCGGGCACATGTCAGCTGTTCAAAAGAGCTGACATGTCCCGGCTTTGATGCAGGCTCACCGCTGGAGCCCGCATCGAAGCGGGGGATACTGCCAGCTGACGTACTAATCTGTCCGATGGCAGAAAGGGGTTAAACCTCAACCATGTAAATATCTTTCCACACTATGTTTATGTCCAGACACATGAAAAAAAGTATACTCTACTGTACGCTAAAAATGTATGTACTAGTATGGCTTTAAAGTGCATACATTTGCTATTGCCAGTCATTGAATAAATGTATCATAGTGTATTTGCTTGATTCGCCACTAGACGCAATGCAGTGGTTGGAGAATACCTCCTACATACAGAGTCTAACGAAACATGCCAGTTCTTTTAGGTCACATGTGTGCAGATAGTAACTGAAACTCGTCTGTATGAAATCAGGGTCGTAAAGGAAACCTGCCATCAGTATTTTGTTAAGTAAAGTACAAACATGGCCATGTTTGCTCTGTGAAACTGATTAAAATGACATCTGCAGTGACGAAATCCGTTTGGTGGATACTGTGTAATCAGGGTTTGACGTTTTCTTATAATATCAGCTTTGCGTATCGAGGCAGGACTGTGGGTAGGGTCTTCTGCTCTGCCACAGTGCCTCCACTGGCATTTTAGTCCTTATCAACCTCCTGCTTGAAATTTTGTGTCGGTGGTGACCTAGCAGCGGGCGGCGCTTGGGCACACTGAATTTCTGGCAGGTTTCAGGAAAATGGTACCGGTGGTGGCGCATGTGCAGACTTAAACCTTGGCTCAATGAGAAGCTCAATCTGCGTATGCACGACCACTGGAGCCATTTTATCGAAGACCACCGGAGCGCAATCTGGGAATTTGCAGCCACCGATGACATTTTCATGAAGACTACCAAGAGATCAATGTGCACAAGATCCACTCGCGGATAAGCTGTTGCCGGCACGAAGTGTAAACCAGAAGGAAGATAAAGACAACAGGAGCAGTGGAGGGGCCAATGCAGAGCCGAAGACCCTACTCACAGTAACGCCCCAATGCACAAAGCTATCATTCTAAGAATACTTCAATCCCTGATTACACAAAATCTAAATCAAAATCTTCACCACAGGTATCATTTTAATCAGTATCACAGTGTCAAAATGGTCATGTCTGTACTCTACTTAGCAAAATCTTGCTGACAGGTTCCCTTTAAGCACATAACAGCAGAGGGCTCATGGACCGCTATGGAAGACCTGCCACTTTACAGTAAAGAACACTGAGCAACATCCCATAGAGCTATCAGTTATTCCATGTCAATAAATGGATTTTGCCACTGGTGATCCAGATACTTTACCTGCCCAAGTTCTTCATTCAGATCTGACGTGTTCACAAGTGGTCCTTCTCCTGAAGTCTCATCAAACATCTCCTCATCCCAGGTGAGGAAATAAGAACCCAGAAACTTTTGCATTTCCACAGTGACGTACATAGAGACAGGGATGATGTAGTTGAAAAGGACCATGAAAGCCAGAAAATCTGTGAGACCTCTAATAAACTGAAACGGCACAAAACAAACATTTATTACACGTCAACAAGTGGTTACTAGGGGAAATAAAACAATCATTGGGGAGAAGCCATAAAAATCTTATTTAAATTATACATAGGCTTTAACCCCTTAGTGACGGAGCCAAATTTTTGAAATCTGACCAGTGTCACTTTATGTGGTAATAACTCTGGAATACTTCAACAAATCTCAGTGATTTTGAGATTCTTTTTTAGTGACACATTATACTTTATGATAATGGTAAATTTAGGTCGGTATGTTTTGTGTTTATTTATAAAAAATATCAGAAATTTGAGAAAAATGTTAAAAAAATTAACAATTTTCTAATTTTGAATAATTATCCCTTTAATTCAGATAGTCATACTACAGCAAAACATTAATAAATGATATTTCCCTCATGTCTGCTTTACATCAGTACCATTTGTAAAATGTTCTTTTATTTTGTTAGCATTTTAGGAGGTTTAAAAATGTAGCAGTAATTTTTCATTTTTTCAAGGAAATTTACAAAATGTATTTTTTAGGGACCTATCCATGTTTGAAGTGACTTTAGTGGTCCCATATATTGAGAAACCCCCAAAAGTTATACCATTTTAAAAACAGCACCCCCTTACATATTGAAAACTGCTGTCAGGTAGTTTATTAACCCTTCAGGTGATTTTCAGGAATTAATGCAAAGTGACATGACAGAAATGAAAATGTGTATTTTTATCACCTAAATGCCTCTAACTTCTGAACAGGTTACAACAGCCGTCAGACTCTAAGGCCACTATTTGTCCATGAATCGCCATGGCAAACAGAACCACAAAATCATGATCTGAGGGCACCATTTGGGATAAAGAGGAAGCCCTCACACTCTGTTAACCATTTATAATGATGTAGTAATAATAATAATAATTTTTATTTATATAGCGCCAACATATTCCGCAGCACTTTACAATTAAGCAGGGACATGTACAGACAATAAATTCAGTACAAGTTAAGACAATTTAAAAATTTAAACAGTGACATTAGGAGTGAGGTCCCTGCTCGCAAGCTTACAATCTACAAGGAAGTGTGGGGGACACAATAGGTGAAAAGTGCTCATTATTTCTGGTCTGGAAATTATAATAAATAGGGATTTTCAAAAAAAGCTGCATGATCCGGTCATCAGCCCGTGTGTTTAAGTGCAATAGTCAAGTATCAAGTGCAGTTATCATGTGCATGGAGGGTGTGGAGGCAGATGAATAGTAGGGTGCAGATTCAGAGTAATATTTGGAAGAAGGGAACAGGGCAAAGTTAGTTTACTGAGCAGTTGATGTGGTAGGCTTGTTTGAAGAGATGGGTTTTTAAAGCGTGTTTGAATAGGTCGGGGCTAGGTATCAGTCTGATCGTCTGGGGAAGTGCATTCCAGAGAGCTGGCGCAGCACGAGAGAAGTCTTGTAGGTGTGAGGTTCAGATTACGGGGGATGTTAGCCTTAGGTCATTTGTAGAACGGAACACACGTGTAGGGCGATAGACAGAGATGAGAGAGGAGATATTATCAAGATCCTGTCAGCACCGGCGCACTGCCACGGCTGAGCAGGGTGACTCACCCAAACTGCGGGAGAGCCCGGGGTCAGATGGCACAGGGAAAGATCAGGCAGACAGGACCTGCACAGCGTGCTGAAGGTAGCAGAAAGCAGAAGGACCTACGATCATGTGACCACAGGGGGCGGGGCTTAGAGTCCTGCTACTGGAGATAAGTGCAGGATTCTACAGGCACCCTGAAATAGGGGAAAGGAAAACTCAAGTCGTACAAACGGGGGTCAGACACGGAGAGGGCGGCGCGGTACAGAAGAGGCGAGCAGAGAATAGTCAGAACGAAAGCCAGTAGTCATACACAGAGATAGCAGCGCAGTACAAAAGGGACAGACAGAACTCTAAACGAGGACAGAATCAGATCAGAACCAGACAAGCATACATTAGCACAGGCACAAAGCGCAGGCACAAAACACAGGCACCACAAGGTCACACACACTCGGCTAAGAGTCAGAGTATAAGCGACAGAGGATGGCTCCACAATGAGGCTATAAAAAGCCTCCCAGAATCCCAGAGCGAGGCCATCCAAGTTAACCCTAAAACCACCTAATCCCAGAAACTCAGCAGACCATGACAGATATAAGGCGGTGCAGAACTGTGGAGGGCTTTGTGGGTGAGAGAGAGGAGTTTGTACTGGACCCTGTAGCGAATGGGTAGCCAGTGTAATGACTGGCACAAGATGGAGGCATCGGTGAACCGGCTGGACAGAAATATGACCCTGGCTGCCGCATTCAAGATGGATTGGAGAGGAGAAAGTTTGGAAAGAGGGAGATCGATCAGAAGAGAGTTGCAGTAGTCCAGACGAGAATGAATAAGAGCGACAGTAAGAGTATTAGCAGTTTCAAATGTGAGAAAAGGTCGGATTCTGGAGATGTTTTTAAGATGCAGGTGACAGGAGCGAGTGAGTGATCGGATATAGGGAGTAAAGGAAAGTTCGGTGTCGAATATGACCCCAAGACAGCGGGCATGCTGCTTGGGAGTTATGGTTGAACCTTCCAGAGTAATTTCGATGTTGGGTAGAGTCAGCTTCGTAGAAGGGAGAAACACAAGTAGTTCAGTTTTGGAGAGATTTAGTTTCAGATAGAGGGAGGACATGATGTTAGAGACAGCAGACAATGTAGTCACTATTAACAGCAGCATCTAAAGGGTTAAAAAGATTTGGACGGTGCAAACACTGATCGTGGCTGATACAGCAAGTTGTCAGCTGTAGTGCACAACCGACGGCTGCTGGGTTTTCACCTGTATGGGGATGCCATCCTCTTATATCTCAGGTCAGTTAAAAGACATATTCGCTGTCATTAAGGGGTTAAACTATAAGGTGAAAGGGGAATGGTAATGGGAACGTTGGAAGAAGAGTTCTGCAGTCAACAATCTAATGATTATAAGAAGCTACCTTTTGGCAAACAGTCTATCATATATGTATGTTACTTTAGTGGAGAGGGAGGAATGAACTTCTGATGTTACGTTTTTCTTATACAAATCAAGTACTGGGCAGTAAACATCTAAAATCAGCTGTCTAAGGTGAATGTTCCCCAGAAGATACACTGTGTTACGCCAAGTGTAGGTCTGACAAAGTTGTGTATGTCACAGGTTCTCTGCTGATTTTTACAATGTTTCTTTTAAAAAAATACATTAGCTATGTGTCTGGTATATTTGGGCAAACTCATTGGTACAAATTACTCTGCTTCTCATTAATCTCCTCAACATTGGCAGAAAAGTGCAACAATTAACATTCAGAATGAGATTCAGATATGGAACTAAAGGAGGGAACAAATAACACAAAATGTAAAATACACAGTATTGAAAGGAAAGCTGCTCAGGAGAAGAGCTAGAAGGCTCGAAAAAGCACAGAGCGGAGGTAAGCGAGCATACACAGCCTGGCAGATGAAAAGTGGGGCAGCCAGGGATAATTGTGCAGAGAGGCAGCCACAAGACAAATAGAGTGCTGGAGAAAGCAGGGAGCGAGAGATGAAGGTTTCATCTGTTAACCATAGATACAATAAAGCATAGGACTTATTATAAAACTAGGATTTGCATAATATTTATCTGTGGCATGAAAATATTCTTGTATCTTTGAGCTGATATACGTTCAGCTTCACCATTATAAGCACTGACCAACAAATACCGCAATGTAACCACAGACAAACATTTGCTCGCTATATAGAAGTATACCTATATTTTAGGAATATTCAAAACATTATTGAAAGCACTAATCAATACAAAGAGATTGCAAAAAAGAAGAATACCTATGACGTGCAATATGCTTTGCTCTGTTCTTTTCTCCTCTAAGTGGTAATTGTCACATGCTTCGAACCAAATATACTTCATGGCACTCTTCACAAATATTCCACTTGCACATCACCTTCTCATCAGCAAGTATGTTACCTCAGTCAGACTTCGACTCTGTTCTGTCCTTCAAACCTCAAGTTGCAGAACTTACCATTTCATGAGGCCTCCAGTTCCAAAATATTACTTTAATCATCCCTTTGATAACCCTGAGTCAACAAAAATGCTATTGAATGCCCAAATCATCTCCCGCCTTGACAATTGCAACATACTTCTCTATTTGCCTCTCATCTTGAACGCCTTCAATCTATCCTCCACTCTGCAGACCACTTCATGTACTTCTCGCCAATTTCCTCTGCCAATCTCTTCACTGAGTTTCTAATACCCACAGAATTCAGTCTAAAGCATTAACAGTGATATATAAGGCTGCCCCATTATCTGTCCCCTACATACAACTCTGGCCTAATATCTGGCTTCCTCTCTACCCGTCACCTCAGGTCCCTACAAGATATCTTTCTTCGCTCTCATATTATCGGTCATCACATAATTGATTTTTTTCCATATGTAAACTTGTAACACGGGTGGGTGTGGACTGGCTTACCTGGAGAGGCGTAACTAAGTGACTACAGGGTATTCACTAGAACTTCTGATGGTAAGAATAGGCTTTGCCGCCAATAGGCACCAGGTACCATTCCAGGGCAGTCTCTGGGCCTGCAGCAGCTGACCGGAGGGTCAGAGGCAAGGGTACGAGGTACAGGAGAGCGAGGCAGAGGTGTAGTCAGTCAGTCCGAGGTCAGTGCAGGTCAGGGGTAGAGAGGTCAAACAGGACAGGTAAAGAAGCCGGATCGTTAATGGGAAACAGAATTTGGTGCTATGCATGAACAGGTGCTAGCAGATTAGGAACCAGCATTTGGGTGAGAAATAAGGGGAGAGTAGTCTGATATATCACCAGCTAGCAGGTGATAAGCTGAGGAAGCAAATCTCTGCAGTACAAGGTGGATACAAATTCCTGTAAAAGCTTAGACACCCCCCTATTACTCACACAATTATTACAGCACAAGGCAACACAGGGCGATGGTCAGGTACTGAATGGAGCAGACCAAAACACAGTGCATCGCATAAAAGTTCCTTTAATAATTTTGTTGCCACCTCAGAAAGGCCTGAGCCATTTTCAACCAGCTGACCTTTCTCCTCCACCGCACCTCCCCCTACAATCTGCTCACCATACCTCCTTCTTACTGGTTCTTTCCTCATACCTCATTCTACTAGTCTCCTCTCCATACTTCCTCATACTGTCTCCTCCCCATACATCCTTCTACTGTATGTACTCATATGTCCCTCTACTACAGGCTCCTCTACATACCTTCTCCTACTGGGGGATACATCCTCCTACTTTTCCAGCCCTCGTAACTCGCTCTACTACAGTCTCCTTTACATACCTCATCATCCTACTGTCTACTCCCGTATACCTCCTCCTACTCTTTCCTCCACAAAACCTCCTCCTCCTAATATATCCTGCCTCATACCTTACAGATTGTAGTGACCTCTCTCCCTCTGTACCAGTCTGTGACTGTTCCTTTGTGTTTATTGTATTTGATTTATACCTCATGTATATAACACTTCTTAATATCTACAGCTCCCTGGAATTAAAGGTGCCTTAAAAAAATAACAACGATAATAATAATAATAATAATAATAGTATTCAATAGTCTAATTGTCTCTTTCTTTTATACTTATTTTATACAGATTATTGCTCTCAGATAAAGTGTATTTTCTAGAATTCAGAGTAGCAATTTTTGATAGTTTGGCAAAATTGTGTGTAGATATCCTTTAAGGTGACACACAGAGTCACTTCAGCTCATTCGGCTCTATAGAATGTTACAATAAGTGACTGTACCATAGAAGTATTCTTCCCTAGAAGCAGATCTCCATTAATATTTTTAAGTCAATAACAAGGTAATAATGTCACAAGTATGCCAGAAGCTGTAGACAGTTGCACTGCATCTAGCTGCAGAAGGTCTCTGCGTTTAGCTTTGCAGACACCTTCTTAACCCTTCTGACTCTCTGACCCAGTGGCAACCTTTCTCCAGCTCTAATGCACACACCTGGACCTGGGTGTTTATAAACTCCCAGCCTGCTGCTGGGAATTGCCGGTGATACTTCAATTTCTCTCTGTTGAAGCTTAGAGCTATAGCAGTCGGTTATCTTCCTCTTTGGTGTTTGGAGGACATCTGTGTTACCTCTCTGAGTCTACTCAAGATAAGTGTTCCCCTTGGTTGTGTATCCCAGCTGTCTTTAGTTGTAGTGCAGGGCTTAGGGTCCTACTCAGAGATAGGTGCAGAACCTATTTAGGGACGTTTAGGGCGGACAGGGTGACTTTAGATCTGCCTAGAGGTCTCCACTCCCGCCTTCCCTATTGTTGGGCTCCCTTCCCCTCATCCCTTCGTGTTGCACTTAGTCTTTCCTACACTGTGCATGACAAACAAAGTTCCCACTAGTGAGGACTGCAAGCAGTAAGAAATCCAATTGCTATAATATATTGTGAAATTAATTAGCACATAGTACTAAATCTAAACGTTACATTTTTGGTTCTGAGTTTTTCATTTTTATGTCATGTATACTTTATTTTTATAGAAATCAATGTACATGACACCGTTTAGTAAGGCTTCCAGCCACCAGATCAAAGGGCATTTAACTGCAGAAAATGCAGCTGATCAGTTGTTATAGATATCGGCACATCATGAGTACCAGCATAATACTTCTACAGCCCCAAAATGTATCCCGCAATAATGCAGATCAATAACACTTAGATGTGGCACTTATAGTTACAGTAAATACTGTGCTATATGTCATCTCAAACTATAGCACACAAGTCAATGGAACAATCAATCCTCCTACAATGTAATAGAAGATCTACAAGATTGAGCTGTTCTTATAGGCCAATAAGCATAAAATATTAATTACACAGTTTCAATCTCTTTTTTACCATAAAGTGCATGAGGAACCTCACAGATCATTGAGTGCATTCTGCTGAATGGGAGAAACCTATAATGGACACGCAGAATGGATATCTACTGTATGTAGTCTAGAAAGCCACCTGTGTCCCTGCTGCAAAATGCAACGGAGAAGATTTTTCTGCTTACACCTATCATTGCAGGAAGAAAGTAGTTGCAGGAAGCAGTCAGTCTAAGATTTCCACTTTGATTAAATCTAAAACGTGGAAAAGGAATCATAATCATTACCAGATTCCTCTGTCTTTCGGAGTCAGTTTTTTGGTTGTACCAGGGCTCATCCCGGGAAGCCTCGCTCTGCCACACATACTTTAGCACAGTGTTTATTAAGGCTTTGCTGATCAGAATACACAGGTACACAATGAGGAAAGCGTTCATTGACCTAGAAGGAATATGGAGTCTTGTTATTTGTGGCATTACATTGGATATCAGTCATTTACGATGGTTAGCAAGGTAACATCCATGTTTTAAGTGTACAGCGGCCGATATATCTAAACATTAATACAGCAACAAATATCTTCATCATAATCAGAATTTCTATGAGAAGAAACGATTACAAAAATTGAATTTCATGGCTGTCAGCAGTCCTGTTTGTGTTCTCTAAGAGTATGAGCACACAACATCTTCTTTAGGCAGGTTGGCCCCGAAACCCACCTGAATGAGTGCTTAGAAAGGACGCAAAAGAATGAACATGTGCATTTCAATGTAAAAATGATTTGCTGTTCATATGTTCAGGCTTTTTAACGTCTTTTAACTACTTCAGGTTTCAAAAGATGCCAAGCGACTAAAAGAAGCAACCTTACCATTCCTCAGACACTTTCTGCTCAGAAAATACTCTATATTTTACAATTCAAAGTAAAGGGAAGGCTCAATAGATGCTCGGAAGACGCCTGGGAGTATTTTTGAGCATTTTTAGCGTATTTGTGCTTCAGAAACCATTAGCAGTTTCTTCTTCATTGTTGAATGGAGGAAACAAAAATGACAAATGTTCAATAATAAAAACAACCCAAAAACGATGGAAAATTGAAAAAACACAGCAGCTGGTCAAAACAATGAAGTAAGCTCTCAGTAAGTGACCAAAAAGATGCAAACAACAAGAAACGCTGATGTGTCCTAAAAGGATCTTCTTGGAAAACTCGTCAGGTTCGCCAGAGTTTTAATGACGCCATATGCGCATACCCTTAATGAGCCAGAACAGAAAGCCGCTCTGTCAGACTCGAGCCGTGCCAGACAAGACAATTAGTTGTTTGTTGGGAATTAGACCAGAGCCATGCCAGTCGATTGCCGGAGACTGATTTATGCATAGGATAGTGAGCAGAACAATCTACTATCATTGGTGGTCCAGTAACTGGGACCAATCCCATGAGCAAGAGTTCCAAAGTCACCTGTATGAATTAAGTGAATATCGTCAGGAATGCTTTTTGAGGAAAATCCCCTTTAATAAAAATAAAAAAGTTACGAGGGGTTCTCCAACATCATCATGGCTGCAATGATCATGTGCAGTGGTCATGTGTCAAACACATGTAAACAATGTCTGGCAGCACGGCTGAAGACTCAGAGCTTATTGCATTGGCAGCTGTTTTTAAAACCTTTTGATATACTGGATAACCCCTTAAGGCTATGTGCCCACATTGCAGAATCGAAGCAGAATTTTCCTCATCAAAACCGGACTCCCTTGCCAGGAAATCAGCTTGCGGTTTTTTTCGCATTTTTTGGGCGTTTTTTCATACGTCCCAATACAATTCTATAACGGCGATTTTGCCGCGATTCCGCAAAATTAATGAACATGCTGTGTTTTTTCCCTGATGCATTTCGGTTGCGGAAAAAAACGCAGTATGGGCACAACAATTGCAGAATGCCATTAAAAATAATGGGATGTGTTTTGTAAGCGTTTTTTTAAGCGTTTCTGCAGCAGAAAAACGCGGCAGAAAAGCTTAAAAAACGCAACGTGGGCAGATAGCCTTAATGTAACATTAATTTAAAGGGGCATTCCCATCTCCAAGATCCTATCCCAATATGTAGTTGGTGTAACAATAATAATATTAGAAAATACCTCTAAGTAGAAATGTACTATAGTTTTCTGATCTGCCACATCTCTTTCCTCATGCGCAGGTGCAGCGCCCCCACTGCCGCAGGGCCGAGGGGTACCCGGTACCGGGCCTCTGAGTCTCTGCTTCTGGGGTTGTCACGGCGGCTAGGCCCCGGTCCGTGACCCTGCCGTGGGGCGCACAGTGAATGATCGGTGTGGATGTCGGTGCAGTTGTGGGGTGCAGGTCGCGGTAAATAACAAGGACACCAGGTTGCAGTCTCTTTACCTCTTTACTGGAGATCTCTGAGTCCTCAGTCCAGAATACGGTTCACCAGGCTGCGCAAGTCCGGCCGGTCCAATGGCACTTCCAGAGTTCTCTTCACAGGTGGAAATCGGTGCCTTCCTTCTTAGCGCTATGTGTTGTAGTCCTCCCCTGCTGTGCTTACGGAAAGTACCCCACAACTGTTGTGTCTGTTTCTTAAGTTCCCTCACAACTCGATTAAATGATGTTCTTCTAATCGTCCGTCCCTCCCTGATGTTACGGTTAGAACGGCACCCGTTTGTCGGGTAGGCCTGGAGTTCTTCCGGGACCCTAGAGACGCCCCTCTCCCGCATCTGCCTCCCAAGACTTCATAGGTGATATGTGTTAGACAGCCCGCCTTAAACTGACTGTCCTGCCGCTGTTTAGAGTATTGCTTGAAGCTGAATGTTATAATACTCCCTCGGCGTTCCGGCCACCGGTAGTGCGCCTCAGTAGGGTGTTGCTTCGGTCTTACAGCACGACCCCTACTGGAATTCTCCTATTGCTTGATCTCGTTTCTCACTCAGCACAATCTATCTCGCTTCTAGTCCTTTCTTAGGGCACCGCCGCTATTCTGAGCAGGCACGGTCCCGTTACGTTCTTTCCAATGCCAAGCCTCTGCCAGGATCCCACCCCTGGCAGAGACCCTACTGTCTCTTCCTCCACAACACCCTCTGCCACTGAGTGTTGCTTCGTCCAATCCAGTCAGCTTTCTGATCTAACTTCCTGCCTGACCCCCGGTTTACCCACTATGGTGGGGAGTGGCCTAATGAATAGCACCCTTAGCTCCCCCCGGAGGCCCTGCTGTAAAATGTATTGGTGTCTGTGATACCTGATCAGATGAACTCCTTCAGTGCCATCGAACGCACCATGGCTCCCCATAGTGGCGGAGCCACAGTACTGCAACGACCAGGACTCTGGGGCGCTGCACTGGCATTGCAGGACCTTCGGTATATATGGTTTTGACCATTAGCAGCTAACTAACCGTTACTATATCAGTTGTCGTATCCATGGATGCCTAAGGTCCTGCAATGCCTGCACATGAGGAAAGAGACATAGCGAATCAGAAAAACTGTACTACATTTCCAATTAGAGGTACAGCATTTGCTAATATATTAATTATTACACCTACTACATATTGGGATAGGATCTTGGGGATGGGAGTACCCCTTTAAGTTATAGGTTCCCAAATGTGCTAGCTGTGAATACTGGCTTATGTTTAATACGTTACTAATGAAATCTCTTTTATTTAATGTAATAAGGAGAGAAGTAATTCAAGAAAAAGCACAACAACTGAATACTGTGTAGGTGAGACTGGGAGGCTGTCCTCCTGCAATATATTGTCACTCCTGGCTGCCCTGTATGTAATGAATAAGAACATTTACTTTTCAACTGCAGATCTTTTCTGCGATTTTGACTGGTAATTCAGTGCCATCTTGGTTTCCATCCCTGTATATATAGCAACACCTAGAATTAGAAAAAAAAAGGGAAAAGTGAGATTGATACTTGAGAGTAGTAAAGACTAAAATCTACTTATTAAAACAGCAGAGAATCGGCATCCGATAACTAAGTATTCATTGTTGTTCATCCGCCTACACTAAGCACTGATCAGTTTATTGCACATGTATCATCAGGTCCTCGTCCACCTTTAATCATACGTATGTCAGTCACGCAGCAGATTTGTTTTATTGGCCTCTTGCCAAAATGCAAAGAACAGCAATAACTTTCTAGGCAACTGTAAATCACAGCACTCTATAAATAGTCATTTGCTTTAGATTATATAACGAATGTCCAGCATTAATATTATTTCATTTTTGCCTCAAACTTTGGACATTTTTCAGATATAAATCCTTAAAATCCCATGCAGACACAAGAGATAAAAACTAAAATTCTATCCAGCAGGGGGAGCTCAAGAGCTAAATGCATACTGCTTATACATAGGGCTCAATGATAACAATGTATGCAGTAAGCTACTAACTTATTTACTGATAGTCACTTTTGTACTTTTTGCAAGTGTTTTTCCATTTCAATGCTGTAAATGAGTTTGTATTATAGGGACATCTTGTCTGCAATCAATGAGTGGTAGGAGGGAGTTGTGTATCTGAGGTGTATGGAGTGCAGATTGAGTGAGTTACACTAGAATAACTTCTTGCAGTTTTACTCACGTCTAGTGCTAAGGAAGCATGACAGTGGACATACATTTTAAGTCACCAAGAGAAGAATCCATTTATTTCTCATTAATGTCCCTTATCGTCATCACTACCTGTTTAATGGACCAGACACACAAGTAAAAGGAATATAAGGAATATAAGGAATATATTTTAGGCTTTTGCTTACCAAATATTCGTTCTGTGTTCTTTAGTGTAGCACCACGGAGTAAAAGATTTTCGGACCCCAGAGGTCTAATAAAAGACAAAAATAAAGCAATTTTAATATACAAATGAATGTACAGTATGGATGATAGCAAAATAATTCGGAAGTAATATTTTAAAAAGTAATGAACAAAAAGTTATCTATACAGAATGTGAAGAAACTGGCATGATGGCAAACATGAACTAACCTTGCATTGGGGTCCTCTGTTTTGCTATAAATATTGATCCGACCAACAAACCTAAACAATGTACACACCAAGAATAACAAGTCAGCAAAGCAATAAAACTAAGAATTCTACATATTAGCTAATACTAAGAATCGTCTAACGCAGCACTACCAATGTCTGCAATTTTGTGACACAAAGAACTATCCCAGATTTTCCTAGCAGACTTGTGCTGGTACTGTAAGGATTAGTGATGATGCTCCAGTGTTAGCCGAATGTCTTTGGCGTGCTTGAATAAAATGTTTGAGTCCCCGTGGCTGCATGTCTCACATGTCTCCCAACAATCAGGCAACCCCTGCACATGATGGGGCTGTCTAACAGCCATGAGACATGCAGCCACGGGGCTTGAACATATTATTCGAGCATGCCCAAGACACTCAGCACCCGAGCATGATCGGATAACACCTTATCAGAGCACGCTTGCTCATCACTATTAGTGATATAAAGTAGATGCATTATTATGGTGAGCAATGCTGGGTCGATGGCAAAGGGCACAGCTATGGGGAGAAATGTGGCTGCCAATGTATAAAATATATATTTTTACCAGTGCCATAACTTGAACTTTGTTGGCCCCAATACAAAATCTCTAATATAGCCCCTTAACTACCACAGGTCTTTAAATGGTTGTCCACTACTTGGCCAACCCTGTCTCAATCAGCATGCTTGCACAAACAACACTTATTCTCAGGTCTAATGTTGGCGTCATTCCAGTGGTGTCAGTACTCACTCTCCCGGGGCTTCTGTGAGATTATTATGTCACGTGATCCCTGCAGACAGTCAGTGTTGGCTTCACTCTCCCCTCATTCAGACGAATCAGACATCAAGAGGAAGTCTGAGCTGTGACTGGCCACTTAGTTCCTCATGATGTCTAATAAGTCCTAAGATGGGGAGAGTGAAGCCAACACTGCCTGGCTGCAGGGATCACGTGATATAATAATCTCACATGCACCAGCACTGTGTTGTTATTTTACTGGTGCAAACTTGCTGGTTAAATGGGGTTGTACAAGTAAGTAGTGGATAACCCGCTTAATAGAACTAGTTTTTTCATAAAAGCCAATTGGACCTTTTTGGCTCCCTAGACTCGAAGACCCTGGTGCAATTGCAACCCCTGCACCCATTAAAGATACGCCCCTGAGCTTTACCATTTTCCTTCTTCTGGGAGCTGGAAAGTACTGTATGAGTATATTAATCACAAGAGCTATTTTATTGTGACCCCAATGATACCTTGCAAAAGATTCTATATCAAGCCACACATTATTCTCTTTTCTTTTTCTTCCTCCTGCCCCAAATATTGTTTTCAGTTATTGCTCCCATTTTTGGTCTACAATACCAGTCATTCAGTGTTGGTCGTTGGCACTCATCCTTACTTGTAAAGATCTGGCTGAGGTTGTTCACATTCTATGGTAGCGTGCAACGTGTCCATTTCTTGTTCATTGTGAAATGCTTTTGTGTCTTGAACAGAAAAATAGGTCTAGTTTGGGGAACACAAATATATACAGTATATGTGTATGCAAAAAAGTGCGTCTCCGACCGTCAGCTACAGTTACATCACATACAATACCGAAGAAGAAATCAGAATAACACTTCATCTCTCAGATAATGCACAGCTTGTTACCCTCTGGGACTGGATCTGGTGTAATGAGCTACATGTCAGCATAGTTTATACCGCGTGACAGTTGTCTATTGCTGCACCTGTTTTCAGGATTAATGTGAGACCAACACAGCACAAGTATTTAAAATGGAAAATTTCTAGACTAAAGTTGTCTGGGAAGCACTCCGTCTTTTCTTGCCCCAAATACATCTTATGAAATGAAGTTGTCCATAGGAGATAATCATTGTGGTAAATAACAGCATGACTAATAATTATGGAATTGTTTTCTTCTCTGTAAATATATTTCAAAATTTTACGATATTTGTTATTTTAATTTTATGAAAACTGTGTGACAACCAATGTGGACTATGTCACCCAAATATCCTGAACTCAATCGCTGCGTAACCACAGACACATCGTTAATAGTGATGAGTGAATGTGCTCGGATAAGGTGTCATCAGAGCATGCTCAGGGGCTATCCGAGTGACATTGGCGTGCTTGAATAATATGTTCGATTCCCGCGACTACATGTCTCCTGTTGTTAGGCAATCCTTGCATGTGTTGTGGCTGTCGAACAGCCGGGAGACATGCAGCCGCAGGGACTTGAACATATTATTCGAGAATGCTTGGATGACACCTTATCCCAGCACGTTCGTTCATCACTAATAGTTAAGATATGTATATCTATTTATATCGAAAAGTAAATGGGAACATCATATAATTTAAAGTGGTTGACCAAGACTAAGCAATTGATGACCTGTTCGCAGGATAGGTCTTTAATATGAGATCGGTAAGGGTCTGCCACCCTACACCCCCATCAATCAGCTTAAGTCCACTCTACAGTTGCCTGTACATTGTATAGATGCCGCTGCCGGGTAAAGCACCTAATCTTCTGATCAGATGAAAAGGAGATCAGGCGGGCGGCCCAGTAGCAGACACTAAACAATGTACAGTCCGGCCGTGTTCTGCCTCGCACCATGGTTATATCAGACAACCAGCAGAGCAGTATTCAGCTGATCATGGGGCTCCTACAGATAGCTTATCACTTGTTCAGCCCTGGGCAACCACTTTGAAGGGTACCTGACAGTGTATGCTTTCGATCCATGGGCAGCCTGTACCAGACCATGGCTGCATGACTTCAGCCATATATGTTTAAAGCTGAAATTCTGTGGTACTGGAGAACAGTTTAAAAGCCATCAAACTGCACAGAAAACTAGTCAGACAGGTGGCTTCTCCCAGCCTGCTGCCAGTGACAGCTCTGTCTCTGCGTTGGCTTGTAGGTCAAGACCTGTCATTCCAGGGCAGTGAACAGGGAGAAGCCACCAGGGACCCGAATTTCCGACTAGTCTCTCCCATGCCGCTCAGTCCTCGGCAGCTAAACTACGTTTTCCTTTGAAACGCTGAAGCATTCCAAAGTTGCACATATACAGCTGAAATTATTTGGCCATCATCTGATATATGCTGCCCGTGGATCAGGCAGTGTGTATCAGCTGTCAGGTTCCCTTTAAGGTGGCAATCATAGTGGTCGCATAGGACCAATAAATAGCAGCAATGTAAAAAACCAATGCAAAACGTATTTAAGGTTTCAACAAAAAGGACATCATGTATTTTGCATATTGTCAGTAGTAAGTTTTTAGTGAACTTCAACATTATTTATTGCTTTATCTACAGTACTGGATAATACTGCACAACAGCATAATACACCATATGTATAGAAACCTTAGTAAGCATGAAGTGAGACATCACTTTCTCAACTATGTGCAATTCAGTCACAAACACACCATTCCGAACATTTTAGCCCAATAGTGTAGTACTGCCAATATCATCTCCCGGTACCGTAAGAGACATCTGTGCTTACTTTGTGACTGGATTCTCCATCTAAACTCGCTGTTGTAACAAAACATGTGCCATCCTCCCTACTCGTAGAAAGCAGTATCATGTCACATGGAAAAACTTCGTCTTCTTTAACCAGAACAATGTCTCCAACCTAGAGATAAAAAAGTGCAACACTGATCTATGGAAGTGTGTGCAATTGATATATTTTTTTTATCTTGACGGGTTAAAAACAAAGCAGACTATGCCATTGATACCTGAATCTGTCACAAGTATGCAAAATAATATACTAATGGAATATATTTTCCCTATAAAAGTGCACAGAGTACAGGCATCAATTCTACAATTAATGCAATGAGATCTATGTCTACTGCACCCATTTTTGTTATATTACAGAGTTTTTTAATTTTTCTCTCCTTTTTGAGCAAGGAGGTATATTTTTGCTAAGAAAAACAAAACTATTTGAAGGATGTACATTATGTGAAAGTGGCAAGTTGGTTGTCCCTTATGACTTCATGGGTATGTCTGGGTAGGCCTCCATTGAGTCGCCGCGTAATGGCGGCCAATGGTCACGGTAGTGTCACCGGCTGACAGGCCATCTGCAGCAGAATAAAAAAAGGGGAATGTTGTGGAAGGGATGCAGGCTCAACTGGTCTCAATAAGCAAAGCCTACCTCAGGTGTAACAGGAAAAAAAACTCGCTTTTACTGGAACAGCTGCTGCTGCTGATGATTACAGCTCTCCACAGTTATTCAATACACTGGGCCGACAACCCCTCATGGTCAGATGAACTGTAGGGGATGTGACAGGGTAATGCCTGGTTCCCCTTAACCTCTGGATATATTACACTGATGTTCTTCATGTTTTGCATACGTTTCATACACGGTGGTACTGATACGAATAAAGCGTATTACCACTGTGTATACGAGTACTGCTAAACCTATGTATATGTACATGTTTTGCACATTTACTGTTTGAGAGGGAAAAGAAGTACCCTGGGGCCGGTCATTAGGTATAGTGTTAAGGGAGCAGTACCCCAAGATGGCCACTACATGTGGGCATTATAGATATAGGTATTCAGTATATTTTAGCATAGCAAATAGTTAACATAGGAAGGGCATGGTGGGATAAGTCAGAGAGGTCTTCCCCGCAACGTTTGTCAGAAGAGTGGGCCCAGCAGTTAGTATCCAGGGAGACAAAGGACAGAACAAAGCACAGCGACATCAGAGATAGCTGTGCAGTATAAGTGGGACTGCAGTGCTACGGGAAGAAGGCTAAGCAGAAAGGGAGCAAGTATCCAAGATGTGGCAGATTTTTGCATGGGCCGCAATTCGAAGGAACGGGGCGAAACAGCAGAGAATACCCCCATGAGAAGCAGGAATTCTGGGTATTGAGGACACTGAGGGACAGGGGACAGGCTTAGCGGCAGAGAGAAGAGGCAAGGGAAAGAGTTGCCAATTGTAAGGAATGATTGTTCCCTGGATAATGCTGTGATAAGTAAAGAAGTTGAAGTTAAAGAGAAGCCGGACTGTGACTGTTTAATTGCGGGGCCGTCTGTAGAACATACACTCTCGTACCGGAAGATCTCAGATGACGCAGAGAAGCAGCACCGAGGTACTCAGAGGAAAAAAACATGATCTTGTGCTGGGAGGGGGCCAGGGGATGATAAAAGGGTTGCTGTCGGCCATGACTACGTCCCTGGCCCCTGCTCCCTACAGAACCCAGCTCTTCTCTGGCAATGTGTAGTAGCTCTCCTCACTCCCGCTGCATATAGCACTCACGGCACCTCAGGCTTAAAGGGTCCCAATGAATATTGTGTAATAGGGCCACCTCCCAACTGGTAAGATTGCTACTTCTTCACCCTCTAAAGCAACACTGCAGAATATGATTACTAACGAACAGAAGTGATAGTAATTGCAACATATGAAGCGGGTATAAAAAGTCTACACACCCTTATTTAAATGCTAGATTTTTGTCATGTAAAAAAATATACCAAGAAAAATCTTTTCAGAACTTTTTCCACCTTTAATGTTACCAACAATTTGTACAAATCATTTGAGGAATAAAAATGAAATCATTTTGAGGGAAACAATAACAAAACTAAAATAATGTGGTTGCATACAGTACAGACCAAAAATTTGGACACACTTTCTCATTTAAAGATTTTTCTGTATTTTCATGTCTATGAAAATTGTACATTCACACTGAAGGCATCAAAACTATGAATTAACACATGTGGAATTATATACTTAACAAAAAAGTGTGAAACAACTGAAATTGTCTTATATTCTAGGTTCTTCAAAGTAGCCACCTTTTGCTTTGATGTCTGCTTTGCACACTCTTGGCATTCTCTTGATGAGCTTCAAGAGGTAGTCACCGGGAATGGTTTTCACTTCACAGGTGTGCCCTGTCAGGTTTAATAAGTGGGATTTCTTGCCTTATAAATGGGGTTTGGACCATCAGTTGTGTTGTGCAGAAGTCTGGTGGATACACAGCTGATAGTCCTACTGAATAGACTGTTAGCTGCTTTTTTCTTGCCGTAATACAAATTCTAAGTAAAGAAAAAGGAGTGGCCATCATTATTTTAAGAAATGAAGGTAAGTCTGTCTGAAAAATTGGGAAAACTTTGAAAGTGTCCCCAAGTGCAGTGGCAAAAACCATCATGCGCTACAAAGAAACTGGCTCACATGAGGACCGCCCCAGGAAAGGAAGACCAAGAGTCACCTCTGCTTCTGAGGATAAGTTTATCCCAGTCACCAGCCTCAGAAATCGCAGGTTAACAGCAGCTCAGATTAGAGACCAGGTCAATGCCACACAGAGTTCTAGCAGCAGACACATCTCTACAACAACTGTTAAGAGGAGACTTTGTGCAGCAGGCCTTCATTGAAAAATAGCTGCTAGGAAATCACTGCTAAGGACAGGCAACAAGCAGAAGAGACTTGTTTGGGCTAAAGAACACAAGAAATAGACATTAGACCAGTGGAAATCTGTGCTTTGGTCTGATGAGTCCAAATTTGAGATCTTTGCTTCCAACCACCGTGTCTTTGTGTGATGCAGAAAAGGTGAACGGATGGACTCTACATGCCTGGTTCCCACCGTGAAGCATGGAGGAGGAGGTGTGATGGAGTGGGGGTGCTTTGCTAGTGACACTGTTGGGGATTTATTCAAAATTTAAGGCACACTGAACCAGCATGGCTACCACAGCATCTTGCAGCGGCATGCTATTTCATCCGGTTTGCGTTTAGTTGGACCATCATTTTTTTTTCAACAGGACAATGACCCCAAACACACCTCCAAGCTGTGTAAGGGCTATTTGACCAAGAAGGAGAGTGATGGGGCGCTACGCCAGATGACCTGGCCTCCAGTCACCAGACCTGAACCCAATCGAGATGGTTTGGGGTGAGGTGGACCGCAGAGTGAAGGCAAAAGGGCCAACAAGTGCAAAGCATCTCTGTGAACTCCTTCAAGTTAAGACTTGAAGTTGGAAGACCATTCCCCATGACTACCTCTTGAAGCTCATCAAGAGAATGCCAAGACTGTCTAAAACAGTCATCAAAGCAAAAGGTGGCTACTTTGAAGACCCTAGAATATAAGACATAATTTCAGTTGTTTCACACTTTTTTTGTTAAGTATATAATTCCACATATGTTAATTCATAGTTTTGATGACTTCAGTGTGAATGTACAATTTTCATAGTCATGAAAATACAGAAAAACCTTTAAAATGAGAAGGTGTGTCCAAACTTTTGGTCTGTACTGTACATGTGAACAATGTCTAATAATTGGGGATGTGGTTGTGTTCAGAATTAGCCAATCACATCAGTACACAGTAGTCAGTGCACAGCTGTCATAATTTTCAGTGATTCTGATCAACCCCATATAAAGTTTAGCTATTCCAGTAGGATTTTCCTGACATTTTTGTAGTTTCATTTTACAGCTGAAGCCATGGTCCGTAAACAGCTTACGTCCATAAACAGCAAAGGTATCTCATTGCTGAAAGTCATCAGTCAGGAAAAGGGTACAAAAAAAAGTCAGTCATTAGATATACCATGGAACAATGTGAAGACGGGCAACAAGTTGGTTAAATTTGACACTAAATAGAACTGTGGGCCCCTCAAATATTGATGAAAATACAAGAAGAAAATAGGTCTTGGAGGCTGCCAAGAGGTCTACAGTAACATAAAAGGAGCTGCAGAAATTTCTAGAAAGTCTGGTTCTGCACTGTTTGCTACAACAATCTCTTATATTTGTCATATGTATGATCTGTGGGCCTTAGTGGCAAGACGGGAGCTTTTACATATAAAGTAAAATATCCAAGCTTAGCTATGTTTTGACAAAACCTACATCAAGTCTGCAAAAGCGTGTGGGAGAGCTTGTTATGGTCTGATGAGACTAAGGATGAACGTTTTGCCAACACTGCGCAACGCCAAAAGAACGCCTTTTAGCATAGTGGAGATAGTATTATTCTTTAGGGCTGCTTTTCGTGTGGTTTTAGTCAAGGTAGAATGAATTATGAACAGCTCAAAATATCAGTAAATTTTGCAAAATAAAACTTCAGGCTTCTGCTAAAAAGTGGAAGATGAAGAATTTCCCCTTTCCGCAAAACTTTTGTCATGGCCCATCCAGAGGCCAGACCTGAATTCAATTGAAAATCTCTGGATTGACTTGAAGAGGGCGCTGTACACAGGAGATACCCTCACAATCTGACAGATATGGAGCACTACTGCAAGGAAGAGTGGGCAAATATTGTAAATTGTAGATGTGCAATGCTGATTAACTCCACCCAAAAAGGCTGAACGCTGTCATAAATTCAAAGGGTACTTCAACAAAGTATTAGTTTTAGGGTGTTCATATGTATGCAACCAAATTATAATAGTTATTTGTTTTTCTTTTTTCACTTGAAAACATTTCAGTTTATGTTGAATTGTACAAATTATAGGACATTAAAAGGTGGAAAAAGTTCTGATATGATTCTTCTTGGTATGATTTTATTACATTACAAAACTTGGCATTTTAACAGGGATGGGTAGTTATAAACATTACTACCATTTTTATTTTCATGTAATCATTACATTTATAAGCAAGCTTTGTAAGAATATTTAGGATAGTCCAGCTGTGATTCTGATATAAACGGAAGTCCAAATTGACATATACATAGTAGTACAAACATACATAGAATGATAAATCCACATTCTTCTTGTTTTTCATCACATCATACTTTAATTTAACAATACTGGATTTATATAAAAGAGCTGGTCTACAGCAGTTTCATGCGTTCCTACATGTTTTTGAATAGGTACAATCTATATCATCACTATTGCATAGAAAGGGGACTAACAAACTGACTCTTACCCTAAGTTTTCGACTTTGCTTTCGGACCAATTTGCCATGCTGGATAACATGGACAGAATACTGGTTCATGGCATTATCAGCTTTGTGCCTTAGCCAGTCTTCATAGCCCTGTGCGGGTAATAACGATAAGAAGGTTAAGAGGATGTGAACTTTATAATGAAAAATACTGGTTGTTAAGGCCACCATACACAATAAAGTAAGTTGTTTGTTGAATGACCGCTTAAAGAATGAAGAGAATGCTGACAGCCATACACATACACCATTTGGTCCACAATAGCCATGTATGTTCTGCGACACCAAGAGACAAATGATCCTTTTGGGAATATTCTTACAATAAAAGATTGTTCATGGTCAATTAATCTTTCTTTGAATTAACACTTTAATGCCCCATGAAGTATACATCTGTCATGTGTGGACGGGATGTGTGGAGCAGGTTCAGGAGATACACACACTGCAAATGCTGGCTAAAATAAATAGCGGGCATGTGTGTGTAACAGCCGAGGCTGGAACTGGGGTCTTGGCAGTGGCAATCTCGACTAGCGGCCTTTAAATGGCTGCCATTACTAGCATGCTTTGGGTTCCATCGCTCAAACCCAACGAGGTCACAAGGAGCGGGATGGGTTGCACAGGCATTCGGGATCTGCTAAACGCTCACATCACTGACAACTTGGTACTTTTGTGAAGCTTATCATGAGCTTCATAGGAGACTGGGATTGTGGAATAGTATAGTATTGCTGTATATAGTATAAAAAAAATAAAAAATAAAACACATTATAAATATTTGAAACACCGCTCTTTTTCTCCATAAAAAAATAAAGAAATGTAAAATTTAAAAAATAAACATATCTAGCATCACTGCATCCGTAAAAGTCCAGGCTATCAAATTTTTTAAATTGTTAAACTGTACAGTAAATACTATAAGGAAAAAAAATCAAAACACAATTACATTTTTTGGACACCACACAACAAAATACAATAAGAAGTAATCAATGTGTCATATCTATCCAAAATGGTATCATCAGCTCTTCAGTCACAAGACAAGCCATCACATCGCTCCATCGATGAAAAAAATAAAAACAGACAAAGTTTTTTTTTTTTTCTTTTACAAATGTCTTAATTTTTTTCACTACCTAAATAGTAAAAAAAAAAATCTATGCAAGTTTAGTATCATCGTAATCGTAATGAGTGGGAAAAGTTTCCAGGTAATTTTTACCAAACGATATATAGTGTAACCAAAAAACTCAAAAACCTATGTCAGAGAATTGCATTTTATTCTTCATTTCATCACACTTGGAATTTACATTTCTTTTCAGTACATATCATATAAAAATAAAGAGCAAAATTCAAAATGACAACTCGGTACACAAAAAAACCCTCGTATTGGCCATGTCAACAGGAAAATGCCTCTTGGAAGAAGGGGATGTAAAAACAAAATCTCACAAATTAAAAATTGCCTTGGCATTAAAGAGATTCAATCACCAGGTTTTTGCTACCCCTTCCAAGATCAGCATTCTGTAAGGGCAAAAACCCTGATTCCCCTAATGTATCACATTCTGCAGTTTTGATAACATTTCAATTTTATCTGTTGCAGATCTACCAGTTCTCTGAATGCTGAGCTCTGTATAGCCCCGCCCACACCACGGATTGGCAGCTTCCTGTGTACACTGAGCATAGGCAGAAAGCAGCCAATCAGTGATGGGGGCATGGTTATACAGAGCTCATGAATATGGAGGACTAAATGACAAATCAAGCATAGCTGTTAGTTTAAACAATGATCGGTCAATTATTCATTTTGAATTATTTACTCAATGATTCATTACTTTAGTTTAAATTATATATTTTCACCAACCAAAATCTAATGTGTATGGGTGCCGTGCCATTAGGCATTAAAAGAATGTGTTACCTGTTTAATTGCAGTCACAGTGATGACAAAGAATAGTGGCAAGCCACTGGTTATTGGACTGGTCGGAGTATCGATGATAAGCTGAAAAACACCACAAAATATAAAATTTTGACTCCACCTATTTATTTGTACAGCCTGTGAAATAAAGGTATTATCGAACAGCAGAAATTAAAGAAAATTAATTGTGGTCAAAATAAGCCATTTTGTATCTACAAGCCAGTAGATACCCCATGACATTACAGTACTGCCTTCTTCATGTACCTTGCCATGACTACCTGAAAAGGGTTGTTCTACCCGGGACAGTTATGGCACTTCTGTGACCTGCATCTATTATGAGAGCGGGGCCTAAATGCATTCAGTTTACAATAAAAAAAAATGGGCGCAGCTCTCTCCATCCATTTTTATGGGAACATTGAAAAAATTAGAATAACAATGAGTTACAAGAAGGATGAATCAGCCTCCATCTTTACATGTCAGCTGTCTATTCTGTTGTTCCAAGGAACAAAGCAGAGGGTGTCTCTCAGGAATTCCGGACAACAGTAATAGAAACATAGTATTTGACGCAGAGGGAAAAATCCATTCTGGCTGGTTTCCTGTCTACTCCTTAATAGAGTCTACTGTTGGGAGAAGTCTTTTTTTATATTATTGTAAAAGACTTTTTCTATTTCAAAGACACTTGAAGATCATGTCTTGAACTAATGTCCGCCCTGGTGATATCTGAAGAAATCCCTCAGAGCCCCCTTGCTCAGTATGAGTTCATAATTTATACTACTATATCAGACATATACACTATAGCCCAGTTATTTCTATGGTATAATAGTCTCTTCCTGCAAAAGTGAAAATATGCATTCTGTAACATTAGAAGAAGATTAATGAATGTTATTTGTCAGGGTGTTAGGTGTCATGTACACAGTACATAAAAAATATGATATCATGTATGTTCAAACCTTTTATACATCAGAGAATCTGTCAAAATAAAGAATTTCATGGCCACCACCCTATGTTCATTTACGTAATGTTTACTGTACATGTAAAGCAAAGGTGGGCATGATGCACATGTGATTGTACCCCCTACTGTACATGGGAGAAGACGTTCCTAATGCCCAGTGACTAATCAGAACAGATGTTGCTCTAAGTAACTTGGTACAAGAAGTGTATTCATAGGTTGTCAACAAGGTACTTTCAGTTCTCATCAGACTTATGTTATCTAGTACATTTTAGCCTTTGGGGTAAATCAGCCAGTGCTAGCCATCAAGAAACTGAAGTTCTAAAGCCCATGTTCATGATTTAATCCTAAAATTTCAAATCAAATCTCATGCACATATGAAAACTGTGTCACACTTACCTGTAAGGGGTTGTCATTGTTGCAGTAGCAGAGCAGACAACATTGGAAAAGGAGCAGCATGGATTTGGGAGATTTTTATAAACTTACTAAACTTTTAATATAGATTATATATAGATTACATACACACATATATATAATATATATATATATATATATATATATATATATATATATATATATATATACACACACACTGTATATATGTGTAAGGTGGCTGCATGATACATAGTGGTTGGGAGATATGTATCACAGAGGTGCATGTCCTCTGTGATATAAACCTGGAGTAATGCTCTAGTACACATAGTACTAAGAGGGGTTAATCGGCCATGACGGGTTGATTGGGAGGAGCTGAAGAGTTGGGAGAGAGGGCTGCTCACCACATCTCCACCCCAGTGTGGGGTTCAAATTGTAAATTGGGACCTCTTTATCTGACAGATGGTTCTGTGTGTGGAGGTGTGTAGAGCTCCTGGATTGTGTGACTTTGCTAAAGGACTAAGCAGAGCCCATGATCATGATTTAATCGTAACATTCATATCCCATCTAATGCACATATGAAAACTGTGTCACTTTTACCTGTAAGGGGTTATCATTGTTGAGGTAGAAGAACGGACAACATTGGAAAAGGAGCTGCATATAGATTATATAACTGTAAGGTGGCTGCTTTACACATAGTGGATGGGAGATATGTATCACAGAGGTGCATGTCCTCTGTGATATAAATCTAGAGTAATGCTTTACTACACATAGTACTAAGAGGAGTTAATCGGCCATGACAGGTTGATTGGAAGCAGTTGAAGAATTGGGTGAGAGGGCTGAGCACCATATCTCCACCCACTAGCCTCACAATTCTCTAATTGTTTAACTGTTTGACCTTTGCTGTATTTAAAAGCCGCCGCCAAGTGAAAGCTTTAGCTAGGTCACTGGGTATCTTAAAGGGTCATATAATGTATAGCTGTTCATAAATATCCATGGCATACTATCAGTCTCCCCTTTACTAGATGATGCACTATGTTGCTTCCCAAAAAATGAAAATTTTTCATGGAAAGCATGTCTATAGATATAAAACTGGCAGAGAGCATCAAGTATATCTGTAGTCCACCATTATTAGTGACAAATTTCCGTTCTCCCAAAAATATTACAGACAAATTAGATTTTATCATCAAATTTCCATATGAAACATAAATGTAGACATTGATGAAATGGAAACTTATTGTAATATGAAAGCTAAGTGTCCAGAATGATAAGAGACATACTTTCAATAACTGCCATGCAATTTATAGTATTGATTTTCCTCTATATACCTTTCACAGATACTTTTGAACTTCACTAACTCACATGGATTTTTCCTCTTGTAAATTAAAAAGTTCACTGTACTGATAGGAAAGAAATTTAGAACTCCATTTGTAGATTGTGAAATTGAAAAGCCAGAAATCACTTCATGCAAGTTACTCCCAAGTGAACTGGGTGATATTCAGCCATATAAAAATGCACGGATCTATAGAGTCACAATAAAATCTATAAAATCTACAAGTTAAAAGAGTAGAGTGAAGGCAAATAATCCATTGATTGCCCTCTTCTGAGGTGTGATGGTGCATTATTCACTTTTTAGACAGAGTTAAACTATTCTAGTCTGAACTAGAATTGAAAAAAGTTACACTGACTCCAGGCAATGTACGTATAATTTATTAACTTAACGGTTGGTTCTTTGCAGTCATAAGCTTATAATAAAATCATAGGATAAGGTATAACAGGTGGACAGGTAAAGGTGATATTTTCCAAAAGCCTATAGGCTATAAAAGTGCAAAAAGGGTCCATCGGGTTTATTTTGCTACAGCCATAAATACAGAGCATCAAAGATGCTTAGAAGCGGCTTATCAGATATAGGAAATGTAAATGTTGGCTAACCAGAATATGACAAAATTCTGGAATATTAAAGATAATAAAATATTTTAATTTCAGGAAAATATATAATGCCCTGTGTGTGGATATGCTAGGCATTTGAAAAGTGTACACTACAAAAAGATAACACAAATAAATAATACTTAGAAAAATAAATTAAGTGTTAGAATTTCAAAAACGTACCTGTACAAGGAAAATAATTAAAAAATAAAAATTTGCTATTCTTCTAAACTGTTCAAATAGATTCTTCGGTATAAAATTCCAAAATGTGTACTGAAAGAAAATAACAAAAAATAACACATTTGAGTTAATTATTAATAAATTACAATTAAACAATTATTCACAGAATTCAAAATCAGTGCTCAATGGTTCAACCATGTAATTATTAGAATGTGAATGTTTGGTTTTCACCAAATTTGTTACTTCAGTGTTTTTAGATATTTTAAGCAGATGTTTCTATGGTTACTGGAGTAGAATTATAAGCTTTTCATACGTTTTTACACTTTTATTGACAAATACATCAAGTTTATGCAAAGACTCAATATTTAGCATTGACCCTTATTGTTCAAGACTTCTGCAATCCGCCTTACCATGCTGGATTTCAGCTTCTGGTCAAATCCTGATTTATCACAACCCATTTTTGCCTAGCCAGTGCTTGGAGTTTATAAAAAGCTCTGAGTTTTTGTTTGTCCACCTGCTTTTTAAGGATGGAAGTCACTTAGTTATTACTTTTGCTTTGTGACATGGTGCTCCATCATGTTGGAAAAAGAATTGTTCATCATCACCAAATTGCTTTTGATTGTTGGAAGAAGTTGCTCGTTGAGGATGTTTTGATACCATTCTTTATTCTTGGCAGTGTTCCGGCACAATTGTGAATTGAGTCCACTCCTTTGGATGAAAAGCAACCGCACATTTGAATGGTCTCATGATACTTTACTGTTGGCATGACTCATGGTAGTGCTGAGCTTTTCTTCTCTGGACAACCATGCTTCCAAAATAAAGGAATTCGACACTCACATGTGTATGGCCATGGGGCTTAGAGTAAAGGAGAAGAGATGTACTGAGAGAAATGAGACCACCGTCACTAGTAGGGACAGCGCTAAGGACTGTGGTCATAAATATATGAGCGTTACGAGTTCTCTATTACGGTATTTTGTTCTGATAGCTTGGGATCATATCCGAGCACCTTTACCTTCAACAGAGTGCCCTATTCGACTGCTTTTGATAAATCATTCTTCCAGCTCTCTGCAGTCCAATCTTGGTGTTTTCAACAGATTGGCATTATGCACAGGAAGTACAGGGGCCGGACAGTAAAGGACTGGGGTATAGTTATTTGGGAGTGGTTTGGGATAACTAGAAGATTGTCCAGGGAAGAGAAAGTGAAACACTACCATGAGTCCTGTGTCATACAAGTAGTAAATCATCCTGGGACCATTCATGTATGGGGTTGCATTTTATGCAAAGGAGTGGGACATCTCACAATTTTGTGTAAAAACATTGTTCTGGATAAAGAATGGTATTGAGACATCCTCCAAGAGTAACTTCTCCCAACATTCCAGGAGCAATTTGGTCATGAACAATGCTTTTCCAGCATGATGCAGCACCATGTCCCTAGGTAGAAATGATAACTAAGTGGCTCGATGAACAAATCATTGAAATTTTGGGTCCCTGGCCAGGAAAGTCCCCAGGTATCAATCATATTAAAAACCTGTAATCAATCCTCAAAAAGCAGGAGGACACACAAAAGTACAGAAATTATGATAAGCTCAATGCACTGATTAGGCAAGAATAGATTGTCGCAAATGCAGATTTAACCCAGAAATGTAGGGTGAATTACCGAAGTCTTGAAAAATAAGGGTCAACATTGTAAATATTGAGTCTTTGCATAAACTTGATGTATTTGTCAATACACGTTTAAAATTGTATGAAATGATTATAATTGTACTTCAGTAATCATAGAGACATCTGACTAAAATATATAAAAACATTTAAGCAGCAAACTTTGTGAAAACCAAAATTAGTGTCAGTTTTAAAACTTTTTCCCATGAATATATGTCGACCCTTGGGTGACAGAGACTGAGCATGGCCTACTCCACAGTTGGTAAAAATATCAACATAATGTTTAAGTATAAGTCTTAAGCATTTTTCAGAGGTGTCTGTGAACAGCCTATTAAAAAGTATGTCTCAACAATAAAAATATGACTGCAATAAACATATACACATAATTATGTCATATAGTCTGGGTTAACATCTCTTCCCAATATTGCATTCTATAGCAGACACCATGCAATGCCACCACTTCTGAATCCACGCAAGTCACAAAATCAGGGGGCTAAATTTTCATGCAGTTGACATTTCAAGGTCCGGGCAGCACGGTGGCTCAGTGGTTAGCATTGCAGTGCTGGGGTCCTGGGTTCAAATCCCTCCAAGGACAAAATCTACAAGGAGTTTTGTATGTTCTTTCCACGTTTACGGGTGTTTCTTCCCACACTCCAAAGACTCAGTAATAGGGTAATTAAATTGTGAGACCCAATGGGGACAGTGGTGATAATGTCTGAAAAGCACTGCGGAATATGTTAGCGCTATAAAATCAAAGCATAATAAATAAATAAGGCTATTTTATTATAGCCATGGTTAAAAAAAACAAACTTACAAGTCTCTTTTAGAACTTGCAAACAGTCTTAGCTAATTAGATTTCATAGAGAGACTTCATAGAGAAGACTAAAGTGGTGCCCAAACCAAAGACTGAGACAAAATGAACATATACTCTGCTGTAAGTAAATGAATAAGTAAAAGAATAAGTGGACTTAAATAACAAAAGTTATTTGAATGCACTTTTCCATTTTCTTATTTACTTACTGCAGGGTATATGTTCATTTTGTCTCTGTCTTAGGCTTTGTCTGTTTAATGGCCAGTGTGAACATGCTCCTACAGTATTTGCATGTATACCAACTCAGCTTACACTCCAGTTCATTTTTTATTCAATGTGGTGCCCAGTTAGAGGACATCAGGCACAAGACAAACAACTAAAAAAAAAAGAAATAAAAAATACATATTCTTAAATATTTGCAACTTTTTTGCTTTTACCGAGTTTAACATAAGAAAAAAAAAGAAAGGAGTTACAAAAATGGGTATATAGGCAATACAAATATCATTTATTAGTAAGGTCCATATTATGAACACAAACTATTATAACGGAGAGATCTATGGATTTGGAGCAAAAGAGGCTACACATGCCTGTACCTTATGCAAGTATTTAAAGAAGCGCTACCACCCAAATTTTTATCCTCTTAATATATTACAGTAATCATATTATATAGCACTGTGTACTTACAATTGTTACAATTGCTAATTTTGCCTTTCTACCCAGCTAATTCTTCTCTTTTCCAATAGGTGTATGACATCACGTGATTAAAAACTGACTAGCCAAATCCTTCGAATCTCTATGTAGAAACAGGAGGTCAATATTCCCTGCAAAGTCGCAGCGTGGAGGAGCGTAGCATCTGGGTCAGGAGTTGAAGAGGGGGATGACTCATGCAGGGAAAAGCGACTTCCTGTTTCTACATAGATTAGGCAAAAGAGAATTAGCTGGGTAGAAAGGCAAAATGAGCAATTATAAGTACACAGTGCTATAAAATATGGTGACTGTAATATATTAACAAGATAAAAACTTTTTTTAATCATGTATTTTCTTATTAAAGCATATGAAACGCCAATAACACAGTCCGATACAATTTCCAGACAAATACCGTACGTTAGATACATGACCTGATAATACATTTTCATTTTACTAAACGACACCCTTACCCGCTAACCAACCCGCCTCTCCCTCCCCCAATCTCTTGCCAACAAGATAAAAACTTTGATGGGACTGCTTCTTTCATATAATCAAGTATAGAGCAGTCCAAAATTAGCTCCAGATATCAATATGCCCACCAAATAATTACTCTGATATTTCCAAATTCTTCCAAGTAGAGTGTAAGAACTAAGGATAAAGGAAAAACAAAATATGAAGGGAGAAAGTGGGGGAAAGCGCAGAACAAAGGAGTGTCAACATGATATGACTTCTGTTTTAAAAAATGAAGTGTCTATAGCAAATTAGGTTTTTATGCCGCAAAGTAGAACTATTGAGTCAATCAGGAGAAGCGGTGATAAAATGTGAGTGAAGTCCATGAAAACCATGCAAGAAAGACATTCTTGGAACTGTTTATACTCTCAGCCACCAGGGTTTTTATAGGTACCATGTCATTAATTTCAGTCACCCATTCTCTAGTAGAAGGAACTTACAGTGCCTTGCGAAAGTATTCGGCCCCCTGGAACTTCTCAATCGCAGCAAAAGGTAGCCCAACAAAGTATTAAGTTAAAGGGACCGAATAATATTGCACGCCCCACTTTTCAGCTTTTGAATTTCCACAATAATTTAAAATAACCAATAATTTTCGTTCAACTTCACAATTGTGTTCCACTTGTTGCTGATTCTTCACCAAAAATTTACATTTGGTATCTTTATGTTTGAAGCATGATATGTGGGAAAAGGTAGAAAAGTTCCAGAGGGCCAAATACTTTCGCAAGGCACTGTACCTTGATTTCAAATAAGGTGAGATTACTGTACGAGCATGTCCTAAAATATTTCTAAAAATCCCCCTTGTTATTAATAGAACTGTGCTAGAAATCATGGATAAAAAAGAAATTTGAGGAGTAGGCTGCTCCTATAAGGGAATTATGTTCCTTTTATATAGACACATCTTTTATCTACTACCTTATGAATTCTCCCTTTTTTCAGAGAGAACATAGTGAAGATATATTTATGATTTCTTACTAGTTTAATCTCTTGAAAACTGATTTGTTTATTTTCAGATAACTTCCCAGTTCAATAAAGGACACTGTCCTGGAAGCAGATGACGCCATCGCACACAATAGAAATGGAGGTACATAGCAACATTGAGTACTACTACAATGTACCCTACGGTTTTGGAGAGTAAACACTTCCATATCTGAATTCTTTACTAAGTATTTACTTGTACAGGCTCCAGCAAAGACTACAGAAGGGACACTTTTATTGTTTCTACATATCTTAAGTGGTGCAATGTAGGTCAATGTACTTAAGGTCACTCGCCATACTTACTCAGATTTACTTACTGCACGCTATCATATTACAGAGCTTTGGCATGTCACTCAGTTATGAATCTAGATTATTACATACATCATGAAGGATAAAAATACTCTTCAAGAATTAAACATTTTAAAATGAAAGTCATTTGCTTCTAACAAATGGTTGTGTGATGTCTTAATATTTTATTCAATTTTGGAATAATGTTATCTTAGAAATCTAGAAGTAGTAATACACGCCCCCGGAAGACACTAGGCGAAACATGCTTCGGGGTGAAGGGACACAGAGCCGAATACTGTGCTGAACATTATGCTGGCTTTACACTGCTCTAAGGTACCGTACATTTTGCCTAGTTGCATAACTTTCATTGCTCCACTACTGTGCATTTATAGTTGATTGTTTATTTGGAGAATTTATGCCAAGGTGGGAATTTATTTAGGACATCTGTTCATTTTTACCAGGCCCCCTTTCAGGCCAAACCCATTAGTCAGCGAACATCTTTTCTATTGGCCATTTCTGTGTTCCTTACAAGAGGCATCTTTTTAATATATGTTTTTTATGCTTATCCTTCTATATTAATTCAAAACACTCTTTTTCAGTGATTACTTTGTATCTCCATTCATACTGCACCCACACACGCAAAGGATACACCATTTGAAACGTAAACTTGCCCCCTTCAGCAAGAAAATAGCCAAACAAACCACACATCCACGATGTGATCACAAAATACATTTTAAACATTAATTTTTATAAAACTGCAGTAAGGAAAAATGACCTGCAGGTGGCACCACACTACCCCAAAGCACAATACCACAAAGCTGAAACATTTGCCTTGGGGGCTTTCCAGCTTGCTGAATTCCTTGCTCAGCCGATTTCAGGCAGGTACATATAAAATATTTGCTACATATGTGGAAGTAGAATAAAAGTAAGACTTCAGCTTTAAAACTGAAGATATAAATGAATGCAGCCTAAAAGGGACCAGACAGGTTCTGAACCATCAGATTTTCTGTATTATTGGACAGTCATTGAAAAGTCTATCTTCCTTCTAAGGTTGCAGCTTATTGGTGACCTGGAGTCACCTCTGGTTCCAAGTAAAAAACTGCAGCGTTGACATAACTCAGACTGTATATTGTTTGCCGATGGGAGAGATTGGTGGAAACAACCTTGCAAAAATTGAAAAAGAAAAATCCAACCGTAGAGGAAAAAAATGGTAAAATAATCTGCAGATATTACTATTATTTATTTGTTTTTTTTAAAGGGATATTCCCAAATATAATACAATGGTGTTAATACGCTCAGCTATGGGGTCAATTCTCCATCACTTTTACTGTCAAAGTGGCACTGCTGTACAGGGAGCTGCTCCGGAGTTCACATACGTAGGGCTGTATTGCACTTCCCTACACTGCAGATAGATGGCAGTGCTGCTGTGGAGGGGAAAAAATGCGGCTGTCCCTGTTCTTTTGCAAGGTCCTGACAATCAGACCCCTTCTGATCAGTAAGTAAAATACCATTATGTTTAATGTTGGGGGATCTCCTTTAGGCTGAAGTCACACAGAACATATATATATATATATATATATATATATATATATATATATATATATATATATATATATATATATAAAAATCGGTCGGTTTTACACTGACAAGAATCACAGAAATGTTCCCTTAACAGTGATCCGTATGTAATCCGTGTGCAAAGGATGCGATTTTCTCGCATGTAAGCATCCATGTGACATCCGTATGACATCAGTATGGCGAGATTTTCTCACCAGCTTGCGAAATGGCCATATAATGGATCCATGGGCTGAAACATTCGTGAAAACATACATATATATGTCAGTGACACACATACCTCTCTGTGTTCATCATCTCATTAAATACATTTACATTTGACCAGCTTAATTTTCCTGAAATTGCCTGCGCCCCCGACAACTAATGTGCGAAAATTTCACACGAGCCAGCTAGTCATATATAATAAAGACTAATTTATTTTATTAGTTTCTTTGTTTACTTCATTTAAGTTCTGAGGGGGGGGGGGGGGGTGTCTTCCCATTCCCAATGTCACGACATGACTGTGGAACAGCAAATGGGCTCCTATACTGTTCTTCCAGCTAGGAGTCCCTAGCTATCCCTCTCCTCTGGATTACCAGATGGTGGGGACTTGTTATGAGCGAATATACTCGTTACTCGAGATTTCTCGAGCACGCTCGGGGGTCCTCCGAGTATTTTTTAGTGCTCAGAGATTTAGTTTTCATTGCCGCAGCTGAATGATTTACATCTGTTAGCCAGCATAAGTACATGTGGGGATTCCCTAGCAACCAGGCAACCCCCACAAGTACTTATGCTGGCTAACAGATGTAAATCATTCAGCTGCGGCAATGAAAACTAAATCTCCGAGCACTAAAAAATACTTGGAGGACCCCCGAGCGTGCTCAAGAAATCTCGAGTAACGAGTATATTCGCTCATCACTAGTGGGGACGCCCTCACTATGCTACGGAGTAGTACTAATCTGTTAAGTATATGAGAACACAAACAAGACAGACAGGACAAAACAGAAGCACAGTCCCACAGAACTTTCACAGTTAAAAACAGTAAGCAACAAAAGTGTAAAGCCCAAGGCAACAAAGTAACAAAGACAACAAGGAAAGGCTTCACCAAACACTGCTCAATACTGGTAAAACCTCCTTGTGACACCCAGGCGGTTGTGCCGTTAAGTAGTAATAGCAATTGCAGCCATTACAATGTCCCTAAGAGTTTGCTTATTTTAATGCCAATATCTTATAATAAGATATTGGGCCTCATAAATTAAAACTGTCAAAAATGAAAAATAAATTGTCTTTGAGGCTCATGACACCAATTACAGCAATGCTTTCATTTGTCAAGAGAACTATAAGAAATGAAAGCTCTACGGCAATTGGTTGTTGTGGGCAACAAGTAGTTTTTCTTTTAGACAGTTGTGGTAAGTCTGCCACATGGTGTTTTGCATTTTTTAGCTACACAACATTGTAAATTGACACACTATTCAGGATCTGTTAATGGATAACTGCTATAAAAACTTCCTCCATGTAGTTTGGCTCCTCAAAAACGTTAACATTGACATTTTTCAGGAAGACAAAGAACAGTTACAAGTAGAAAAAAGGTAAATTATTGTATATACAACAATACGTACATGTTCCTAAAGAGCCATAAACACCTTATTGCTTTAGATCTGTTCAAATTAGATAAAACTTTATCATTTAGCCATCAATCACGCCCAACATTGTTTATTTGGCACACATTGTCGTTGATGCTGCACCACGGCAAGTTCTTTACAACATAATGATTAGTTTATAAGCACAGTACTTACACACGTAACATAATATTACACATGCTTGTTATACATATACAATACGTTGGATATGCAATTACCATTCCAGAAGGTACAAGAACAGGGTACAGCAAATAATGTTTTAGCGGAAAGCTTAGAAGTGGTCTGTACTTAATTTTAATGAAGGTCAATCTGTAAGACAAGTAGCAATACATAGAAGTGTTTCTAACCATTGTGGGTAAGTCCATCAATTGATTTCAAAGACCTGGCACTCACGAAGAGTGCAAAGTCAGGAAGGCCAAAGATTCTCAGAACTCAAAAAGTGCAATATGTTCTGCGAAACTATGAACCCAAAATCAACTAAATTCCAAATATTTAAAGGGAATCTGTCAGTAGGATCAACCCTCCTAAGCTGTATATATAGGTATGTAGGTCATAGGAAGCTGAATAAAATGATACTTTGATATCGGAGATCCGAAGTCTTATTTCAGAGGAATCCACATTTTTCTTATATGTAAATGAGCTGTTCAGGAATATAGGCATGACACAGATCTGTCTTCATAGCTTATTCTAAATGAAAAGGGTTGTTACTAGTGATGAGTAAGTGTACTCGTTGCTCGGGTGGTCTCCGAGTATTTGTAACTGCTCAGAGATTTAGTTTTTGTTGAGGCAGCTGCATGATTTACGGCTGATAGCCAGCTTGAGTACATGTGGGGGTTGCCTGGTTGCTAGGGAATCCCCACATGTATTCAAGCTGTCTATCGGCTGTAAATCATGCAGCTGAGGCAAGGAAAACTAAATCTCCGAGTAGTTACAAATACTCGGAGACCACCCGAGGGTGCTCAGGAAAACCCGGGCAATGAGTATACTCGTTCATCACTAGTTGTTACCAGTGCGAGACATGTAGATCAGGAGAGGAGACTGTTAGTCATTACATGTCTCACACTGGTAACGCCCCTTTCATTTAAAATAAGCTCTGGAGGCAGATTCTCAGATAAATCAGCGTTTGGCATAGAGATCTTAACAGCGCATTTGCATATTTAGGAATTTCTGGATTTCTCTAAAATAAGACATTGAATTACAGTTAATCATGGTATTATTTATGTAACTTCCTATGACCTGTATGCCCATCTAGATGGCTTAGGAGGGTTGATCCTAGGGAAAAAATTCACTTTAAGATATTTCATGATAGTGAATGGGGGCTCAGGGCCGGTGCTGTGGGTTGTTTCTGACTTCTCTTCACTCTGAAACCCCACTTATAAACAGATATTTTTCCCATGTGTGCTGTGCTGTTGTGCTCACTCTGCACTTACTTTTGGGCTGGAAGCCTCTGCTACATCTCTGTTTTTGTGACCGGGATTAGTAACACACACACCAGGAGTTCTCGGGACAGCTTCAATAGGATTGGTTTTACTGTACATTTCAGATACATCCGGCTGCGGCATACTGTATGGGGCAGAGCCCCCTCCGTTGATGTTCCATAAAAGAGTACACTTCAAGGTCTTGCCTCCGGCCTATCCAAACTGTTTCCACTTCAACAGCTCCTAATGGGACTAGGGAACAGGGACTCCCCATCAAGCAACCCGGCTTTGCTGAGACCCGCTACGGTTTCCTCTTTCTCTTCCCAACTGGTTTCTTCCTCTTAGGAGACAATGAGATAAGGACTACAATGCCCCGAACCATCCAGGATTCTACGCTACACTCTCGGTGCACCTGCCTGCTGTTTGGAAGCTTGGTACTGTTAGGGCCCATCACAGCTTGTACTTGAAACTTTCAATAACACTGTCTGAGACTCCCTGTACAGGCAGTGCCTCCCCTTTATTGTTAGCTATAACCCCTCCCAGTGTGTGGGCTATTCCCAAACAATTTAACTGTATCTTACCCAGTGTGAACAAACTATATCCCTAGAACACTCCAATGGTTCTCCCATTGGACAGCCCTACCCAATCTCTGAGGACGGCCTTGAGGTTACACCTTCAAAAAACCGAACACAAACCGGCCAGAAGGATAAAATACATTTTTATATATAACATATGCAAAATGACAAAACACTTTCATCAAATTGAACCCACTGGCCACAACGTCTTGAGCACCACTCACCCTCTTACAATACATTTGTGATCATTAACATGATCATCTAAAGCCCTCCCATACACATTTTATTACAACTGTATGAACCTTTGACCAGTTGACCATACATTAGTATGGATAAATTGAGCTGCCAGCTTAATGTGGAGGAAAAGTAATCTTGCCTGGGGACAAAACACCAACTGGACATCTGTAGGTGGAGAGCCAATAATGGTCCAATAATTTCCAAAATTGTCAGATATTTTAATAGCAGGCGAATATATATCACACATGGAGTCAGCATGACGTATACAGTATGCAGAGACTTTGCTGTGTGTTCACAGTATATTTCAAAGGGTTCACTTTCTACCAGTTTGATTCCTAATTTACATAGTACTTAATTATTCTGCACTAAAATTACATAAACATATCTAAAAGCTGAATAAAAGTTTCTAGTGATATAGGGAAATGAGTGGCAATTCATCCCTAAAACCACAGTAAAGGCTGGAAAGGTGTGTTTGATCTTCTATAAAGGAAGCTTCACAGATGCCAAGCTCTGGGTCATATTCAAAGACTGTAAGACAATCAGAGCTTCATGTATTTTGCTTTCATATTCCTTTCATTGTTTTCTCTGCTGTTGTAATATTCAAAATGCTACAGAGTCTGAGATAGTACATGATTGTATTACCATTATCTAGAAGAGTGCATGTACTGCAGCCTGCCAACAGCCGCACGATGCTGCTATAATGACATTTACACAAGGCATTGGATGTCTAATACAAGGCGCCATGTACAAAACGTTCTCTGCCTCCATGTTTAAAGGGAACCTGTCACCAGAAAAAGCTATTAACCTACAGATACTGGGTTAATCTGCAGGTTAACAGCGTTATTATGCTGGCCAGCGGCTGCACGCAGCCTAACGGTGCGGGTTGAAAACAAACTTTATTCTCCCCAGCAGCGTTCCTGTTTCAGTCAGGGGTGCGGCACTGGTTCAGTCACCTCTGTGCGGCTGTAACCGCGCCCCTGGCCCTGACTGACTGAGCCCCAATGAAGAGGGAGTGTCAGTCTGGGCTGGGGTGTGGTTACAGCCGCCACCACTCTGTATACTTAAGAGTGGTGACAGAACCCACGCCGGCGCCACCCATGCGACTGAAACCGCGCCCCCATCAGTTACTAACAGCTGAGTCCCCAGCATCGGGGCCGGGGCACCGTTTCAGTTGCCCCTCTGTACACTCCTAGCAGTGACTGAACCAGCGCCAGCGCCACCCCCGTGACTTAAATGGGAACGCTGCTGGGGAGAATAAAGAATGTTTTCTCCCTGCAGTGCCAGGCTATGTGCGGGCGCCAGCCAGCATTATAATACTATTAAGCCACTTATCGTAGGTGAGCCTAATTTTGGATTTGTTTACAACCATAGCATCCATCTAGTGCAGTAACTAAGGCAGGATACACATCACGTTTTATCTTCGGTTCAGCACCTGCGTCGGGATGGTGTCCAATCTTCTGCAAAAACGGAATTTGGGATTATGCACTGACAGGGCTATTGACAGTAATGATGTAGATGGAGTCACAGTGTGCTCTGTCCTACCTAATTTTTGGCCACATATGCCTAGTTGAGGTGGACAGCAAGAAGAAGTTTACTGCGTCTTGGACCCCTCTCCAATAGGCTTATACAGCTGAAAATGATGTACGACAGAGCACACTGTGACTCCTTCTGTAGCATTACAGTTAATGGCCCCGTGCCTTAAAGAGGTTGTCCACTACTGATCGCTTGGGGTCTAACACCCGCCACCCTCACTGATCAGCTGTTATCGGTATTGGAGAAAGTGGCCGTTAGCCGGAGGTACTCGCTTGCAGATCCAGCTGTCTTCTGACCGTGGGCGCTGCAGGGTACTAAACATCCGCCTCCTATTGATTTGAATAGGAGACGGATGTGCAGTACCCTGCCTGCTAGAAGACGGCCAGCTCCGTGAGTACTTCCAATCAGACACTGATGGCCTATCCTAAGCATGGGTCATCAAAGCTAAAGTAGTGGACAACCTCTTTAAACAAAAAGTCATACTCATCTTACCAATCTGCACTTTGGAGCAGCTAAGAATCTGTAAACTTCTTTTTTATTTAATAACATTCAAATTTGTTTTAAGATTTTTCCTATGGTTCAACAACAACTTTTCCAGGTTTGCAGCATATGCTCGTAGCGCTATATAAACAATTCAGAAGCGGAGAAAACAGCCAGGAAAGGCGTTTCTGCATTCTGTATGAAATCTAC
Source organism: Ranitomeya variabilis (assembly GCF_051348905.1). Classification (NCBI taxonomy): domain Eukaryota; kingdom Metazoa; phylum Chordata; class Amphibia; order Anura; family Dendrobatidae; genus Ranitomeya; species Ranitomeya variabilis. Next base: position 518,578,285 of record NC_135234.1, read on the forward strand.
TGGACAAATAAATCGCTCTGATCTGAGAATATATAGTATTTATGAAATGATCGATAGTCCCATCTTAATAGCAATAGTCTTAGTACATAAAGATCCGTCCCAGGGTCATAAAGTCTCAGCCAATATTGATTTTTCTGTTGAGTAAGCAGAAGACTAGCATTCTTGCAGATCTCCTTGGGCTTCTATCAGAAAATACTAGAATAAAAGAAAAAGAAGAATTTTCTTTTTCTTGTGATTTTTACTCTAGTCTATTGTTGATCGTTGTCGTTGTTGATTATTCACTGTTCTGTGATAGCATGCGGCATGACTAGACAGAAATTAACACTTAAAGGGGTTGTCCCCTACGGACAAAACACCATATCAACATGTATAACCTACAGGAGACATGAAGTACAAAGTCCAAGTATATAAAAAATATAACAACTTTTATTACAGAAATATAAACAATAACTCTCATTTTAAAAGAAAGGAGATGGAAAAGTGGCGCACAGGGCTGTTCTCCATTGCACTACCACATACAGGTTATAATGGGTGAGACGCTTTTTTGGTTACCTATTCCTGCCATGGTCTGATTCCATTTTACAAACATCTTTGGGTTTGTCTCTTTTCTCACTATATGTCATGGTGTAACTTTGTGATTATGTAGATATTCCCTTTTTTCTGTACAAATCAGTTTGGTCTCCTAACCCCTGGCAGTTGATTAATGTTTACAGCATTTTTTATATGCCATACTATTATAAAGAGTGTATGTTATTTACACGTCTTTTATTCCATGCCTAATACGTTTACTTGTGGACTTGTGTAATGGAATTTTTTGACACTGTGTGCCACTTTTCCATCACCTTTCTTTTAAGGGGAATCTATCACCAGTTTTTTGGGCTACCAGGTAAAAATACCATTCAATTCAGTGCCCCCTATGCCTTACACAAGTACTTCTGATACCCCCTGACTCCCCACGTATGATCCATAAATACCTTTTTTATTCCTCCCGCCTTGTATGTTAATATGGTCGGTCCGGTCCGATGGGTGGGGCTTAGTGTCCGTCTCTCTCCCCCCCCCCACTTGCTTCTACGCATGCCTTGCGATGAATTTCGGCAATTGCGTAGTTTTCACGCGTGCGCATTCCAAAGGCATCTCGCGCGTGCACAGTATGATTTGCCCAACAGTGGGCAAAGCAGAAAAGCTGTATTGCACATGCGCCGGCAAATGCGATTGCTTTCTATGGCCCTGAACACAGAAATGGCAGCGAAATACTTCCGGCACATAGAAAGCAATCGTGTATGCGCAATACAGCTTTTCTGCTTTGCCCCTTGGAATGCGCACGAGCGAAAACTACGCAATTGCCTAAAGGAATGCGTAGAAGCAAGCGAGGAGGGGGGGAGAGACGGACACTAAGCCCCGCCCATTGGACCGGACCGACCTTATTAACATTTAACCCCTTTCACACACTCTGCAATATATGTGCGTCACAGTAAGGGTGTGTGTATGGGGTAGGCTTAGGAACGGCGTCCGCTGCATACAGGGCAGATGCCAGCTGTAATACATAGCCAGCATTTGCTGGCACAGTGGTGATCAGCGCTGGCCACGATCACTTTTGTTTATTTAAATACCTCTGTCAATCTTTAATATCGAAGCATCAATTACACAATTGCAGGTTAAAATCCACTAGGGAAGCTAAAAATTATTTAAAAAAAAAAATTAGAAAACAAATATTAAGAAAATGAAAAACATATAAACGTTGAAATCACCCTACTTTTCCCAGTAAATAAAGACGTAAAAAAGTTAATAAACATATCTGGTATGGTATCACCACATCTATAAAAGTTTAGTCTATCAAAACATAAAATTATTTAAAACATTCGTTGAATGTCAAGAACAAAAAATAAAAGGCAAAACGCCTGATTTGCGTTTTTCAGTCACCGCAGTCCCCCAAACAATGCAATAAAAAGTGGTCAATATGCATGTACCCCAAAATAATATCTATAAAATAATCATCTTGGAATGCAAAAAATAAGCTTACACACAGCTCCATCGACAAAAAATAAATAATAAAAAGGTACAGGTTTAGAAAATGGAGACACAGACAAAAACATTTTTTTTTTATTTTTACAAATTCCAGAATTTTTTTTTCACTACTGAAATATAAAAAAAAGTTTGATATTGCGATAATCACATTGAACTATTACTAGGTCATTTTACTGTACAATGAACGCCATAAAAATGAAACCGAAAATTTTTTCACAATTTCTCTCGACTTGCATTTTTTTGCCATTTTTCAGAACATGATAAGCTAAAATGAATGGTGTCATTCAGAGCTACAATTTGGCCTGCAAAAAAGCTATAAATCATATGGCTATATTGACAGAAAAAAAAAAAAACATTTAAGACTCTTTGAAGAAAAGAAGGAAAAAAATTGAAAGAGGAAAAATTAAAAATCAGCCATTTTTGAAGGGGTTAGACAATATGTCATTTTCTGATGACACATTCCCTTGAAGGACTTAGATTTACTTGTTATGATACAATTGATATTATTCATGAATATTTTCTAGTTTCAAAAATGCAAAATGAAACATTTTTCATGAAGTGAACCATTTTTTAGTCAAGTGAACGGAAGTGTCAGGTCAATAGAAAAAGCAGAAGAAACCTCACACAGAAAGTTCTCAAACTTCAATCTACTTCCTAAAATGACATTATGACATCTGATGGCCGTGTTAATTTTCAATTATTTTTGCCAGCACTAGTATTATTTCATTAACTAATCATGACCGCTAATGCTAGATAATGCTAATATACACGATGCAATGTGAACCATATGGCCATAATGCTTACAGACAAGGAGCGTGTGCCAGATCAGAATGTTAGCGGATGCCTGGATGAAAGTTCTCGGTAATAAATTCATTATTGTGCAAATTATTATTTTTTGTTCAAACCAAATGTAATTATCTAATCCAATAAACATTTCTATGCAACAAAGATGAAATAAAATAAATCGGCTAAAGACGGTGATTTTCTGATTACCTATGCACGGTTAGCGGGCTTAATAGTAGAGTAGCAATCAGCTGAGATAGCAGCTGTGCCTGTTTTCATTAGCTTCAATAAGAACGTATCTAATTAACAAAACACTGGACAACTTATTCGACTTAATCAATAATTGCTGTAATTATAAAGCTTACAAATAACATCAGGACCGAACATAAAGAGATGAGCAGAAAATAACGCTTTGGATACCGTGGTTGCTTTAATTTCTGTTACCAACCTCAAACCACAAGTTCTCTTTCTGTAAACTATCCCAACAGGAACATCGCTCACAAACACAATTGTAGACAGTCAGAAGCTGTAGTTGAAGCCATCAAGGCAACTTTACCTGAGTTCTTGTGTAAATTGCTTGAAAAAGTTGCAATTTTTTAGAGCATCATGGAGTTGCGCAAAAATGTTGTGATTATTGCTGTTTTCACGCCAGTTTCTCCAAAATTCGTTATAACTGGGGCAGATTGAGGACCTGACACCACATCTCCTCTAATTCATGATGAGCGGTGGTGTTCTCACAATGAATCTGGAGCGTCAGTCTCCAACATGCGCCCTCATCAAGACCAAGGAGAAAATCAACAGTGTTGAGGAGTTGGGGCCGTTATCTTTACCTATTGCTACTGGTGCATTTTTTATTTTTTATTTTTTTAAAAGATGAGAGTATGGACTACAATTACTGAAGCGGCTAAGGGTCTCCTGATCCAAACTCAACTGCCTCGGAACTGAGTGCCGGACTGTGACATCTGAAACCGATCTAATGCGTATTGTAAAGTTTACTACATTATCATGATGGCACATATTCTATTACATCGTACTTTATTTTAGGTTTTATTGTCAAATCACTTGTTTGTTAATTCCTAACTACAATGAAATGTGACAGCAGGAGACCTGGAAGCTGAATTATCTTGGGATGGTTGGCAGACGTCTCATACTGTGAACCTATTTTAGCATGTGATACAGCACACGCAACATTGTAATTAGTGGTTCTCTTCCTAAGTTTATGTTCACATTTTGAACCCGATCATTTGCAAATATTTAGCACAAAAGAATGGTATGTTCTGCCAAAATGTAACAAAATGTGCGCCAAAATCTCAGGCATAGAAAAAATCACTGGAGGGACTGGAGTGCATTTACTACAAATGTTGACACTTTTTGAAAAGTCCTAAATGTCCTAAACCAGGCAAAACTATCCGGGAACCCTAAACTATATTCACTTTATTGTTATCCTTCATTTCAGTGTCTCAGAGAGATGTGCATATTTTCTGTAACAATAAAAGTCTGTAGCTTGGAATGATTGTGTTGTGTTGGTGCATTTCTAACAGACTGAAACAAAAAGACAACTCCCCCCGTAAAACAAAAACAAATCACAATTATATATTTTTTTCCCTCTTGAACATATTTCACCGTTTTTAAATCTCTTTAAAAAGTTTCCATAGCAAAGATATCTTTATAAAATAACTTAATAAATGTTGCTTATTAGGCCGGGGTCACACTTGCGAGTGCAATGCGAGAAACTCGAGCGAGTCTCTCGCTTCAGTACCCGGCACTGCCGCTGGCACTCGGGACAGGAGCGTTCAGCTGCATAGAAATATATGCAGCCGCACACTCCGGTCCCGAGTGCCGGTGGCAGTGCCAGGTATTGAGGCGAGAGACTCGTGCGAGTTTCTCACATTGCACTTGCAAGTGTTGCCCCAGCCTTACTCCGAACCCCTGACGATCCAGTGCCGATGCCCACTGGACTGATCTCTGAGGCCACTGATTGGCTGCAGGGTCAGGTGACTGATAGATGGGAAGTCACAACGTCCGGTGGGATGATGCCTTGTAGATCAGCCTCACAACCAATCAATGACCCCAGTGGTCAAGTCTATAAATAACAGGATATTATCACTCCTGATTGGACCACTGCGCGAAATCTGTGGTGTGGAGGGAGACTGCTGTAGTATCAGTTATTTATTAATTTATTGCTTTAGAAATTTTTTTAAAGAAGTCCAAGAAAAACCCCTTTTAAACTTAATAAGATCCTTTTATTTTGTACTTTCATTTCTGCCAAACAAGAGACTCAGTATATATGGAAGCAAATGCAAATGCTGTGAAGTCTTGTCGAAAATATTTCTTTGTATTTACATAAAATAATCCAAACATGCCAGAGTCTGGGGATTAGGGTAGTCTGCCATCACCACTTGTCACATTCGAATTTTCCTCAAAGCGTAAAATACAGATGAAAATGACATGAGGAATTTGTGTAGCACAAGTGAGTCAGCGGCTGAGCCACACCGGGCTCAGAGCATAAACAGTAAGCAGCTGCCGCCATGGAAGGCTCGGGCCAGGTAACTACACAGGTGACTTGTCTAGAGGATAAACAAGCTTACCTTGGAGGAGACGATCCTGTTATCTGGATACCTCTGAGGAATGTAAGCATCAGTGCCCGGAGGAGGCTCCTTGTGACCAACATAAATAGTGCGATTGTCTACCCAATTTTCTTCCCCAGTGCACTAGAAAACAACAAGGGTTATAGCATAGTATTATTATTATTATTATTATTATTATTAATAAGATGCTGCATATTATTCTATAAGAAATTCACAAGACACACCGTGAGAAAAGCTAGTTAGAGAATATCATAAAAAAGGGAGTAGTGTCTTCTGCAGTTTCTAACACTTAGGTCGCATGCACACGTTGCGTTGTTTTTTTTCTGCGCAGTTTTGTCACAAAACCTGATGGATTTCCTAGTCCCAGCAAAGTGAATGAGAATCCTGAGTCTCGTGCACACGTTCCTTATTTTTGACTCGCAGATATCAATCTGCAGCATGTCAATTCTTTCAGTGTTTTTGCTGCAGATTTCATTGAAACTAATTAGCAAGGAAAAATCTGCACCAAAAATGCAAGTTAAAAAAAAAACATGGCAATAGCATATGTATTTTACACTGCGTTTTTCCTGCCAGGAGATGCAGAAATTTCTACATCAAACAGGACTGCTAAATGTATACATATTCAGCAGTTACTGCCTAATTTTGCCATTTTTCATGTTGGTAGTGTCGAGAGACTTTACACAGCAATATTCAACTCATCTTTTCTAACCATTCAGACCAGCCACCACTGAGTGGCTCCACATCCCGGTAATAATTGTTCTTTACAGGGTATATAAGGTCACATAGCCGTGATTAGCAAAAAAGGCGGCAATATTGGCAGTACTCATCAATTCCATTTATCTATATACATGTCCCTTAAGCATTTAGCAATTGATTCATTTTGTGTGCTTGGCTGGTATACAGGTCAGTGGCCTGATCCTGAGAGCTTTTTCTTCAGGCTTAATACCAACTGTGATTTCTGTACGTCTACTGTATGGAGGGCTGCCATCAGAGCATTACTGCCCTTACTGGTGTAAGGGGCCCAGGAGCAGAAGCAAAGATGAGGGCCCAGACTGGGTGAGACACGCTGCCCCCCTTTTTTTGCTTCTGCTGACCGAGCAGTTTTAAAAAAACTCTGTGAACAGAGGTGGAATTCAGATGCTTCTGCAGAACCAGTTGCAGAACCGGGTGATCCGCAGGAGCACATGCATGCATAGTCGACATGGGATTTTAGAAATCTCATCCACTATTCTGTAACAGCTGGCCGCTGCAGTTTTGACTCTGCATAAGAACACAAAGACAAAACCGTAGCAATTCCTGAACGTGGGCACATACCCTTTAGAGGCCAGCAGCTCACGTCCCGGGCATGTAGGGTCACTGTCATGGGCCAGTGCCTCAAATGGCTGAGGAAGAGTCTACCGCTGGGCCGTGGCCAGGTAAGGAGAATTTTATTTTTCACTAAAATCCGCAATATGGAGAGACATATGGGGGGGGCAGGGTGAGAGGACATACATGTGGACAGGATGGAGATATATGGGGGACATATGTGGGGGAAGGTTGGAGACATGTGGGGGGACAGGATGAGGGGACATATATGGGGGCAGGATGAGACATGGTGGGGCAGGATGAGGGGACATATATGGGGACAGGATGAAGACATATGGGGGGGCAGGATGGGAGGATATATGGAAGCAGGATGGAGACACATGGGGGCCAGGATGGGGGTCGCTATTACAGGAAGGTGCTAGGATATAGGACATTATTACTGTTGGGGCTAATTAAGGGATATAATTACTGCGATGGTATATTTTATTTTTGAGAATACTGTTTTCAGTGGGGGGTCCTGGTATTGTTCAGGGTGACACTGTCACTTTTTTCTTCATCTGGCATAGTGTAGAAGTTGAGGAAACATTGGGGAATGCGTTTTGGAAGTGGTGCTCTGGATAACGGTGTTATTTTCTGCAGAGACGAGTCCTGGCTGGAAGAAGTGATGGCGGTCTGTGCTGGATGAAGATGAAAAGCGAAGATGAATATCTTCAACTAAAGATGTCACTGGTTAGTCAATGTGTACACTCTGCACTTGTGCTATACATTGACACTATATACAGAGCTCCTGTGTATAATGTCACTGGTGATCACTGTATTACCTGTACACTATATACAGAACTCCTGTGTATAATGTCACCGGTGATCACTGTATTACCTGTACACTATATACAGAACTCCTGTGTATAATGTCACTGGTGATCATTGTATTATCTGTACACTATGTAGAGAAGACCTGTGCATAATGTAATATTAGTGTGGTTTTTTAAATTTATGATCAGTATTGTAGTATTCAGTCGCTATGTGGTGGTAATATGTGGTCCGGCCATAGTGTGGTGGTATTTGTCCCTTGTATGTGGTATTATTCGGTCACTTGTGATGGTAATATGTGGTCTGGTCATGGTGTGGCAGTATTTGTCCCTTGTATGTGGTATTATTCAGTCACCTGCGATGGTAATATGTGGTCTGGTCGTGGTGTGGTGGTATTTGTCATTTGTCCCTTTTATGTGGTATTATTAGATTACTATGTGATGGTAATATGTGGTTCAGCCATGGTGCTAAAAAATGTATGTGATACATTCCCTTAACCCCTTCATGACCCAGCCTATTTTGACCTTAATGACCTGGCCATTTTTTGCAATTCTGACCAGTGTCCCTTTATGAGGTAGTAACTCAGGAACGCTTCAACGGATCCTAGCGATTCTGAGAATGTTTTTTCGTGACATATTGGGCTTCGTGATGGTGGTAAATTTAGGTTGATAACACAGGTCAACAAAAAAAATTTTTTTTTCTGGTGTCCAAAATATTTTAATGAATTTGGGGTATTTTTGGGGTGCTGATTCTGAATATGCTATCAGTTTTGCCAGATTGGCTCAAGTTTTTGACATTTTTGGTATCTTATTTATAGCACTTGTTGGTAAATGCGACGCATCATCTCATTAATTTCTTTGGATTAGTACTTGAACTGAGCAGTTCTCAATATAGTTTTGTGTTAGTGTTCTAAAAGTTTGTTCATAGCTTGATTTTTGCACTAACTTTATGTTGTTGTCTGTTTTCCAGTGAAAAGCATGAACTCATCAAGAAGAAGTTGTCTTAACGATCCAGACTCATTCTGTTACATTTGTGGTGAATACACACTGCCAAAACATAGAAGAAACATAACAGACTTCGTAAAAAAAGTGTATTTTGCCTATTTTGGGGTTATGCTTGGGGACCAAGACAAGTTTTGGGCACCACACATAGTGTGCAAAGCATGTATCGAATTATTACGAAAATGGAGCAAAGGACAAAGAAAAAGCTTCAAATTTGGTGTTCCAATGGTGTGGAGAGAGCCAAAAAATCATCATGATGACTGTTATTTCTGTGCAGTGCAAGTGCAAGGATTCAATGAGCATAAGAAACGAAAATGGGAGTAACATGGAATCTGCAAGAAGGCCTGTCCCTCATTGTGAAGATGTGCCTGTACCTGTGTTTACCATAAATAACAGTCATCATGATGATTTTTTGGCTCTCTCCACACCATTGGAACACCAAATTTGAAGCTTTTTCTTTGTCCTTTGCTCCATTTTCGTAATAATTCGATACATGCTTTGCACACTATGTGTGGTGCCCAAAACTTGTCTTGGTCCCCAAGCATAACCCCAAAATAGGCAAAATACACTTTTTTTTACGAAGTCTGTTATGTTTCTTCTATGTTTTGGCAGTGTGTATTCACCACAAATGTAACAGAATGAGTCTGGACCGTTAAGACAACTTCTTCTTGATGAGTTCATGCTTTAAAACTGGAAAACAGGCAACAACATAAAGTTAGTGCAAAAATCAAGCTATGAACAAACTTTTAGAACACTAATTAACACAAAACTATATTGAGAACTGCTCAGTTCAAGTACTAATCCAAAGAAATTAATGAGATGATGCGTCGCATTTACCAACAAGTGCTATAAATAAGATACCAAAAATCTCAAAAACTTGAGCCAATCTGGCAAAACTGATGACATATTCAGAATCAGCACCCCAAAAATACCCTAAATTCGATGAAATATCTTTGGCACCAAAAATGCTGTTGACCAGTGTAATCTTTGCGTTTATTTGTGAAAAAAAAAATCGCAATTTTCAAATTTTGAATTTTTATTCTGTTAAACCAAACAGTTATGTGACACAAAATAGTTAATAAATAACATTTCCCACATGTCTACTTTACATCAGCACAATTTTGGAAACAAAATTTTTTTTTGCTAGGAAGTTATAAGGGTTAAAATTTGACCAGTGATTTCTCATTTTTACAACAAAATTTACAAAACCATTTTTTTTAGGGACCACCTCACATTTGAAGTCAGTTTGAGGAGTCTATATGGCTGAAAATACCCAAAAGTGACACCATTCTAAAAACTGCACCCCTCAAGGTGCTCAAAACCACATTCAAGAAGTTTATTAACCCTTCAGGTGTTTCACAGCAGCAGAAGCAACAAGGAAGGAAAAAATTAACATTTAAATTTTTAGTCACAAAAATGATCTTTTAGCAACAATTGTTTTATTTTCCCAAGGGTAAAAGGAGAAACTGGACCCCGAAAGTTGTCGTCCAATTTGTCCTGAGTACGCTGATTCCCCATATGTGGGGGGAACCACTGTTTGGGCGCACGACAGGGCTCAGAAGGAAAGGAGCGCCATTTGAATTTTTGAATAAAAAATTGGCTCCAATCTTTAGCGGACACCATGTCGCGTTTGGAGAGCCCCTGTGTGCCTAAACATTGGAGCTCCCCCACAAGTGACCCCATTTTGGAAACTAGACCCCCCAAGGAACTTATCTAGATGCATAGTGAGCACTGTAAACCCTCAGGTGCTTCACAAATTGATCCGTAAAAATGAAAAAGTACTTTTTTTTCACAAAAACTTTTTTTCAGCCTCAATTTTTTCATTTTCACATGGACAACAGGATAAAATGGATCCTAGCATTTGTTGGGCAATTTCTCCTGAGTACATCGATACCTCATATGTGGGGGTAAACCACTGTTTGGGCGCACGGCAAGGCTCGGAAGGAAAGGCGCGCCATTTGACTTTTTGAATGGAAAATTAGCTCCAATCGTTAACGGACACCATGTCGCGTTTAGAGAGCCCATGTGTGCCTAAATATTGGAGCTTCCCCAAAAGTGATCCTATTTTGGATGTGTGGTGAGCACTTTGAACCCCCAAGTGCTTCACAGAAGTTTATAACGCAGAGCCGTGAAAATAAAAAATAATTTTTCTTACCTCAAAAATGATTTTTTAGCCTGGAATCTTTTATTTTCCTAAGGGTAACAGGAGAAATTGGACCTCAAATGTTGTTGTCCAGTTTGTCCCGAGTACGCTGATACCACATATGTGGGGGTAAACCACTGTTTGGGTGCATGGCAGGGCTCGGAAGGGAAGGCACGCCATTTGGCTTTTTAAATGGAAAATTAGCTCCAATCGTTAGCGGACACCATGTCGCGTTTGGAGAGCGCCTGTGTGCCTAAACATTGGAGCTCCCCCACAAGTTACCCCATTTTGGAAACTAGACCTCCCAAGGAACTAATCTAGATGTGTGATGAGCACTTTGAACCCCAAGTGCTTCACAGAAGTTTATAACGCAGAGCCGTGAAACTAAAAAATATTTTTTTTATCTCAAAAATGATTTTTAGCCCGCAATTTTTTATTTTCACAAGGGTTACAGGAGAAATTGGACCCCAAAGTTGTTGTCCAGTTTGTCCTGAGTACGCTGATACCCCATATGTGGGGGTAAACCACTGTTTGGGCACACATCGAGGCTCGGAAGGGAAGTAGTGACATTTTGAAATGCAGACTTTGATGGAATGATCTGCGGGCGTCATGTTGCGTTTGCAGAGCCCCTGATGTGCCTAAACAGTAGAAACCCCCCACAAATGACCCCATTTTGGAAACTAGACCTCCAAAGGAACTTATCTAGATGAGTATTGAGCACTTTGAACCCCCAAGCGCTTCACAGAAGTTTATAACGCAGAGCCGTGAAAATAAAAAAAAACATTTTTCTTTCCTCAAAAATAATTTTTTAGCCCAGAATTTTTATTTTCCCAAGGGTAACAGGAGAAATTTGACCCCAAAAGTTGTTGTCCAGTTTCTCCTGAGTACGCCGATACCCCATATGTGGGGGTAAACCACTGTTTGGGCACACGTCGGGGATCGGAAGGGAAGTAGTGACGTTTTGAAATGCAGACTTTGGAATGCTCTGCGGGTGTCACGTTGCGTTTGCAGAGCCCCTGATGTACTTAATCAGTAGAAACCCCCCACAAGTAACCCCATTTTGGAAACTAGACCACCAAAGGAACTGATCTAGATGTGTGGTGAGCACTTTGAACCCCCAAGTGCTTTACAGAAGTTTATAACGCAGAGCCGTGAAAATAAAAAATAATTTTTCTTTCCTCAAAAATAATTTTTTAGCCCGCAATTTTTTATTTTTTCAAGGGTTACAGGAGAAATTGGACCCCAAAAAGTTGTTGTCCAGTTTGTCCTGAGTATGCTGGTACCCCATATGTGGTGTAAAACGCTGCGGAATCCGCACAAAGGATTGACATGCTTTGGAAAATACAACGCAGCGTTTCCATGCGGTATTTTCCGCACCATGGGCACTGCGGATTTGGTTTTCCACAGGTTTACGTGGTACTGTAAACGTGATGGAAAACTGCTATGAATCCGCAGCGACCAATCCGCTGTGGATCCCCAGCCAAATCCGCACCGTGTGCACATAGCCTAATTCTAACCCTAATTGTAACCCTAACCCTAATTGTAACCCTAACCCTAATTTTAACCCTAACCCTAATTGCAACCCTAACCCTAAGTGCAACCCTAACCCTAAGTGCAACCCTAACCCTAATTCTAACCCTAATTGCAACCCCAACCCTAATTGCAACCCTAACCCTAATTGCAACCCTAACCCTAATTGCAACCCTATTTCTAACCCTAACCCTAAGTGGAACCCTAACCCTAAGCTCAACCCTAACCCTAAGTGCAATCCTAACCCTAAGTGCAACCCTAAGTCTGCAGTGTGATTTCTAGAAGTGTGTTCTAAAAGTGTGGATTACATTAGAATTAAAACCTGAAAGATGTATACAGACTGTGCCCTGCTACCTGCCACCATCGCACTCTAACAAGCATCTCTATTCTTCCAACAGGTATGTTCATCCAGCTCTCCTATGAAGCGCACATAATACATCACCCAGCTTTGCGCATAGACTTTCCCCTGCTCCTAGCATTGTGATGGTATGTTCATCCAGCTCTCCTATGAAGCGCACATAATACATCACCCAGCTTTGCGCATAGACTTTCCCCTGCTCCTAGCATTGTGATGGTATGTTCATCCAGCTCTCCTATGAAGCGCACATAATACATCACCCAGCTTTGCGCATAGACTTTCCCCTGCTCCTAGCATTGTGATGGTATGCCTTTCAGCTAACCCCCAACTTACTCTGTGATATTTATGACCTTGTTTACTTAGTCTTGATTGTATGCATCTGGTCGACCCTTAATTCTCTGACCAAGATGAGCAGAGACCACTCCTCTCTGCTCCACACCTGACCGCACTTAGTTTTCCATATATTGCATAGCACAAGTCTGCAGGACTTTAGTCTGCAGTGTGATTTCTAGAAGTGTGTTCTAAAAGTGTGGATTACATTAGAATTAAAACCTGAATTGAACCTGAAGGGAACTGATGGTAACTGGCCAGTCACTGCAAACAATGTTTCAGTTTGTTTTCACTTTTACCCCTATAATCTTTCACTTTCTGCTACCTCCCCCAATCCCCACACCAAGTAAGGAACTGTTCAACTCCTCTTCAATCCTCCCCATACATCTCACCTCCTCCTTAGAACTGTTCCTTAACATACAATCCTCTGTCTCAAAGCACAGGCAGCCCCCTCACGCTCTCTCCTGCTCCCACCTGCTAACACTATCTCTGCTCCTTCTCACTGCTGGTGATATCTCTCCAAATCCTGGTCCTCCTCACCATATTACCACAGTCATTTCTACCTCCCATCCACGCTCCATCACAAACTTCCGTAACCTCTCTAACCTTATACCCATTCGCCCAGCCCCCGCTTCCCCAGTCCCACTAACAGGAGCTCTGTGGAACGCTCGCTCTGTCTGTAACAAGCTTTCCTACATCCATGATCTTTTTGTTACTACCAAACTTTCCTTCCTCGCCATCACCGAAACCTGGCTCACCCCTTCTGACACGGCCTCCCCTGCTGCACTCTCTTACGGTGGCTTCCACCTTTCTCACACACCCCGCCCCAGCAGCAAGCATGGTGGAGGAGTTGGTTTTCTCCTGTCAGATAACTGCTCCTTCACCCCAATCCCACTGCCACCCTCTGTTACCCTCCCTTCCTTTGAGGTGCACTCTGTGCGCATCTACTCCCCCTCCAACCTCCAACTGGCTGTCATTTACCGCCCCCCAGGGCCAGCCACCACCTTCTTTGACCACTTCACCACCTGGCTACTTCATTTCCTTTCTGCGGACATCCCCACTATCATCATGGGCGATTTCAACATACCCATTGACACTTCCCTCTCAGCTGCCACTAAACTTCTATCTCTCTCTTCCTCCTTCGGCCTCACTCAATGGTCTTCTGCAGCCACTCACAAAGATGGTCACACACTGGACCTCATCTTCACCCGCCTCTGCTCCCTATCTAACCTCTCTAACTCGCCTCTTCCTCTCTCTGACCACAACCTTCTCACATTCTCATCTCTCTCCACTCCATGTCTAGAGTCCCCACCCCACAAACTTTCACACCCTCGCAGAAATCTTAAACATCTTGACCTACATTCATTCTCTGAATCCCTCCTCCCTCTCACAGACATAAGTTCCATACACAATGCGGATGACGCTGCCGCTCTATATAACACCACAATAGCTGTAGCTTTGGAATCTGCTGCCCCACTTACACATACCAAAGCTCGCAAAATCAACAGACAGCCCTGGCACACCAGCCTGACCAAAGAACTGAGGCAAGCTTCCAGGGCTGCTGAGCGCAGATGGAAAAGATCCCACTCCAACGACCACTTAATCGCATTCAAACAGTCCCTCACTACTTTCAAGACCGCACTCGCCACAGCTAAAGAAACCTACTTCTCATCTCTCATATCCTCCCTGTCTCACAACCCTAAACAGTTATTCAACACCTTCAATTCTCTCCTCCGTCCCCCAGCACCTCCTCCCTCCTCACTTATCTCTGCTGAAGACTTTGCCTCATTCTTCAAGCAGAAGATTGATAACATCAGAGACAGTTTTGGTCAACAAGCCCCAGAGCCCTTCCTCCCAACTTCCCTACCCTCCACCTCCAAAACCAACTACTCCACCATTACAGAAGATCAACTCGCCACTCTACTCTCAAGATCGCATCTCACCACCTGTGCACTTGACCCGCTCCCAACCCATCTCATCCCAAACCTCACCACAATCTTCATCCCAACCCTAACCCATCTCTTCAACCTATCACTAACAAATGGTGTTTTCCCCTCAAGCTTTAAACATGCCTCCATCACACCTATCCTCAAAAAGCCCTCTCTTGACCCATCCTCTGTATCTAGCTATCGCCCTATATCACTTCTCCCCTATGCCTCAAAACTACTGGAACAACACGTCTACCTTGAACTGTCCTCCCATCTCTCTTCTTGCTCCCTCTTTGACCGCTTACAATCTGGCTTCCGGTCACACCATTCCACTGAAACTGCCCTAACTAAGGTCACCACTGACCTTTTAACCGCCAAGAGCAAGCGACACTACTCTGTTCTCCTCCTCCTCGACCTGTCGGCTGCCTTTGACACAGTGGACCATTCCCTATTATTACAGACCCTCTCATCCCTTGGCATCACAGACTTGGCCCTATCCTGGATCTCATCATACCTAACAGACCGGACATTCAGCGTCTCCCACTCACACACCACCTCCTCACCTCGCCCCCTCTCTGTCCGAGTCCCACAAGGTTCAGTCCTTGGGCCCCTGCTCTTCTCCATTTACACCTTTGGCCTGGGACAGCTCATAGAATCTCATGGCTTTCAGTATCACCTCTATGCTGATGACACACAGATCTACATCTCTGGACCAGATATCACCTCCCTACTAACCAGAATCCCTCAATGTCTGTCCACTATTTCATCCTTCTTCTCCGCTAAATTTCTGAAACTTAACATGGACAAAACAGAATTCATCATCTTTCCCCCATCTCACGTGACCCCCCCAACGAACCTATCCATTACAGTAAATGGCTGCCCACTCTCCCCAGTCCCACAAGCTCACTGCCTCGGGGTTATCCTTGACGCTGATCTCTCCTTCAAACCACATATCCAAGCCCTTTCCACTTCCTGCCGACTTCAACTCAAAAATATTGCACGAATCCGTTCATTCCTCAACCAAGAATCTGCAAAAACCCTAGTCCATGCCCTCATCATCTCTCGTCTTGACTACTGCAACCTCCTGCTCTGTGGCCTCCCCTCAAACACTCTCGCACCCCTCCAATCTATTCTAAACTCTGCTGCCCGACTAATCCACCTGTCCCCCCGCTATTCTCCGGCCTCTCCCCTCTGTCAATCCCTTCACTGGCTCCCCATTGCCCAGAGACTCCAGTACAAAACCCTAACCATGACGTACAAAGCCATCCACAACCTGTCTCCTCCTTACATCTGTGACCTCATCTCCCGGTACTTTCCTACACGCAACCTCCGATCCTCACAAGATCTCCTTCTCTACTCCCCTCTTATCTCCTCTTCCCACAATCGTATACAAGATTTCTCTCGCGTATCACCCCTACTCTGGAACCCTCTACCACAACACATCAGACTCTCGCCCACCATCGAAACCTTCAAAAAGAATCTGAAGACCCACCTCTTCCGACAAGCCTACAACCTTCAGTAACCACCGATCAACCAACCGCTGCACGATCAGCTCTATCCTCACCTACTGTATTCTCACCCATCCCTTGTAGATTGTGAGCCCTCGCGGGCAGGGTCCTCACTCCTCCTGTACCAGTTATGACTTGTATTGTTCAAGATTATTGTACTTGTTTTTATTATGTATACCCCTCCTCACTTGTAAAGCGCCATGGAATAAATGGCGCTATAACAATAAATAATAATAATAATAATAATAAGTGCAACCCTAACCCTAAGTGCAACCCTAACCCTAAGTGCAACCCTAAGTGCAACCTTAACCCTAAGTGCAACCCTAAGTGCAACCCTAACCCTAAGTGCAACCCTAACCCTAAGTGCAACCCTAACCCTAGTGGAAAAATAAAAATAAATATATTTTCTTTATTTTTTATGTTCCCTACCTATGGGGGTGATAAAGGGGGGGTTTATTTACTATTTTTTTATTTTGATCACTGTGATAGAACCTATCACAGCGATCAAAATGTACCTGGAAAGAATCTGCCGGCCGGCAGATTAGGCGGGCGCACTGCGCACGCGCCCGCCATTTTGGAAGATCGCAGCGCCCATGGAGAAGACGGACGGACACCGGGAGGGACATCGGAGCTCGGTAAGTATGGGGGGGTGGGATCAGAACACGGGGGATCGGAGCACGGGGGGAGCGGACAGGAGGACGGAGGGGAGCAGGGGACATGACAGGACGGAGAGGAGGAGATCGGTGGTGGTGGTGGGGGGGTAGATCGGGGTCTCCAGCCATGGCAGATGCTATTGCAGCATCGGCCATGGCTGGATTGTAATATTTCACCAAATTTCATAAGGTGAAATATTACAGATTTCTCTGATTGGCTGTTTCACTTTCAACAGCCAATGAGAAGCCACCCCCCTGGGCTGAAGTACCACCCCCCCTGTCCCTGCAGATCGGGTGAAATTGGAGTTAACCCTTTCACCCGATCTGCAGGGACGCGATCCCTCCATGACGCCACATAGGCGTCACAGGTCGGATTGGCACCGACTTTCATGACGCCTACGTCGCGTCAAAGGTCGGGAAGGGGTTAAAGAAAAATAAATAAAAATATATTTAAAAAGAGTATTGGATATTTCAAGAAATGTTTCATAGGTTATAGTAGAGTAGGGCCAGGCCATAAGAGTCTACCTTGTCATGGTGGCGGCTTAAAAAAATCTTTTGGCCAAAACAAAAGCTGCTGGCTATGCATATGATCTGATGTTAGATGGAAACTGTTGATGAGTGATAGGTGAGGACGTGGTGCAGAAGTGAAGTTTTTCCAATAGTGGGCAGTGGGACTGTGGAAGGTTCGAGGTGTGGAGGCAGAGCTGGGGTGAAGCCTGGGCGGAGTCTCAAGGGGGCCCAAAATTTTGCCTGTATGGGGCCCTGAAATTCCTGGTGACAGCCCTGACTGTATGTGTAGAAATGCTAATCAGAAGAAAAAAAGTAGCATAAGGCTATGTTCACATGTTACGTTTTTGCAGCTTTTTTTTAATGCAAATTTTGACCTATTTTTCACAGTACCAGTAAAGTCAATGAGATTTCAGAAATCTCATGCACATGGCTTGTTTTTTTTCCCCGTTTTGTCGTAAGAGCTTGGTTTTTGCAAAATGCAGCATGTTACTTCTTTCAGTGTTCTTCACCCATTGAAAGCAATGTGTGACCATAGCCTAAAGCTTTATTCTCAACGAGCAGTATACTGTAACACAGTGTTCCCCAACTCCGGTCCTTGAGAGCCACCAACAGGTCATGGTTTCAGGATCTCCTTTGTATTGCACAGGTGATAATTGCATCACCTGGCCAGGCAAGCATTCAATCACCTGTGCAATACTTATGAAATCCTGAAAACATGACCTGTTGGTGGCTCTCGAGGACCAGAGTTGGGGAACACTGCTGTAACACATTCTCACAAACTCTGTACAACATTCATATCAGACACAAATGGAAAACCTCGTCACGGCCTCCCGAGGAAGCCCACGCGAAACGCAGGTCGGGGCTGTCTGCACCTGACCCCGTGTGGAGACTATGGGTAAGAACCCTTAATTGTGAGGATGTGAGTGAAATAAAGCACCTAAGGTATGGAAATCAAGATATATAATAAAACTATATGAGAATATATGAAAAAAATTATTATATAATAAAAAATAAAAAATACCCAAAAAAATAAATAAAAATTGTACTAGAGAAAGGTACAATGAATTAAAATGCCTTTATTACATAGTTATATAGTACCATATTATACAGGGCAACAATAGGCAACACTAAGTGTGCCTGTAACTGGAGGACAGAATAATAAAATTTAACAGCAAAAATAGCAACAATATTGTAACGGACACAAAGAGGGCTAGGTGTGGTATAACAGGAAATACAAAAAATTATTAAAATACATATATGTATATGCTATGTATATAGATGGCAATTTGGATAAAATATACGTATGTATAAAAGTGGCCGTAAAAGAAGGGAGGGGGGAATTTGAACACTGAGCAAGCTAAACACAATTATAAAATATATATACACAGGAGCGTGTATAATAAAAACACTACGTGTATAGTGCATGCGATGGGTAATAAGGTGCAAATAAGAGTGCAAAATAAAATAATACAGGCTAGTGTGAACAGAAATATATATATATATATATATAAGGCCAACTAAGTGATCAAGCATAAATGAACACACAGAGTGTAAGAATAGTGAGGAATAAACCCAAAATCACAGAAGTTGCTCAATGTAAAGATTACATACAGGCCACAAGGGATATATTTACCAGTGCCAACGATGTGTCCGGTCCTCCAGGTACAGCGCACCCCGACGCGCGTTTCGGACTGTGTCCTTCGTCAGGGGGTGGTGACCCCCTGACGAAGGACACAGTCCGAAACGCGCGTCGGGGTGCGCTGTACCTGGAGGACCGGACACATCGTTGGCACTGGTAAATATATCCCTTGTGGCCTGTATGTAATCTTTACATTGAGCAACTTCTGTGATTTTGGGTTTATTCCTCACTATTCTTACACTCTGTGTGTTCATTTATGCTTGATCACTTAGTTGGCCATATATATATATATATATATATATTTCTGTTCACACTAGCCTGTATTATTTTATTTTGCACTCTTATTTGCACCTTATTACCCATCGCATGCACTATACACGTAGTGTTTTTATTATACACGCTCCTGTGTATATATATTTTATAATTGTGTTTAGCTTGCTCAGTGTTCAAATTCCCCCCTCCCTTCTTTTACGGCCACTTTTATACATACGTATATTTTATCCAAATTGCCATCTATATACATAGCATATACATATATGTATTTTAATAATTTTTTGTATTTCCTGTTATACCACACCTAGCCCTCTTTGTGTCCGTTACAATATTGTTGCTATTTTTGCTGTTAAATTTTATTATTCTGTCCTCCAGTTACAGGCACACTTAGTGTTGCCTATTGTTGCCCTGTATAATATGGTACTATATAACTATGTAATAAAGGCATTTTAATTCATTGTACCTTTCTCTAGTACAATTTTTATTTATTTTTTTGGGTATTTTTTATTTTTTATTATATAATAATTTTTTTCATATATTCTCATATAGTTTTATTATATATCTTGATTTCCATACCTTAGGTTCTTTATTTCACTCTCATACCGAATGGTCTGCCATTCATTAAGTAGTGGTCTTTTTGTATTTGCACATTTTTGCACAACTCCTTTACCATTATTATTCTAGCCCAGCTGTGGCCTCAATATTTTCAGTTATTTTATTGACCGCTACTTTTGTTCTATTGTGAGGATGTGGCAGAGTGTACTGTTCAATGGCGAATGCTCCACAGCTGTATACTGGATTTTCCAGCATATATGTTACTATTTGTTAGTCTGTGACTGAGTAGCTAATATATACCTATATGCCTATGGTTTATTAAACACTGTATGGGGGCATTGAATGAACGACTAGATTAAGATAAGCACTAGCACTTTACTTATAATGCTGCTAACGTCATGGGTCCACCCATCTACTATATACATAATATGTAAAAGGGTAAATAGGTGCTATTATCACCAGTGTTCCACATCATCCAGCTTTTGTCATTGATTGTTGCGAGACCGCTACGTCATCACAGGTCATTGCCGCGATGCATTACTGGGACCGGGAGCATCACGAGCATCGCAAAGAGCGGGAAGGCTGTGGGGGACGACGGAAGGTGAGAATATCACAATTTTTTTATTTTTGTTTATTATTTTTTTATATTATATCTTTATCCCGGATCCGGAAGAAAAGCTGATTCGGAAGTTTTTACACTAATTGCGCCGAATGCAGCAATCCGTCCCGCCACCGTATTATGCTTGAAAGTAGCCAAACTTCTCCTTTATCAGATGGCTGAGAGAAATAAAAGCAAATATACCAAAAGCAAAGTAATAAACCTGCACCGTCGTTTTCTAAGGAAAATGTTGAAAGAAAAAAAAAAAGAGCATTAAAAAAATTCAAATAAATAAAAGTACCAATAACAAGAATATACAGTAGATTGGTGCAGTTTAAACTTTTCTACATCCTTATATAAGAGATATCATACCCATCCAGGGTATAAAATGAATTCTATGAATAATTGATATGTACCTTTGTAAAAATGCATTATGTTAATGTACAGTCTACAATGGAAAGACAGACAAAAAGGGCAAAGTTACCTGCTCTGTTAACAAGCGGTGTAAGCAGTGCATGCCGTTTCCCATTACCGTATAACATCTTGTCAGTGTACCATAACAATTGGAAGGAAAGCAGACAATGCTCGAATTACCGCGCTCCGACTATCAGAACAGACATGCTGGGTGACCTGACCGTCCTGCACTCGTAAACAAGAAATTAATGTTTGCAATAAAATGCTTGCCGGCAGCGAGGCAGAGAGAAAAAGTGCGTATCAGTTATCACCATAACACTCTCCCACATGAGGGCTGATAGGGGAGCTCTACACTACGGCTATTCTATCATTCTATTTTAAAACAAAGAAATATATTTAAAAGCCATTACAATAATTCCCAAAAGTCACAAATCCCATTTATTAGAGAAATGCTATCTGATGAGCGGCTGTCTGACACTGACGAGGCTACACTTACTGGAATGGCTAGGGATATAATATATTATCATAAACCATCTCCTTATGAAACTAGTGTTTTGCTGAAAAAAAATGGAAAGGGTGGTTATAATGCAATCTGTCTGGGGCATAAAACGATTGATTGTGCCTTTAAGTCAAAGCCATTGATTGCTGTCTGTTGTCTGTAAACTGGTTAGGGCTGAATTCAGACGTCCATGTTTAGCGGTCCATATGTGACTGTAATTCCCAGTCTGATCGTAGGTGTCCTGACCTGAACTACCATCCTCGCAGGGATATATGCGGCCATTAGTTTGGGTTAGGAGACCCGTGGTCAATCTGGGCATTGTGAACCAAGAAACATGAACGCCTGAATTCAGCTTAAGGACATGTTCACACACTGCGTTTTTTCAAAGCGGAATTCTACTGTAGTGGCAAAGTAAAGGAGATTTCTGAAATCTCATGCACATGTCGCTTATTTTATCCTTGCACATGTGAAACAGTCTCATATCTGCAGAATGCAGTGTTTTTTTTAGTGTTCTTCACCCTTTTAAACAAATGGGAAACAAGCCTAAACAATGTTCATATTTTAAGCAGCGTTTTTCCTGCCAGCACGGCACCATTTGCAGAGAATGTTCCTGCTGCGAATACTGAACATGAAGTATATACTCCTAATTGGATGTCACTTATTTGTGACATTAAATAATTTCAGATATAGAACTAAAATGTAATATTACATATAAGAAACTTTACTAACCATAGGTCTGAATTACTACTTAATGTATTTATATGGAAATAGTCACACATCGATGACACATGAGAAAGTAACTCCTCGCTACAGTCCACCTCAAATTATACAAAGCTCCCCATGAAATTCCATTAGTGGGATCTGGGGTCTGAGATCTTCACATTTTGTCTGATGACATTATTAAATAGGTTTGTAAACAGATTTTGTATAACTCGTGTAGTTTTCTTCTATGCTTAGGAGTCCAGTGGGTGGTCCTAGTTAGCGATCGATAGGTATCGCTGTATAGAAACTCATACACTAAGAACCACTCACTATGAGGGTATGTGCACATGTTTCGGATTCGCAGCACTTTTCCCTGAGTTTACAGTACCATGTAAACCTATGGAAAACAAAATACGCAGTGCACATGCTGTGGAAAAAAACGTGCGGAAACGTAGCGTTGTTTATTCCGCAGCATGTCAATTCTTTGTGCAGATTCCGCAGCAGTTTACACCTGCTCCATTATAGGAATCCACAGGTGTAAAACCGCAGGTGGAATCCGCAAAAAAACGCGGTAAATCCGTGGTAATTCTGCAGGAAATCCGCAGTGCGGATTACCTGCGGATTTACTAAAATCAGTCCAGAAAAATCCGCAGAGTAATCAGCAGCGTGTGCACATACCCTTACAACCGACTAGAGGACTCCTGAGCATAGAAAGAGCAAGGATTTTCAAGAACACAACATTTAAGCAGAATTACACAGCTACAGGTGCATCTCTCAAAATTAGAATATAATCAAAAAGATAATTTATTTCAGTTCTTCAATACAAAAAGTGAAACTCATATTATATAGAGTCATTACAAACAGAGTGATCTATTTCAAGTGTTTATTTCTGTTAATGTTAATGATTATGGCTTACAGCAAATGAAAACCCAAAAGTCATTATCTCAGTCAATTACAATTGTCACGGAGTGACTGACCCAGTGTGACACGACCAAAAGGTTGGTCAGTCACCAAACACCACAACAACCAGGGGAACACCAGGGACACAATGGTGGGCCCTGACAATAAGGAACTGGGAAATGGACACATCCTGCACTCACCTGAGGCTGTACCTTAACGTCCCTATATGGGTTCTTTCACCCTGTTGCCGAGTAGGATACCTAGTCCCTCGCTTGCCCTGCTGTTATCCCTAAGTAGGGAACTGGCAGGTGAGAGCACTGGGCCCACCACTGCACTAATCCGACAAAAGGTAAGGACAGACAGACACCAAAAGGGACAGGGTAAACAAAACATGCAACACTTAGCTCCTTCTGCTACAAAGCACCGAAGAGCAGAGAAAAGGCACCAGGAAAGCAAACTCAGCAAAAGGACAACTGCACCCAGCGAGCTCCTTTCTCCAACTTGGTCAGTTGTAGAATGATCTCTAAGGGCTCATTTCCACTGGCGAGGAAAACGGACGAGTGCAATCCGATAAAAAATCGGATTGCACTCGGACCAATGTTATTCAATAGTTGTCTTTTCATTTGCGATTTTTTTCTCAGCCGAAATCGGACTGAGAAAAAAATTGCAGCATGCTGCGATTTGCTGCGAGTCTTGGACGAGACTCGCCAATGCAAGTCAATGGGTGCGAGAAAAAAAAATCGCACAGCACTCGCACCATGCGAGTTCTGTCCGATTTTTACGCACCGGTGTCCTTTGAAAAGCAGGTAATTCAGCGCGGTGTACAGTAAAATCACACTGACAGGTTAGAATAGACTAGATATATGCACATAGAATGTGTGTATATACATATATATATGTCAGTGAGACACCTATATATGTATATTTATATTTAATGCAGCGCAAAATAGCATTAAAGCCGCTAATTCAATTGCCGGCTTTTCATTTCTCCTTCCCATACCCGACAGGATATGAGACATGGTTTACATACAGTAAACCATCTCATATCCCCCTTTTTTTTGCATATTCCATACTACTAATGTTAGTAGTGTGTATGTGCAAAATTTCGGCGCTGTAGCTATTAAATTTAAGGGTTAAATCGCGGAAAAAATTGGCGTGGGCTCCCGCCCAATTTTCTCCGCCAGAGTAGTAAAGCCAGTGACTGAGGGCAGATATTAATAGCCAGGAGAGGGTCCATGGTTATTGCCCCCCCCCCCCCCGTGGCTAAAAACACGTCACGTCCCCTGGTGGCTGTCGTGGTGATGCGCCCCCTGGTGGATGTCCTCATGAACAGCAGCCTGGGAGCTTTTTCCCACGCTCGAGGTCATATGAGGACAACCAGCAGGGGGCGCATCACCGCGACTGAAGGTAACTATAGGTCATTGACCTACATTTCCTTCATTCCCCGGGGCTTACAAGCACGAGCACAGCTGCATTATAGCAGGGCTCCTGCTTGTAAAATATTTTAACCCCTTCAGATGGATTACCTCGTGGGACGTAACAGGTCATCTGAAGGTATGTATATTGTTGGTTTATTATTTTTCCAAGCGAGGGTCATCACATGGATTGAGAGAGCAATAAAATATTAAAACAACCTGTGTGTTTATTTCATTAAAATACTTTTTAATCATGTGTGTGTGTTTTTTAACCCTTTCATACAATTGGATTAATAATGGATGTGTCATAATTGACGCCTCTCCATTATTAACCTGGCTTAATGTCACCTTACAATAGCAAGGTGGCATTAACCCTTCATTACCCCATATCCCACCGCTACACGGGAGTGGGAAGAGAGTGGCCAAGTGCCAGAATAGGCGCATCTTCCAGATGTGCCTTTTCTGGGGTGGCTGGGGGCAGATGTTTTTAGCCACGGGGGGGCCAATAACCATGGACCCTCTCCTGGCTATTAATATCTGCCCTCAGTCACTGGCTTTACTACTCTGGCGGAGAAAATTGCGCGGGAGCCCACGCCATTTTTTTCCGCGATTTAACCCTTAAATTTAATAGCTACAGCGCCGAAATTTTGCACATACACACTACTAACATTAGTAGTATGGAATATGCAAAAAAAAGGGGGATATGAGATGGTTTAGGTTTACTGTATGTAAACCATGTCTCATATCCTGTCGGGTATGGGAAGGAGAAATGAAAAGCCGGCAATTGAATTAGCGGCTTTTATGCTATCTTGCGCTGCATTAAATATAAATATACATATATAGGTGTCTCACTGACATATATATATGTAGATATACCTATTCTATGTGTATATATCTACTCTATTCTAACCTGTCAGTGTGATTTTACTGTACACAGCACTGATTTGCCGGCTTTTCAAAGGACACCGGTGCGTACAAATCGGACAGTAATACGGATGTCATACGGATGATGCGATTAAAAATCGCATTGCACTCGCATTACACTCGCATGACAATCGCATACGCTACATCCCTTTTTTCGGTCCAGAATACGGGCCGATTTGTCTCTCGCCAGTGGAAATGAGCCCTAACTGTTGTGAACTCTGTTTTCGGGCTCCCTCTTGTGGTCACAGGTGGTATTGTGTGAGTTTTGTTTTTGGGCTCCCCCTGGTGGCTTTGTTTGTTATCCTGCGGATCTGTGGCTTTATCAGCTGCCTCGTTATGCACTAGGGAGTTTCCTATTTAGCTCTGCATCACCTTCACTTGTTGCCGGCTGTCAATGTACTCAGTGCTATTCTGATTACTCCTGATTATCTTCGGTTTCAGTCTCTTCAGGAGAAGCTAAGTTCTGTTTAATTATTTTTTGCTCATCAGTCTGCAATATGATTTCTGTGTATGATGAGTTTAGTCCAGCTTGCTAATATGTGATTTCTTCTGCTGGTTTGCTCTGGGGTACAGAGTTGCTTCCCCCGCACCGTTAGTTGGTGCGGGGGCTCGAGCTATCTCTGCGTGGATATTTTGAATAGGGTTTTTAATTGACCGCACAGTTCCCTTTCTATTTTCTGCTTTCTAGTGTTAGCGGGCCTCATTTGCTAAATCTAATTTCATCTCTGCGTTTGTGCTTTCCCCTTAACTCACCGTTAATATTTGTGGGGGGATATTCTATATCTTTGGGGTCATTTCACTGAGGCAAGTGAGGACTTTCGTTCCCTCTAGGAATAGTCAGTTTCTCAGGCCGTGAAGAGACGTCTAGGATTTTCAGGTCACGTTCCACGGCTGCCTATAGTTGTGTGCGGATAGGATCAGGTTGCGGTCAATTCAGTTACCACTTCCCCAGAGTTTGTAGTCGGTTTAGTTACTTAGCTAGTCCTACTTGTGATCCTTGCCACTAGGATCATAACAGTACAGCCGGCCGGTAAAGTGTTAATTGCATGGCAGAAGCAGGAGAAAAGAAGCCTTGAGAATTTTTTGTTTTTTTTTTGCCGTGTGTCTTGCTGCTGTGTGTCTAGCTTCTCTCCTCCTCTTAATCTTGGTGTGGCTCTGAGTTCAGCTGCTGACATGGATATCCAGAGTTTGGCCTCCAGTGTAGATCATCTTGCTGCAAGGGTACAAAGTATTCAGGATTTTGTTGTTCACAGTCCTATGTCAGAGCCTAGAATACCTATTCCGGAGTTGTTTTCTGGAGATAGATCTAGGTTCCTGAATTTTAAGAACAATTGCAAATTGTTTCTTTCTTTGAAACCTCGTTCCTCTGGTGATTCCGTTCAGCAGGTTAAGATTATTATTTCTTTCTTGCGCGGCGACCCTCAAGATTGGGCCTTCGCATTGGCGCCAGGGGATCCTGCATTGCTCAGTGTGGATGCGTTTTTTCTGGCCCTTGGATTGCTCTATGAGGAACCTAATCTTGAGAACCAGGCTGAAAAAGCTTTGTTGGCCCTCTCTCAGGGGCAAGATGAAGCAGAGGTGTATTGCCAGAAATTTCGGAAATGGTCGGTGCTTACTCAATGGAATGAGTGTGCCCTGGCTGCAAATTTCAGAAAGGGTCTTTCTGAAGCCATTAACCCCTTCCCGACATGTGACGGGATAGTACGTCACATGTCGGGACCCCCGCTTTGATGTGCGCTCCGGCGGTGAGCGCACATCAAAGTCGCGACATGTCAGCTGTTTTTTACAGCTGACATGTGCGCGCAATAGCGGCGGGTGAAATCGCGATCACCCGCCGCTATTAACTAGTTAAATGCCGCTGTCAAACTCAGACAGCGGCATTTAACTACCGCATCCGGCCGTGCGGCCGGATATGAGCGCATCGCCGACCCCCGTCACATGATCGGGGGTCGGCGATGCATCAGGAAGGTAACCATAGAGGTCCTGGAGACCTCTATGGTTACTGATCGCCGGTGGCTGTGAGCGCCCCCCTGTGGTCGGCGCTCACAGCACACCTGCATTTTAGCTACATAACAGCGATCTGATGATCGCTGTTATGTAGCAGAGGCGATCGTGCTGTGCCTGCTTCTAGCCTCCCATGGAGGCTATAGAAGCATGGTAAAAGTTAAAAAAAAAAGTAAAAAAAAATGTGAAAAAAATAAAAAAAATATAAAAGTTTAAATCACCCCCCTTTCGCCCCAATCAAAATAAATCAATAAAAAAAAAACCCAACCTACACATATTTGGTATCGCCGCGTTCAGAATCGCCCGATCTATCAATAAAAAAAAAGCATTAACCTGATCGCTAAACGGCGTAATGAAAAAAAAAATCGAAACGCCAGATTTACGTTTTTTTGGTCGCCACGACATTGCATTAAAATGCAATAACGGGCGATCAAAAGAACGTATCTGCACCAAAATGCTATCATTAAAAATGCCAGCTCGGCACGCAAAAAATAAGCCCTCACCCGACTCCAGATCACGAAAAATGGAGACGCTACGGGTATCGGAAAATGGCGCAATTTTATTTATTTATTTTTTTGCAAAGTTTGGAATTTTTTTTCACCACTTAGGTAAAAAACAACCTAGTCATGTTAGGTGTCTATGAACTCGTAATGACCTGGAGAATCACAATGGCAGGTCAGTTTTAGCATTTAGTGAACCTAGCAAAAAAGCCAAACAAAAAACAAGTGTGGGATTGCACTTTTTTTGCAATTTCACCGCACTTGGAATTTTTTTCCCTTTTTCTAGTACACGACATGGTAAAACCAATGATGTCGTTCAAAAGTACAACTCGTCCCGCAAAAAATAAGCCCTCACATGGCCAAATTGACGGAAAAATAAAAAAGTTATGGCTCTGGGAAGGAGGGGAGTGAAAAACGAATACGGAAAAACGGAAAATCCCACGGTCATGAAGGGGTTAAGAATGTCATGGTGGGGTTCCCTACGCCTGCAGGTCTGAATGAGTCAATGACTCTGGCCATTCAGATTGATCGGCGTTTGCGGGAGCGCAAACCTGCGCACCATTTGGCGGTGTCTTCTGAACAGACACCTGAGTCTATGCAATGTGATAGAATTCTGACCAGAAGTGAACGGCAAAATTATAGACGGCAAAATGGGTTGTGCTTTTACTGTGGTGACTCAGCTCATGTTATCTCAGCATGCTCTAAGCGCACAAAAAAGATTGATAAATCTGTCACCATCGGTACTTTACAGCCTAAGTTCATTTTGTCTGTTACCCTGATTTGTTCCCTGTCATCTTACCCGGTTATGGCTTTTGTAGATTCAGGTGCTGCCCTGAGCCTGATGGATTTGTCATTTGCCCGGCGCTGTGGTTTTGTTTTGGAGCCTTTAAAATTCCCTATTCCATTAAGGGGTATTGATGCTACACCATTGGCTATGAATAAACCTCAGTACTGGACGCAAGTGACCATGTGCATGACTCCTGTTCATCAGGAGGTGATTCGCTTTCTTGTATTGCATAATTTGCATGATGTTGTCGTGTTGGGCCTGCCATGGTTGCAGACTCATAATCCAGTCCTGGATTGGAAAGCAATGTCTGTGTCAAGTTGGGGTTGCCAGGAAATTCATGGCGACGCTCCTGTGGTGTCAATTGCTTCATCCACTCCTTCTGAAGTCCCTGCGTTTTTGTCGGACTACCAGGATGTATTTGATGAGCCCAAACTCAGTTCTCTACCTCCTCATAGGGATTGTGATTGTGCTATAAATTTGATTCCTGGTAGTAAGTTTCCTAAGGGACGACTTTTCAATTTGTCAGTGCCGGAGCATGCTGCTATGCGGAGTTATATAAAGGAGTCTTTGGAGAAAGGACTTATTCGCCCCTCCTCCTCCCCTCTGGGTGCGGGATTCTTTTTTGTGGCTAAGAAGGATGGTTCCCTGAGACCTTGTATTGATTATCGCCTTCTAAATAAAATCACGGTCAAATTTCAGTATCCTTTGCCATTGTTATCTGATCTGTTTGCTCGCATTAGGGGGTCTAGTTGGTTCACCAAGATAGATCTTCGTGGTGCGTATAACCTTGTGCGTATTAAGCAGGGTGATGAATGGAAAACTGCATTTAATACGCCCGAAGGCCATTTCGAGTACTTGGTGATGCCTTTTGGACTTTCTAACGCTCCTTCTGTCTTTCAGTCCTTCATGCACGACATCTTCCGTGAGTATCTGGATAAATTTATGATTGTGTATCTGGATGATATTCTGTTTTTCTCTGATGATTGGGAGTCCCATGTTAAGCAGGTCAGGATGGTGTTTCAGGTCCTGCGTGCCAATGCTTTATTTGTGAAGGGCTCAAAATGTCTTTTTGGAGTCCAGAAGGTTTCTTTTTTGGGTTTCATTTTTTCCCCTTCTACTATTGAGATGGACCCAGTCAAGGTTCAGGCTATTCATGACTGGACTCAGCCTACATCTGTTAAGAGTCTTCAGAAGTTCTTGGGTTTTGCTAATTTTTACCGTCGCTTCATCGCTAATTTTTCTGGTGTTGTTAAGCCTTTGACGGATTTGACCAAGAAGGGTTCTGATGTTACTAATTGGTCTCCTGCGGCTGTGGAGGCCTTTCGGGAGCTGAAGCGCCGGTTTTCCTCGGCTCCGGTCTTATGTCAGCCAGATGTCTCTCTTCCTTTCCAGGTCGAGGTTGATGCTTCTGAGATTGGAGCGGGGGCTGTTTTGTCGCAGAGAAGCTCTGATGGCTCTGTGATGAAGCCATGTGCTTTCTTTTCAAGAAAGTTTTCGCCTGCCGAGCGGAATTATGATGTCGGTAATCGGGAGTTGTTGGCTATGAAGTGGGCATTTGAGGAGTGGCGACATTGGCTCGAGGGAGCTAAGCATCGTGTGGTGGTCTTGACTGATCACAAAAATCTGATTTATCTTGAGTCGGCCAAGCGGCTGAATCCTAGACAGGCTCGTTGGTCGTTGTTTTTCTCTCGTTTTGATTTCGTGGTCTCGTACCTGCCTGGTTCAAAGAATGTGAAAGCTGATGCTCTTTCTAGGAGTTTTGTGCCTGACTCTCCTGGAGATTCTGAGCCGGCTGGTATCCTCAGAGAAGGGGTGATTTTGTCTGCCATCTCCCCAGATTTGCGACGAGTGCTGCAGGAGTTTCAGGCGGATAGACCTGACCATTGTCCACCGGAGAGACTGTTTGTCCCAGATAGATGGACCAACAGAGTTATTTCCGAGGTTCATTCTTCGGTGTTGGCAGGCCATCCTGGAATATTTGGTACCAGAGATTTGGTGGCCAGGTCCTTTTGGTGGCCTTCCTTGTCGCGGGATGTGCGTTCCTTTGTGCAGTCTTGTGGAATTTGTGCTCGGGCTAAGCCTTGCTGTTCTCGTGCCAGTGGTTTGCTGTTACCTTTGCCTGTCCCGAAGAGGCCTTGGACGCACATTTCCATGGATTTTATTTCAGATCTCCCTGTCTCTCAGAGAATGTCTGTCATCTGGGTGGTGTGTGATCGTTTTTCTAAGATGGTCCATTTGGTGCCCTTGCCTAAGTTGCCTTCCTCCTCCGAGTTGGTTCCGCTGTTTTTTCAAAATGTGGTTCGCTTGCATGCGATCCCTGAAAATATTGTTTCCGACAGAGGATCCCAGTTTGTGTCTAGATTTTGGCGGACCTTTTGTGCTAAGATGGGCATTGATTTGTCTATTTCGTCGGCCTTCCATCCTCAGACGAATGGCCAGACCGAGCGAACTAATCAGACCTTGGAAACCTATTTAAGATGTTTTGTTTCTGCTGATCAGGACGACTGGGTGGCTTTTTTGCCATTGGCCGAGTTTGCCCTTAATAATCGGGCTAGTTCTGCTACTTTGGTTTCGCCTTTTTTTTGTAATTCGGGGTTTCATCCTCGTTTTTCCTCGGGTCAGGTGGAGCCTTCTGACTGTCCTGGAGTGGATCTTGTGGTGGATAGGTTGCATCAGATTTGGGATCATGTGGTGGACAATTTGAAGCTGTCACAAGAGAAGGCTCAGCGCTTTGCAAACCGCCGTCGCTGTGTGGGTCCCCGACTTCGCGTTGGGGACTTGGTGTGCTTGTCTTCTCGCTTTGTTCCTATGAAGGTCTCCTCTCCCAAGTTCAAGCCTCGGTTTATCGGTCCTTATAAGATTTTGGAAGTCCTTAACCCTGTGTCATTTCGTTTGGACCTCCCAGCATCGTTTGCTATTCATAATGTGTTCCATCGGTCGTTGTTGCGGAGGTATGTGGTGCCTGTGGTTCCTTCGGTTGAGCCTCCTGCCCCTGTGCTGGTTGAGGGAGAATTGGAATACGTGGTGGAGAAGATCTTGGATTCTCGTATTTCTAGACGGAGGCTTCAGTATTTGGTTAAGTGGAAGGTCTATGGTCAGGAGGATAATTCCTGGGTTGTCGCCTCTGATGTTCATGCGGCTGATTTGGTTCGTGCCTTCCATGTGGCTCACCCTGATCGCCCTGGGGTTTTTTGATGAGGGTTCGGTGACCCCTCCTCAAGGGGGAGTTACTGTTGTGAACTCTATTTTAGGGCTCCCTCTTGTGGTCACAGGTGGTATTGTGTGAGTTTTGTTTTTGGGCTTCCCCTGGTGGCTTTGTTTGTTATCCTGCGGATCTGTGGCGTTATCAGCTGCCTCGTTATGCAATAGGGAGTTTCCTATTTAGCTCTGCATCACCTTCACTTGTTGCTGGCTGTCAATGTACTCAGTGCTATTCTGATTGCTCCTGATTATCTTCGGTTTCAGTCTCTTCAGGAGAAGCTAAGTTCTGTTTAATTATTTTTTGCTCATCAGTCTGCAATATGATTTCTGTGTATGATGAGTTTAGTCCAGCTTGCTAATATGTGATTTCTTCTGCTGGTTTGCTCTAGGGTACAGAGTTGCTTCCCCCGCACCGTTAGTTGGTGCGGGGGCTCGAGCTATCTCTGCGTGGATATTTTGAATAGGGTTTTTAATTGACCGCACAGTTCCCTTTCTATTTTCTGCTTTCTAGTGTTAGCGGGCCTCATTTGCTAAATCTAATTTCATCTCTGCGTTTGTGCTTTCCCCTTAACTCACCGTTAATATTTGTGGGGGGATATTCTATATCTTTGGGGTCATTTCACTGAGGCAAGTGAGGACTTTCGTTCCCTCTAGGAATAGTCAGTTTCTCAGGCCGTGAAGAGACGTCTAGGATTTTCAGGTCACGTTCCACGGCTGCCTATAGTTGTTTGCGGATAGGATCAGGTTGCGGTCAATTCAGTTACCACTTCCCCAGAGTTTGTAGTCTGTTTAGTTACTTAGCTAGTCCTACTTGCGATCCTTGCCACTAGGATCATAACACCTAACATCGACAGTCAGCTGATGCAACAGGTGACCTCTTGAAGAATGGTGGGAGTGGTCACCACCCACATCAGCTGACCCAGCAGCAATGCAATTACGTCAGCTGGCCACCGGGGACAAACTGCATTAAACTTCAGCTTGTCTGGTTCGGGGAGCCATGTCATCTGCTGGTATAGGTCTACTGTGTTTTACCAAGACCAAAGTCAGCGCAGCCGTCTACCAGGAAATTTTAGAGCACTTCATGCTTCCCTCCTCTGCTGACAAGCTTTTTGAAGATGGAAATGTCATTCTCCAGCAGGACTTGGCACCTGTCCACACTGCCAAAAGTACCAATACCTGGTTTAAAAACAACAGTATCACTGTGCTTGATTGGCCAGCAAACTCTCCTGACCTTAATCTCATTGAGAATCTATGGGGTATTGTCAAGAGGAAGATGAGAGACACCAGACCCAACAATGCAGATGAGCTGAAGGCTGCTATCAAAGCAACCTGGGCTTCTATAACACCTCAGCAGTGCCACAGGCTGATCGCCTCCATGCCACACCATACTGATGTAGTAATTGATGCCAAAGGAGCCCCAAGTATTGAGTGTGCAGCGCCCCAGAGTCCTGGTCGTTGCAGTACTGACACTCCGCCACTAAGGGGAGTGATGGTACGTCTGATGGCACTAAAGGAGTTCACCTGACCAGGTATCACAGTCACACATTACACTTCACACTCCGGCCACCAGGGGGAGCAAAGGGTTCTATGTATTAGGCCACTCCTCACACTCTGGTAAAACTGAGGGCTGGATAGGAAGTTAGAGAGAAGCTGATTGGGTTTTGCCCAGGTAACATCTAGTGAGATAAGAGCGTTGCTTGGGAAGATCCAGTGGGTTCCCTGTCAGGTGTGGGATCCTGGCAGAGGCCTAGCGAAAAGGACAGATCGTTACGGAGCCGCGCCTGCACTTCATTGCGGCGGCATCTTAAGAAAGGAGACGAAGCGAAGTATATTGTGGAGAAGTGAGAAACGAGATCACAGCACAAAGGCGATAGAACCAGTAGGCGTCGTGCCCCGAGATCGGCAACATTGTACTGAGGCGCGTAGCCGGTGGCCGGAACGCCGAGGAAGTATTGGGCTCTACGCATTACTTCAAACCAACGGCAGGGCAGTTAATTATAGGTTGGCTGCCTCACCTAAATCACCTAATGAAGACAACGGAAGCAATTGTGGGAGAGGGGCGTCTCTAGGGTCCCTATAAAATAACTCCAGGCCTACCCCATCATACGGGTGCGTCCTATCCATATCATCTGGGGGATGGAGAGAAAGAACAGAAACATACACGACAGTTGTGAGGACTATCCCGTGGTGCTCAACAGGGAAGTACTACAACACCCAGGCGCTAGTAGGTAGGCACTGATTTCCACCTGCAAAGGGAACTCTGGATGTGCCTTCGGACCGGCCGGTCTCAGCCAGCCCAGTTAGCAGTGCTCTGGATTGCGGATGTCGAAGCCTTCAGTAAAGAGGTAAAGAGACTGCAACCCTGTGTCCTCGTTATTTACTGCGACCTACACCACCACCTACACCTTGTATTGGGCGCCCCTTAGCAGGACCATGGACCGGGTTAGGCCACCGTGACATCCTCAGAACCGATAGACCCGGTACAGAGTACCCCGCTGCCCTGCGTCTGGGGGCCGCTCCAAGTGCATTTACTGAACATACATTTCAGTAGGACAACATTTCGGATTTTAAAGTCATTTTTTCAAGCTGGTGTTATAAAGTATTCTAATTTACTGATATAATGACTTTTGGGTCTTCATGGGCATAAGACATAATCATCAACATAAATACTTGAAATAGATCACTGTAATGACTTTATATAAGAGTTTCACTTTTTGTATTGAAGAACTGAAATAAATGAACTTTTTGATGATATTCTAATTTTGTGAGATGCACCTGTATATATCCTTCTACTCTGGAGCTCGATGCCTACAGAACGGACCTCATATTCGGCATGACACAAGGAGTGCTAAAGACGCAACATAGACTGTAATACAAGGCTGTGGGTTACGTTCTTCTGTCTTCTATAAAGTCAGAAGGATCAGACAGGAGTCAGTGTTACTATATGATCTAACCAACTAAGCAAATGTATCTGGTATGTCTGAATTAGAGATGAACAAAAAGATTAGTGGGACCCTGGTCAGTCATCCACTTTGGTACTCCATAGGGGCTGGACCAAGTTTGGCACTTGAATGGTGGGACCTGAGGAGCATCTAGCAATTACCAAGCCCCCGTGGTGTCACAACCAGGGTAGTGCAAATCCTTTTGCTCATCCCTAGTCTCAATGTTTTCTCTAACCACGGGTGTGATTGTAGGACCGCTGTTCACTGCAGCAACACACTTCCTATAAATTGATGTGAATCTTACACAGAATGTAAGCCTCCTCGTCTCTGTCCTGAGACACAGCAGGTTTTCATGCATGAACTGCTCATTTCAGTTCCACTACACTTCAGCTTATAGACAGATGCCATTCGCCTTAAGACTCATTAGGCAGCCGACACTGACAGAACGGATCTGAGACGTCTCAGGACAGTTGGGCTGTCTGTACCTGTCTGGAATTAGCAGACAAATCTCATATGAATAGTCAGCCAGCTCAACAGTGCTTTCCTACATGCAAATAAATCCAGTCTCTTTCTTAGGGTACGCTCACATTGGCATAGATTCTCCCCTGCGAGAGAATCGGGCGACTGTGCTAATGACACTTGGCTCAAACGCTGTCAGAGCCTGAACTGAGTGTGATCTGCTTCTCTCGCATCACAGGTGTGGAGAGGATGGAGAATGAAATTTCTCAATCCTCTCCCTTGTCTGTGTGCACGTACATCGGAGGACTGCACTCTGATGACATCTGAGTGCAGTCTGATGTTTTGCACACACCCATAGACTTGTATGGGTGTGTATGATCTGAATATCGGAGCTGCTAACAGAATGCTCCGATTGTTTACTCATACTGAATCGGCATGCGACAAAAATAGCAGATCAGCAGTCCCCCATAGTATAACATTGGGCCGAGTGCTATCCAAAAACAACATAAGGGCAGTCCCACACGTCCAGATAATTCCGGTACCGGAAAAATCGGTACCGGAATTATCCGTGTCCGTGTGCCTGTGCGTTTCTGTGGCACATCAGTGTGGCACACGTGCGGCACACGTGTGCTGCCCGTGTGCCGACTGGGTACCACACGCACCGTGCAGGAGGCAGCGCTAGAGATAAGCGCTGTCCCCCCATGTGGTGCTGAAGCAGCCATTCATATCTTCTCTGCAGCAGCGTTTGCTGTAGAGAAGATATGAATAATCCATTTTTTTTTTTTGTTTCTCATGTTTAACATAAAGATCCCTGTCCCCACCCCCCTCCCACCCCCTGTGCGCCCGCCCGCTGTTATTAAAATACTCACCCGGCTCCCTCGCTGGCGCTGCTTCCTGTGCTGGCCGCACCTTCTACTGTATGAGCGGTCACATGGGGCCGCCGATTACAGTCATGAATATGTGGCTCCACCTCCCATAGGGGTGGAGCCGCATATTCATTTCTGTAATGGGCGGCCCCACGTGACCGCATACAGGAGAAGCTGCGGCCAGGACAGGACACTGCGAGGGAGCCGGGTGAGTATTTTAAAAACAGCGGGCGGGCGCACAGGGGGTGGGAGGGGGGTGGGGACAGGGATCTTTATGTTAAACACGAGAAACAAGAAAAAAAAGGATTATTCATATCTTCTCTACAGCAAACGCTGCTGCAGAGAAGATATGAATGGCTGCTTCAGCACCACGTGGG
The DNA here is from genome assembly GCF_051348905.1 of Ranitomeya variabilis. Classification (NCBI taxonomy): domain Eukaryota; kingdom Metazoa; phylum Chordata; class Amphibia; order Anura; family Dendrobatidae; genus Ranitomeya; species Ranitomeya variabilis. The sequence continues at coordinate 518,614,812 of NC_135234.1, forward strand.
GGGGACAGCGCTTATCTCTAGCGCTGTCTCCTGCACGGTGCGTGTGGTACCCAGTCGGAACACGGGCAGCACACGTGTGCCACACTGATGTGCCACAGAAACGCACGGGCACACGGACACAGATAATTCCGGTACCGATTTTTCCGGTACCGGAATTATCTGGACGTGTTGGACAGGCCTAAGAGAGCACCCAACCGTGTTATATGCCAGTGTGAGTGAGCCCTTATCGTGGAATCATGGACAATGAAATAAACTTGGGTCAGAAAGTCCTAGATATTGCGATTGGAGTTGATTCTGTTCATTTGGAAAAGTTTTGGGAGGTCATTCACTATCAGAAAGATTTACCTGTCATTTTATCAGAACTGGTATTTTATATGGCAGAAAAAAAAAAAGAGTAAATAGCACCAATTTTATTACAGAGAATCTGTCACCAGTTTGTTTCTACCTGAGAGCAACATGATGTACGGGCAGATACCCTGATTACAGTCATATGTCACTTATTGGGTTGCTTGCTGTACTTTTGATAAAATCACTGCTTTATCACTAGGAGATCATCACTAGAGGACTAGTAAACCTGCACCATGTGTTCTCCACATTCATGAGCTCTGTATAATCATGTCAGCATCATGGATTGGCAGCTTTCGGCCTATGCACAGTGTACACAGAAAGCTGCCAATCGGTGGTGTGTTAGCTCAGCATTCTGAGAATTGGTAGATCTACAGCAGATAAAACCAGGATGCAGCACAATGTTGAGAAGTAAAGGCCATATCATAGCCTCCTGACTGCTCGATTTCTCCAAGTACCAGATGGACGGCCCACTTAGCCCAATTTTTTACTTTTCCATATAAGACAGATGACAGGTGCTGGATGTGCACTTGGCTCTGTCCGCAGCGCCATCACTAGCTCTGATTATTGCTATTTAGCTACTCAGAGTATCAGTCATTGACAATGGCATTAAAAGTGATTCAATTCCCAGATTAGAGCTAAACAAGCTTCATGTGTGGAAGGGACAATGGGATATAAACACAGCGGGCAAACCACTGTCTGCGATGCATAATATCTGGTATTGGCACTTCTGACAAAGTCTGATCTTTAATATATATATATATATATATATCATTTAACCCATACGTTAAATGGTTTTAAAAAAATAAATTAAATGTTGAAATTGGTTTTTTTTTTCAACTTTTGTAAATATTCTGTGGTAGCGATAACAAATTCAGGCCGCCATGCAAAAAACAAGATTTCGTACAGGTCTATTTTCTGAAAAATAAAAGTCGTACTGACTTGGAGAGTTATATCAGGCCAGTTTTACCTCAATGAACAACGTAAAAACTAAACCCAAGAAATAATGGTGAAGTTATTTTTTTTTCATTGTTTCACCACATGTGGAAATATTTTTCAGTACTTTGTAGAACAACGTGAATGATGTCAATCTTTAAAACTACAAATGGTCCTGCAAAAAGCAAGTCCTCGTATGGCTACGTCAACAAAATAAATGCATAACTATTGGAAGACGGGAAATAAAAAAGAGCAAAAAAATTAAAAGTTGGCCTTGTTTAGCTTAGAAAAAAGCCTCAGGGATCTCATTTATATGTGTAAATATATGTGCGTCCAGTACAAAACACTGGCATATGACTTATTCCTTCCAAGGACTGTACTGAGGACTAGGGGGCACTCATTATGGGTGGAAGAAAGGTGATTCTGGCAGCTAAATAGGAAAGGGATCTTTACAGAGCAGTCAGACTGTGGAATGCCCTTCCACAGGAGGTAGTAATGGCAGACACTATTACAGCTTTAAAAAAAGGGCTGGACCATTTCCCTGATACACATAACATTGCGGGTTATAGTCAAATTAGTGAGGAAATGTACAATTTGTGGAGAAAGGTTGAACTTGATGGACCTAGGTCTTTTTTCAACCTATGTAATTATGTAACTACCATATTTTTCGGACTATAAGATGCACTTTTTTTTCCCCAAAAATGTTTTGGGGAACATGGGGGTGAGTCTTATAGCTGGAATATACTTACAAGTAGTATGGCAGCAGTAGTAGGGTGATTCTGCGGCGGTCCAATGCTGCAGGGCGATGATCACACTCCCTTCCCAGGCTGGTGCGGCAGTATTTGGCGGTGCTCTGTGGTGCAGTGGCTCCGCCTACATTTCATGAAAGCTAAGAGCCCCCGCACTACCATTGCTGCGATGCGTGGCCTCCGGGAAAATGGCTTCCGGAAGCGGCGCATGCGCAGATTGAGGTCTCGGCAATGAGATCACGTCTTGAGATCTCGGGAGACGAGATCTCGGTGCCGAGATCTCAATCTGCGCATGCCCTGCCCCCGGCCGCCATTATAACAGAGGCCACTACATCACTGCAATGGATGTGCGGGGGCTCCGGATTTTTACAAAATGTCAGCAGAGCCCCCTGCACCACTGAGCACCGACGACCCTGCCGCACCAGCCAGGGATGGGATTTCCCGGAGGCCACCAAATCACAGCAATGGTTGTGCGGGAGCTCTGAGCTTTCAGAAACCTGCAGCACCAGTTTGGGATGGGAGTCATAACATCGCCGGACCACCGAACACCCCGTGACCAGGCTCCACCAGCGCTGCCGATTACCCCCGGTAAGCTGAATTCAGACTGTAGATGAACCCCCATTTGACACATTCATTTTTTTCCCCTATTTTCCTTCTGAAAATTTGGGGTATGTCTTATGATCTGAAAAATATGGTATGTAAAATTGGCCCAATCGAGAAAAATTAATATGAACTGAGAACTTCCGCCATCTGTAGTCACTGCCTGCCCTCCAGTCTCATGTCCTGCCCAGTTCTCTCATCAGCATATGAGCACACATCCGACGTGGCGGCTGAGGAAACGGACAGACACACACCCAGACAGACCACCTCTCACCGAGCAGCCAATCAGTTATTTTTAGTGTGTGACGAGTGGCAGTAGCGGGAAGCACTGTAACGTGATACTGTAGTGTCCAGGACAGGTTCTCCTGGTGCCGCGAGTTAGATTTGAGCAAGAGAGGATCTGATTAAAAGTAGAGCAAAAAGGACACTCTATTCTAGGGGTATGGGGATTTTTCCAAACTGGAACATCCCTTTAATGTAAAAGTGAACACTTACACATGCTCCTAGCCTAAAACTGTCCATATTTATGTAAGAGGTTGCAAAAAACGGTCTTGTTTCCCCCCCCCCCCCCACATGTCCCGGTAAACTAACGGTTTGCTGTTTATGTATATCTTGTGTAGTAATGCCCTTAACACTAACAGTTAATGTCTTTCATGTTGTTAAATGTATATATTTATACTGTGTCATGTAATGTGTTATAGGGAAAGTGCAGTACTCTAATCAGCACACTTGACGTAGTATGCAGTTTTGTCACTAAAGGGGGGCATGTTAGAATGCTATATAGAAAAGTGCATAGTTAAGAACCAGTTAACAGGAAGAACCACTGTGGGATAAGATAGTGAGCATTTCCTGTATTTAGTCAGTGGAGCCAGGGAGCTGAGACAGCTCAGGAGGTCCTGAGAGCCCAGGCAGTCCCGTAGGGCCTTAGAGCCTGGGGCAACATAGTGGGCCTCGTAACGTTTTAAGAGAGGAGCCAAGACATCCAGGTTCAGCGGGCAATAAGTGCAGCAGTGACGGCAGCAGTGACGGCAGCAGTGCAAGAAGCAGTGACAGAAGGAGAGCAAGAACCAGTGACAGCAGCAGTGCAAGAAGCAGTGACAACAGTAATGCAAGAAGCAGTGACAACAGCAGTGCAAGAAGCAGTGAGAGGTAGTGAGAGCAGGAGCTACCGCAAGAGTCACAGCAGGACAGTACCACAGGTCGCTCCGAAACTGTGGCAGCTTGCTACCTGGGCTGATGCAGACGTGTGAATAGCATCATAGATTATAATGGGTAAGTGTTGCATCTGTGAAAAAGAAATAGAACATGTATGTGCAACACATGATGCCTAAGCCAGCTAATCTAAGTGTAAAATTCACCTTCTGTTCAATTACAGTACCCTGCTTGACAGATTTTATTTCCTGCCATCTACATCAGTATACCTGAAGTATGGTTTTACTGTCATGAGTGTGTCACGCCATCCTGGGAAATCTGGGGGTAGAAGATCACTGCGTATTGTGAACCGCAGATACTCCATTTAGGCCGGGGTCACACTTGCGTGTGTAATGCGAGAAACTCGCATCAATATCCGGCACTGCCACCGGCACTCGGGACCAGAGCGTGCGGCTGCATGTATTTCTATGCAGCTGAATGCTCGGTTCCCGAGTGCCAGCGGCAGTGCTGGGTATTGATGCAAGTTTCTTGCATTACACACGCAAGTGTGACCTCGGCCTTAGCCTGTATATTTGGATTCCATATTAAATGAATTTGGTTTTCTTTGGTGCTGAAGAGGTTAATGGCCCTTTGTATGCTGGTCAGAAACATGCAGCTCCATATCTGCAGCTTCTGATCTGGTGTTAACTCTTCTTACAAAACCTGGCCAGACCCTTTCCGTCCTGCCAGTAAGAGCTCTGCTTCCTTGCTCTTTGGAGGTGCTGTGCTGTGTGCTAAATCTAAGTAGTTGATGTTTGGAGTTGGAGTTGTGGTGTTCTGTAGGTTGCTGTAGTAAGTGTGTGTTTATCTCCTGGTCCCTTTTCCCATTTAGTTGATTCCTCTCTGTCCCTAGCCTCCTCCCTATTGTTGGTTAGTGCTTTTGTATCATAGAGGTTTGCTGTTATCCCTGTTTTACCTTTCATTTCTGCCCATGCCTCATAGGGTGTGGGAGGGGACAGATTAGGGTTTTTACAGGAGCACAGTAAGGTCAGAGACTCGGGCCTTTCTGTTGTGAATTAGACTTTTTGGCTCCCTCTTGTGGTCACTAGTGGTATGACTCTGGGATTGTCTTTTTTCTGTTTGGCACTCACCTGGGTCGTTAGTCCAGGGGTGTCGCTATATTAACTTCCTGGATCCTTAGTCCAGTGCCTGGCATCGTTGTAATCAGATCCTTCTGTTGCTCCTGTCTGCTGGTCCTGGCTCTTGCAAAATTAAGTTAAGTCTTGCTTCTTTGTTTTTTGAGTTACTTGCTTTGCTACTATTTTTGTCCAGCTTGTACTAAATGTGATTTCTGACCTTGCTGGAAGCTCTAGGGGGCTGGTGTTCTCCCCCCGGCCGTTAGACGGTTCAGGGGTTCTTGAATATCCAGCGTGGATATTTTAATAGGGTTTTTGCTGACCATATAAGTCATCTTACTATATTCTGCTATTAGCTAGTGGGCCTCTCTTTGCTAAATACCTAGCTCATTCTTATGTTTGTCTTTTCCTCTTACCTCACCGTTATTATTTGTTGGGGGCTTGTATCCAACTTTTGGGGTCTTTTCTCTGGAGGCAAGAAAGGTCTTTCTTTTCCCTTCTAGGGTTAGTTAGTTCTCCGGCTGGCGCGAGACGTCTAGAACCAACGTAGGCACGTTCCCCGGCTACTTCTATTTGTGGTGCTAGGATTAGATATATGGTCAGCCCAGTTACCACTGCCCTATGAGCTGGTTTTTTGTGTTTGCAGACTTGGTATTGATTCCTGAGACCCTCTGCCATTGGGGTCATAACACCTTTCTACCTTTAAGAGTACACCAGGGACTGGAATAGTTAGGATCCCAGCTCCAGGGACAGTTTAAGGCCCCTTTTCCTTACTGAAGACTGTCACAGGGTGACATTTACATCATTGGCTACTTTTATCAGAGCTCAACTCTTGTGCACATCTCCAACAGCACTGCAAACTTGTGTGGTTGCTTTCTATATAGAAGTCAGCAATGTCAAATGGCAAACACTGCTCTACTCATGCATATGACAGAATATAATCATCTGTAATATGCATCAACAGAGCAGCATTTTTTCAATTTAACCTAATCATTAATCTCTAAGTCAACAAACTCAGCTCAACTAATTTCAGCCCCTGTACACAAAGCCTCATACAAAAGTATCTTTCTTATCTCAGCCCATCTGTATACAGACCATCCTGCAGTAGATCACTCCTTTCTGTCCGCTCTATATAGAGCTCATCCTTTAATACATATCTCCTTTTTGTCCCGTGTATATTCCCATCCACCGGAATATCATACCTTTAGTTACCTGCATGCAAACACACTGCTGCGTCCTGATATGAGCTCTGCAGTGTAATGAAGGAGCCTGTGCCCCTTTCTGTTGACATCATCCTTAATAGAAGATGTTCCATTCTGGATACAGCTGAGCGAGAGAATGCACTGTGGAGGATGGACCAGGGCCCCTGTAACTACAGAATGCTTCCAATGGCAACTGAAGGATAAACAGAGCTTGGAAGGGCATCCTTAGGGGCGGTGATATGTTCAAACGTGGCAGATTTAAAAATGAGTAATACTGGCATAAATAAATAAATATAGCATTCAATATAAATGAGTACACCCCCTTTGAAAATTAAGATTTTAATCAATATCTCTCTCATCAAAAGAACAATTTATGATTTTTTTTTAAACCATTATATGAAAGCGAGGTTAATAATAGCTTTCATTACTAAATCTTCAATTTTAGTCAAATTAGTTGAGAGCTTGATTAAAATCTTACTTTTCAAAATAGGGTGTACATTTTTATGCTGAGCATTGTACATGTATACATTATTATAAGACCACATTCTAAATTTGGAAATACTTATTTTCATAAACCACAGGAAAGCACGGGTAATTGCACTAACAACTAAAGCAAATGTAAGTATCTGATGTTTGCCAATATAAATTATCTGAAAACAAAAGGTTTAATTTGATAATTTATAACAAATACAGTAAGTATTCTATCATATTTACCTCTCTGATACTAAAATATAATGTCATTCATGTCTGCCAGCTGGTCTATGCATAATCTTTAAAAATAAAAAGTGTGTGTAGCCAAATTCAAAGAAAGTCATCATCGCAGTATAGGAGGAAATCAATATTATGTGTTTTAAAAGATTAAATCACAAATGGCTGTCATTTCTTATGCTGATCTGGCAGGGACGGGTTTGTAACTATTGTCTATTCCATTTTAAATGACAGAAGATAATATACAGAACAAATGCTGCATGCGACATTTATTCCATAGATTCTAAGCTTGTGAGCACAGACCTAACCCCTCTCGGTATCTGTTGTTTTATGCGATTATTGTTATGCTGTAATGTCTATTGTATGTACAAGTCCCCTCTAAAATGTAAAGTGCTGCAAAATATGTTGTCGCTATAGAAATAAAATTATCTCTGCATCCATTTATGGTCTTGGAATCTCTGGTCTCCCGAATTTCATGTGCCTCTATGCATGTATTTCGGTTTCTGATGTATGAATTAATAAAAAAAAACAACTCCCTCTATGAATATATGAGAAACTGGCAGTTAACCTACTAGAAGACTTAAGAGACTTTATTAGCTTCTTGAGAAAAGGCTTATATATCTTAGGCCACGTTTACACAAGACCGGCGTGCTGACCATTCTCTGCTTCCGGGATCTTCAGATTGCAGTCAGTTACACAAATCGCACAATGACTGGGAAAAATAGATTAGGCAAGCAATGTTCTATACTCAATGTAATAAAATCAATTTGATTTTAATGTTATTCCTCTTATCTTCAAAGATTCTACCCACAATTTATGTATTTGAGGTTTACTAATGTGCATTTGATTAAAGACACTACAAAATGAATTAAGGGGTAAAGTCAAAAGTACCTTCCAAATGCTAGCACACTACATAAGTCCACATTTAAAGGGGCTGCCAGGACTTTGATATTGATAGTCTCTTCCTATGAGAGGTCATCAATGGTCCAGAACTGAGATGTTCTGTACACCATTAGCATTCGTCATGTTGACTGGTGGGGGTGAGGGTGCTGGACTTTCTCTGCTCTAATATTGTTGATGTATTCTAATAATGTATTAATCAATATCAAACCTCTTTAAGATCAGCAAGTCCCCTCTCACCCTTTTAGCGCTCTGGAATGGTGACAAAATGAGTTGATGGAAATGGTTACAAATCTTTTGTTTGGTGGCCTTTTCTTCATCTTACAACATACAGGAAAACAAGGTTTGAGTTCTGCTTTGTTACTTCATGTTGTCAAGCTATCCAAATAAGTTAGGAGAACCTTGAATATATTCTGTTCCGCCTTATATTTAGTTTAAAAAGGAAAAGAAAACAGACATTTCTCTGTGATATTTTTATGGACACATGATCTGCAAAAATACAGACATGTGAACAGCGCCATAGGCCTAAATCGATACATGTGTCCATGAAAATCAAGAATCGAACATGTATGTTACTCGCAGACATCTGAATGAGGCATTATACTGTTAAAAATCAGTTGTGATACTCATGCCTGGTGATTCACTTCGTAATTACTTGTGCTGTCTTGTCCAACATGACAATAGGTAGAATTTGGCCCCAAGCGCCATGATATGAGGGGAGTGTTCAGTAAGTTTCTCAACCAGTGTGAGGGAGTGAGGTCACCCACCTGCAATAAACAGACTGCCATAAAGCAATTTTGGTGTAATGTTGGATGGGAGTTACCACCACTGAACTGGAAGAATGGATGGGATTTAACTCCCATGAACTGAAAGAATGGATGTGAGTTACCACCAGTGAACTGGAAGAATGGAAGGGAGTTACCACCACTGAACTGTAAGAATGGATGGGAGTTACCCCCACTGAACTGTAAGAATGGATGGGAGTTACCCCCCGTGAACTGGAAGAATGGATGGGAGTTACCCCCCCGTGAACTGGAAGAATGGATGGGAGTTACCGCCCGTGAACTGGAAGAATGGATGGGAGTTACCACCAGTGAACTGTAAGAATGGACGGGAGTTACCACCACTGAATTGGAAGAATGGATGGGAGTTGCCACCACTGAACTGTAAGAATGGATGGGAGTTACCCCCCGTGAACAGGAAGAATGGATGGGAGCTACCCCCCGTGAACAGGAAGAATGGATGGGAGTTACCGCCCGTGAACAGGAAGAATGGATGGGAGTTACCCCCCGTGAACTGGAAGAATGGATGGGAGTTACCCCCCGTGAACAGGAAGAATGGATGGGAGTTACCCCCGTGAACTGGAAGAATGGATGGGAGTTACCACCAGTGAACTGGAAGAATGGATGGGAGTTATCACCACTGAACTGTAAGAATGGACAGGAGTTACGACCACTGAATTGGAAGAATGGATGGGAGTTACCACCACTGAAGTGTAAGAATGGATGGGAGTTACCCCCCATGAACTGGAAGATTGGATGGGAGTTACCCCCCGTGAACTGGAAGAATGGACGGGAGTTACCACCAGTTAACTGTAAGAATGGGCGGAAGTTACCACCAATGAATTGGAAGAATGGATGGGAGTTACCACCACTGAACTGGAAGAATGGATGGGAGTTACCACCAGTGAACTGGAAGAATGGATGGGAGTTACCACCACTGAACTGGAAGAATAGATGGGAGTTATCACCACTGAACTGTAAGAATGGATGGGAGTTACCCCCCGTGAACAGGAAGAATGGATGGGAGTTACCCCCGTGAACTGGAAGAATGGATGGGAGTTACCGCCCGTGAACTGGAAGAATGGATGGGAGTTACCACCAGTGAACTGTAAGAATGGACGGGAGTTACCACCACTGAATTGGAAGAATGGATGGGAGTTGCCACCACTGAACTGTAAGAATGGATGGGAGTTACCCCCCGTGAACAGGAAGAATGGATGGGAGCTACCCCCCGTGAACAGGAAGAATGGATGGGAGTTACCGCCCGTGAACAGGAAGAATGGATGGGAGTTACCCCCCGTGAACTGGAAGAATGGATGGGAGTTACCCCCGTGAACTGGAAGAATGGATGGGAGTTACCCCCCGTGAACTGGAAGAATGGATGGGAGTTACCCCCCGTGAACTGGAAGAATGGATGGGAGTTACCCCCTGTGAACTGGAAGAATGGATGGGAGTTACCACCAGTGAACTGTAAGAATGGACAGGAGTTACGACCACTGAATTGGAAGAATGGATGGGAGTTACCACCACTGAACTGTAAGAATGGATGGGAGTTACCCCCCGTGAACTGGAAGATTGGATGGGAGTTACCCCCCGTGAACTGGAAGAATGGACGGGAGTTACCACCAGTGAACTGTAAGAATGGACGGAAGTTACCACCAATGAATTGGAAGAATGGATGGGAGTTACCACCACTGATCTGGAAGAATGGATGGGAGTTACCACCACTGATCTGGAAGAATGGATGGGAGTTATCCCCCAGTGAACCTTATGGACTGATGGATAAGAAAGAATATATTGAGTACTATTTTTTATGGGAATGACGGGAACTGGTTACAGCTACTAATCCTTCTTTTCCAGGTTCTCAGGTTTTAGTGCTCCATGTCTGTGACAAATTTTACGAGTAAAGAGAAGGACAGGACATTTATGTAAAAAAAACTTCCGATTATTAATACTAAATGTATTAAAACATTTCTTAACTGGGTCTGGTTGTTATTTGGTTAATAATAGAAAACTACTGCAGTGCCAAAGTATTTAAACAGTATTCTTATTGGAAAACCTACATCTACAAATGAAAATTCATATGCATCTAAGTGTCAGATTGCTTTATAATTAAAAGTACATATCTACAGTGATTTCTATCCTTATATTTAATTTACCATTACACTGCGATACCGCATGGGAATGATTCACTGTCAATAGTGTTAGTGATCTTCTAGACATTTAAAGGCATTTCCCAAGAATTTTTCCTTCAACAAAATAAAAACCAGGTAAAAAAAAATCAGATTTGACTCTTAGGGTGCATTCAGACCGCTGTATAAATTGGAGCAAGATTGGACGGCAATGCTCGCACTGGCTGGTAGCTCTCCTTACCCGAGTGTGACGGATTCATATATTTCTATGCAGCTGTCACACTTGGGTCAGAAGAGCCACCAGCCAGTCCGAGCATTGCTGTCCAATGTCTTAAATCTAATGAAGGCGCCTCCAAGGTCTAGTAGGTAAGTGAAGCTGCTTCAAGAAAAAGACAGTTGTCTTTTTCCTGAAGAGGCTTTGCTGGTGATTTTGCCATAGTTCTTGGGTTGTCTTTACCATCGGTGTATTTTCCCTGTACTTTCTACTACAAAAAAACGCTGTAGCCCACAAAATGAACATGGTACTTCTAAGGAGACCACTGCCAAGCACTTTCTCATATGGACATTTTACAAACAGCAGATTTTTCTGCATAAAGGTTACTTGCATATTTTACTGCACATTTACAAACATGGAAAAAAAATACATAAAATAACAAATGCGGTGTGTGAAAATCTCTCACGCACTATCACATTTGTGCAGCACGTAAAAGGGTTTTTTGAAAAGCTGTGCATTGTAATAAACTGGGTTGCAGAACTAGTACTCATGTGTGAACACAACCTTCCTCCTCCTCTGTGACATGACACCCGGGATTGGAGAAGTGAGAATAACAGCAGATACACAGACATTTGCGGGTTCTACGTGGAGTTGGGCTGCGCGCCTACACACAGAGAAATATTAGGTGCTTTTATCTGCGGAGGAAGTATCCAACAGATTAGAATTAGTCTCTGTGTATAATGTTACTTTGTGTAGACTTCACCTTCAGGATTGCCACTATAAGCTGCACTCAATTGTGTTTTGTTTGTTTTTAAATTCACTTTCCTATTGTTTTAAATTTTTGTACAGGTGGATTTTCACCAAATTCATCAAAACGGGCACACATTACATAAAAACCTAAAACATGCCAGCAAATGATGTACAAAAAGGCGTAAAAAAAAAAAAAGACGCTTTAGGAAAACCAACCTGTGCAGCTGCCCAGGGGCCCAAGAGGCAAAGAGGTCCCATTCTACCTCCAAAACAGGTGGAATTATGCATTATGACGAGCTATTTCCTAATAATTGTATTCCTCCATTATCCAGATTATAATAAACACTAATATTCATTGTATATAAAAACTGTAATACTTGTATTGGTAAAACATTCTCCAAATTTGAAAATTGCTTTCTAAGTGGAGAGTAGATCCTGTTATCTTCATAATGGACAATTCTGGACTCTGCTTGCATTAATGTATATATTTCTTGGGGACAGTACATCCTGTATTAGGCAACGTACAATGTGTCATTGTCTAGAATGGCTCATGGTTAATAACTGCAGATTCAGATTTGGGTCTGGTCAATGATTAGTGCTGCTTACTCATTTCCTGATATTTGCTTTTGTTCTCAATTTATTTTAGTCTTTCGGCTCTTGCATTAGTAATCCTGTTAAATTTTAAATGACAACTAAAGTTGATAGTTCCATTATGTATTCCTGTCTTTGTCTTTTATTGACTTACTTCATCATAAAAAAGAAGAAAATAAAAATGTTAGATATTCACTCAGAAGTCTCACATTTATCTTTAATAAGTTAAAAATCCCAAAGATCAAAACACAACATAATCCTGGAATTGGATGATCTGCTTGATAAATGTAAAATTATTGTAGGAAAAAACAATATCCAGCAATTGTATATGCCCCACTCAGTGGTCCGGGAAGCTTAGATGTACCCTCACTATGAAGTCTAGCTTTATATTTGCATGCTGCTGTATGTGACATGTAATTAACAAGGTGAGATTTTCATTTCCTGATTGACTGCATGGTTACGATTCATACAAATGGAGGACTCATATATATTGGTCTATCTATGTACCTTCTTTTTTACTGCATTCATAGCAATTTTGTAGTTGAATATCTCATATGTAGAATATATTGCGTTTTTTTTCTTCCCAACTTCTATGGCAGTAATGCAGTTTCAATGTTCTAGAGCATGGCCATTTAAGGCAGGCCCTCGATGACCTTTTGTCAGGCCCCCCCGAGCAGATTCCCAGGGTCCACATTCTTGGGCAGGGAGGTGTATTTTGATTACAACCAGCTCATTAATTCTTCTTGCTCTGTTAGCACACACACACAATGTTCACTACCGAGCATTGAAGGGCATGCAATGAAATATTACATCCTGAAACCAGTGCCAGAGTCAGGATGTACTTTATGGGTGGAGCTTGTACGGCCCCCAAAGGATAGTATAAATATCCATATGTCCCTTGGCAGAAAAAAGATTCCGCACCCCTGTTCTAGAGTCATCATTCTTAGTAATTCATGGTGCAACCTTATAGTTTTTTGACTCATGCAAATGGCCATACCATGGGTAACTGCATATGAGAAATTTATATAGTGCCAGGACAGTATTCCGTATTTTCAGGAGATCAGGAAGTCCTTTCCAAAAGACTTTCTAATCTTCCAGGACAAACGTGATCTCTCTTATTCTATTTAATCAAATCAATATCCAGTTAGGGACAGAAATATTTGGACAGTGACACAAGTTTTGGCATTTTAGCCATTTATCAAAACATATTGAATATACAGTTATTTAGTTGATATGGGCTTAGGCTGTGTGCACAGGTTCAGGATTTTTCACGTTTTTTCGCTATAAAAACGCGATAAAACTGTGAAAAAAGCATACATTAAGCATCCTATTATTAGAATGCAATCCGCCATTTTTGCGCACATGTTGCGTTTTTTTCCACGCTGGAATCGCATTTTGGGAAAAAACGCAGCATGTTCATTCTTTGTGCGGAATCGCGGGGATTCCACACACATAAGAATTAATTGATCCGCTTACTTTTCACATGTGGCTATGCCCACCATGCGAGAAGTAAGCGGATCATGTGCGGATGGTACCCAGGGTGGAGGAGAGGAGACCTCCTCCAGGCCCTGGGAACCATATAATTGTTTAAAAAAAAAATTAAAATAATAAATCGTGAAATTCTCACCTTCCGGCGTCCCTCGCAGCGTTCCCGCTCCTCGCGATGGTTCCGCTCCCAGTGATGCTTTGCGGCAATGACCTGTGATGATGTAGCGGTCTCGTGAGACCGCTATGTCATCTGCGGTAATTGCCACAAGGCATTATTGGGAATGGAAGCATCGCGAGGAGCGGGAACGCTGCGAGGGACGCCGGAAGGTGAGAATATCATGATTTATTATTTTATTATTTTTAACATAATTGACAAGTGTGACCATCCTGTCAGTGATCCAAGCGATGCTACAGATCGCTTGTAAAACGCTAGCATTCTGCAAGCTAATTACGCTTGTAAAACGCTAGTGTTTAGCGGGAAAACGCATGCCAAATCCGCATGCGTTTTACCCGCGGCACAGTTGCGCGTGGAAATTTCCATGGCAATTCCGTATGTGTGCACATAGACTTAAAGTGCAGACTCTAAGCTTTAATTTGAGGGTATTGACATCCTAGTTGGAGTAAGGATTTAGGAATTCCAGCTCTTTAATATGTAGCTGCCTCTTTTAAAAGTATTTGGACAATTATCTAAAAAGTTTTGTATTCCCTCGCTAATCATCATCAATTAAGCAGGTAAAAAGTCTGGAGCTGATTACAGGTGTGGCATTTGCATTTGGAAGCTTTTGCTGTGTAACCACAACATGCCAACAAAAGAGCTCTCAATGGAAAAGAGACAGATGATTATTTGGCTGAAAAAAAGAAGAAACCCATCAGTGAGATAGCAGAAATTTTAGGAATGGCCAAATCAACAGATTGTTGCATTCTGGGGGAAAAAAAGAGCGCACTGGTGATTTTGGGAAGTCAAACACGCAGAAGACAACAGTGGTGGATGATCGCATAATCCTTTCAATGGTGAAGAAAAACCCCTTCACAACATCCACCCAAGTGAACAATACTCTCCAGGAAGCAGATGCTTCAGCATCTAGTCTACCACAAAGAGAAGACTTCATGAGAGAAAATAAAGAGGGTTCACCATGTGGTGCAAACCATTAATCAGTCTTAAAAATAAAGAGAACATATCACTGTGGCATTGCCGAGTTCATCACAAACTGGACGTTCTTCATCTGATTTATCTACCGTAAATATTTTTGGACATTCATCAAGGTAATTTCCTTTTTAACAGGTATTGGCACTGAACGTGTAAACAAGCCCAAGAGACTGGGTGATTGGGCTAAGCTATTACATGCACGCGAAGCATATTGGATTCTTAAATTAAATACCCATGCTCCCTTGGGATTATTTATTTGTATTAGTTTTTTCCAATGTTTAAGTATGTACAATATTATGTCTATTAGGTATATTCAAGGTGATTTAAATGTATTTAGTAATTTTAAGGGTTAACCATGTGGATTGCAATTAACAGGTTTAGCCTAATTAATATATATAACATGTTGATACAATGAGGAGTTTAGGACCTGCGATGACGTCGCGGCTTGTGATTGGTCGCGTGAGCGGTCACATGAGCGGCACGCAACCAATCACAAGCCGCGACGTCATCGAGGGTCCTAAACTCCTCATTCTTAGGAACGGAGGCTGCCGGTTACAATCGGTAAGGTCCAGGGGCCGCCGGACGGGTGAGTATATCCATATTTTTATTTTAATTCTTTATTTTTTACAGGAATATGGTTCCCAGGGCCTGAAGGAGAGTCTCCTCTCCTCCACACTCTGGGAACCATACACTGGGAACTTCCGATTCCGATTTCCGATACCACAAAAATATCGGAACTCGGTATCAGAATTCCGATACAGCAAGTATCGGCCGATACCCGATACTTGCGGTATCGGAATGCTCAACACTAATTATCACACAAAAGTCGCATTGGGGAATGCATTATTTTCATGGATAAATTACAAGTGGTTCTTACTAAATTAGAATATCATCAAAAAGTTAATTTATTTCAGTTCTTCAATTTAAAAAGTGAAACTCATTATATAGAGTCATTACAAACAGAGTGATTTGTTACAGCCAATTAAAACCCAAAAGTCATTATCTCAGTAAATTAGAATACTTTATAACACCAGCTTGAAAAATTATTTTAAAATCCAAAATGTTGGCTTACTGAAATGTATGTTCAGTAAATGCACTCAATACTTGGTCAGGGCTCCTTTTGCAACAATTACTGCATCAATGCAGCGTGCCATGGAGGCGATCAGCCTGTGGCACTGCTGAGGTGTTATGGAAGCCCAGGTTGCTTTGATAGCAGCCTTCAGCTCATCTGCATTGTTGGATCTGGCGTCAAACCCGCAGCGACCAGTTGTGACAGCATAGCGGATGGGATTTCAAGAAATCCCATGTCCACTATGCATCCACAGACGTCTGTGGATCACCTGCGCAGACATGTGGTGCGTCTTTCTAGACCACAGCTTCTCTTCCTCGGTCTGGGATTCTAAGCAAGATCTTGTCTCATGTGGTAAGGATGATTCAGTAAAAGGTCAGGAATGAGCCCAGAACTACACGGGAGGGCCTGATCAATGACCTGAAGAGAGATGGGGGCCACAGTAGACTCAAATATTACCAATAGTAACACACTACTAATATATATATATATATATATATAAGCATTCATATGTGCTCATTTCAAAATAAGGGCATTGCCATCAAACACTATTATTGGGCCAGCTTTTTAGATTTTGTCTAATCTTTATGTGCAGACTTTTATCCATGGTTTCAAAGATCTGTCATTTCTTCTCCTAACAGTCCTAGTTTTTGAGTGCTACCTGATTCTGCTGAGCAGTTACAACTGGATACTGTACACTAATTCATAATATATGAAGGTGTGAATTATAAAATCACTTAAATAAACAGATCAGCTTACACATAGGAAGTGTGATTGTTACATGATGCTATGAAGGATTCCATGCTCAGTAAACATGACGCATATTAGGCTGGTATATTTACTCTATATATTTTTTCTAGTTTTAGAAATAATTGGTGCAATCTGGCAAAAATAATTAACACAAATATTGAAGAAAAAACAAGTGGATAGAAGAAATGTGAAAGCTGTGAGATAGCACTTACTGAGTGTGTTGGGGGACACTCGCTTGGCAACGGGATAAACACAGACAGGCACGGTTTTTCACTTAAACAGTCTATCCGGTTTATTTTATGCAGCATAAACCGGGTCATGCACAGTTCATTATATACATTTTATACGGCTTCAACTCACAGTCACTAAACACGCCGGACATCTCACTTTGTCCAGTTACCATGGGTGACCGTACACCGAACAGTTCATCAATGTCCATGGAACACAACAAACCTCAACAGCCTGTTCCACGGGCAGATACTGTTCTGTCGTTATGATAGCCCCCTTCCCGGGTGTTACCTTTCTGGAGCTCCTGCTCCACACACTGACCTCCTGTCAGTCCTCTCTCCTCCAGGGAAACTGCTGAACTGGGATCACGGTCCCGGACAACGCCTTGCTCACTAGGCCACCTGACAGTCCAGATCCGCAGACGAGCTGTAGCTCCCCCAATGCAGTGCCGTTGCAGACTCTGCATACATTCAGCCTGTGCGCTCTTCAGGATGTCCGTCCCCACCTGGGACCGTCCAACACTAAGGCCACTGTGTGTGCTGCTCATGACGTCCGTCCCCACTTGGGACCATCCAACACAAAGGCCTCTCTGTGGGCTATTCAGGGATCCAATCCTATTCCAAGGATCTCCCAACACACAAGTCTTCAGATCCATGGCCTCAGTGCGCTATTCAGGGACCCAGTCCACACAAAGGACCTTTCAACACACGAGCCATCCAGGATCTACACACTCTCCATTACAGAGACCATGTGACCAAACCCTGGTCACATTATGTACTTGTAACCACTCCCATAGATGGGTGGTGTGTGTGGTTAGCCAGACCCACCCAGCTCTCCCGCTAACCCTGCAAGCCTCCCTTTACACTTATACAAATACTTGTGGGTCTACAGGTCCCAGAACAACAACATTACTCCAGGCTTACAGCGCAGACTCCCTCTGCGACACATATCGGTCATTTACAGTCCTGCCGGTCACGGTTTCACCATCATAATCACAGATACGCCTCCATGCGCATCCTGAGAGCACATACAGCACCCCCTAGCTGCAGCAGGGGTCACTGAATCACAAAGCTTACATATCCACTAAATTACAAGGTCATCTAAGTGCCATATTCTTCCAGTAATTATACAATTACAGCTCAAGTGACAAGTTGCTAACATGTATTACATTCTGAAAGAAGTTATTGAGCGGCTGCATAGCTGTGGTGAGGGCGTTTCACAATGTCTCCGCACACTCCACATGTTGCCAGGTTTCTACATTCTCAATTGTTTGGCTAATCTCTTACAAAACAACTTCACTTTTTAGTCAATAAAACTTCCACATATTACTCAGAGGAGCAAATATTTAATATTTTTCCTTTTCATGCTACTTATACAGCACTGTAGGGGTTGATATCATCAGTCTCACAATCTAAATATTAAAAACGCATACAACACAAAAATATCTGTGACATTTCAGACTTGTGCAGTCATCCAACATATTCTTCTCTTATAGTGAAGTCTTTACTCACTGCTGTACAGTCAACATCACTCAGAAATTGCCTGGATCTGAGAAAAACCTGGGTTTCTATAGTGACCCCAAAAGGAATTACACTATTAAGCACCATCCACCACTCACCTCCAAAAAATAGGGGACCCTCAACTCTACTCTGATGGCATACTCCTATTCAATGGTCCTTTGCTCCTGAGGCATCTTTGCTCCTGAGGTAATTAAATGATCTCTGAACTGTGTGCTGTATCAATAGTCGTTTACTGTCCTGCTTGCACAGGTCGACAAAACACTGATGGGCACAGAATGGTCATTTATACGATCAATCTGTCCCCATATGGTATCATGCTACTGGCAGCACAATTCTTGTTTACACGGGACAATGTGCTGCAAAAAATTGTACCCAGATACATTTTTACACGTATATGTTAATAATTGATAATTTTCTTGTAATAATAAAATCTTTATAACTTTTGTATAATAATGGTTCAGGTTCTCCTTTTTAAAAATGTATTGAGAGTCTATAACTAGTTGGGTACAGTGTTATTTTGTTATACGGGTATTTTTTCTATGAGCTGCAAAAATCGTTGCTCCCTACAAACATGCTTTTTGCTTGTTCGTCGGGTTTAATGTTGGCCTGTTTAGAAGGGATGATTAATGGGATCTAGCATTGCTGCAAACGTTTTTTCACTTATATTAATTCGTCCACAAGGGCCATTATTCCCCTTTCCTTATTGGATTAAATATGCACATTACAGGGCCAAGTTATCAAGGTATTTCTTATAGCTTGAATAAAAATCAGCTGGAGTAAATGTGTCACATAAGGCTCTGTTCACACGTATTTTTTTCCTAAGCCAAAACCTACTCTCTTGGCACTTAGAAACTTGCTTCAAGAAAACACATTTTGCTTAGTTTTTCTTACATTTTTTGTGCGTTTTTTTGCTGTATTTTTGTTGTCGGAGTTCATTTGACTCTTGTAAAAAAACAAAAAACAAATCTGATTCTACTTTATCAGGTTTTGGCAAAAAACAAAAAAAACACAGCAAAAACTAATACCTGCATTTTTTCAGCTTTTTTTGCACCACCCATTGCTTTCAATGGGTGAAAAATCATGAAAAAATGTTGAAAGAAGTGACATGCTGCATTCTGAAAAAACAAGGTTTTGCACAAAATAGTGAAGACAAACAATTCAAGCTGTGTGCATGAGATTTCTGAAATCTCATACACTTTGCTGGCACTGTAAAACGTAGCTGAAAATTTGCATAGAAAAAGCCTAAAAAAATGATGAAAAACACAACCTGTGGACATAGCCTTAGTAAAGAGTCACAGGCATCTTTTGTGCTGCACTTGTACCTGGATCTGAAATTACTCTGGCTACTCTAGCTATGAGCTGAGATAGCATTCTTCTATAATTTAAGAAACCTTGTGGCGTAAATGATAGTGCCACGTAGTGACAAGGGACTGTGGGAATCTACCTGATTCCTTGAACTAGGTGCGCCTTAGTCTATCCCTGTCCCTCGGATTATTCTTGAAGGTGGAGACGCCGGTTTCTCGTGCCTATCTATGCTCCTAAAGGTACCGTCACACTCAACGAGAACGACAACGATCCGTGACGTTGCAGCGTCCTGGATAGCGATCTCGTTGTGTTTGACATGCAGCAGCGATCTGGATCCTGCTGTGATATCGCTGGTCGGAGTTAGAAGTCCAGAACTTTATTTCGTCGCTGCTCACCCGCTGTCATCGCTGGATCGGTGTGTGTGACACCGATCCAGCGATGTGTTCACTTGTAACCAGGGTAAACATCGGGTTTCTAAGCGCAGGGCCGCGCTTAGTAAACCGATATTTACCCTGGTTACCATTGTAAAAGTTAAAAAAAAAAAAAACAGTACATACTCACCTTCTGATGTCTGTCACGTCCCCCGGCGCTGCTGCAGGGAGCTTTCCCTGCACTGACTGTGTGAGCGTCAGCCGTAAAGCAGAGCACAGCGGTGACGTCACCGCTGTTACTGCCGGCGCCGCTGACACATTCAGTGCAGGAAGCGCTCTGCAGCAGCGCGTGGACGCCGGGGGACGTGACAGACATCAGAAGGTGAGTATGTAGTGTTTTTTTTTACTTTTACAATGGTAACCAGGGTAAATATCGGGTTACTAAGCGCGGCCCTGCACTTAGTAACCCGATGTTTACCCTGGTTACCCGGGTGCTGCAGGGGGACTTCAGCATCGTTGAAGACAGTTTCAACGATGCCGAAGTCTTTCCCCTGATCGTTGGTCACTGGAGCTGTCTGTGTGACAGCTCCCCAGCGACCACACAACGACTTACCAACGATCACGATCGCTGGTCGTGATCGTTGGTAAGTCGCTTAGTGTAACGGTACCTTAACTTAACCCTTATCTGATTCCTCTTTCACCCAGGGAGGTTAGGGCTCAAGTGTATTCAAAACACTAACCAGACAAACAAGGTTAACAGACAGGGAAAAAATAAAACTACAATCATGCAAATACACTGCTCAAAAAATAAAGGGAACACTTAAACAACACAATGGTAACTCCAAGTCAATCACACTTCTGTGAAATCAACCTGTCCAGTTATGAGGCAACACTGATTGTGAATCAATTTATCCTGCTGTTGTGCAAATAGAACAGAAAACAGGTAGAAATGATAGGCAATTAGCAAGACAACCCCTATAAAGGAGTAGTTCTGCAGGGGGTGACCACAGACCATTTCTCTGTTCTCATCCTTTTTGGCTTTTGTTTTGGTCACTTTTGCCTTTTATCATTGTTTTCACCCCTAGAGGTAGTATACAGTAGCATGAGGTGGTGTCTACAACCCGCAGGCATTGCTCAAGTAGTGCAGCTCCCCCAGAATGGCACATCAATGTGAGATGTGGCAAGAAGGGCAGCTGTGTCTGTCAGCAGTGTCCAAAGCATGGAGCAGATACCAGGAGACAGGCCAGTAAAACAGGAGACATGGAGGGGGCTGTAGAAGGGTAACAACACAGCAGGACCATTATCTCCTCCTTTGTGCAAGGATGAATAAAGAAGCAGAGCCAGTGCCTGGCAAAATTACCTTCAGCAGGCCACTAACATCCACACGTCTGCTCAAACTGTCAGAAACAGACTCCATGTGGGTGGTATGATGGCCCGATGTCCACAAATGGGTGTTGTGCTTACCACCCAACACCGTGCAGGGTGATTTGGCATTTGCCAGAGAACACGAGGACTGGCAGATTCAATATTGGAGTCCTGTACTCTTCACGGATGAGAGCAGGTTCACACTGAGCACATGTGACAGACGTGACTGAATCTGGAGACGCCATGGAGAATGCTCTGCTGCCTGCAACATCCTCCATCATGACTGATTTGGCATTGGGTCAGTTTCTGCATGATGAAGGCATTGATGGGATGGACTGGCATGTCCATACCCCAGACTTGAATCCAATCTAGCACATCTGGGACATCATGTCTTGTTCCATCCACCAACGCCACGATGCACCACAGACTGTCCAGGACATGATTGATGCTTTAATCCAGGTCTGGGAGGAGGTCCCTCAGGTGAACATCCACTGCCTGTTGTAGGGAGGTTATACAGGCATATAGAGGCCACACACACTACTGAGCATCATTTCCTTGTCTTGAAGCATTTCCACTCTAGTTGGATCAGCCTGTAATTTAATTTTCCACTTTGATTTTGAGTGTCATTCCAAATCCAAACCTTCATGGGATACTAATTTTGATTAACATTGATCATTTTTATGTTTTATTGTTCTCAACGCATTCCTCTATGTAATGTAGTGGGAAACAGAGGAGGTATAGGAAGGGGAAACCAAATATGAGAGGCTAAGGAAAAACATGCAAACCAACTCCAAGCAGCAATCTTCATAAAAACTCTCCAACCGCCAACTCCAAACACTGAACTTTCTCCTTCACCACCAAACCAGAAAGTAGAACTATCACTGGCAACTCCCAAGAGCCAGTGCCGTGCATATATACCAGTATATAGTTATAGGTGGGAGAACTTGCAAAATCGGCAGCGTATCAAAAACTTTTATTCCCCACTGTTTGAGGAATGAAGGTACTGCCAATATAATAGTACATGTAGAAACAAAGGATTTTTCCGGCACAGGAGTCCTTTTCTTAAAAAATAATTTTCTTTATTCAGACATCTTCATCAGTAAAAACAGTACATACGGAGGGACCCCCAACGCCTGACGTGTTCCGGACACATTAAGGCTATGTGCACACGTAGGAAATGTGGTGCAGAATTTTCTGCACTAAATCTGCATCTCCTGGCAGAATCCGCAGATGCGTTTTTTATGCGTTTTTTGTGTTTTTATGCGTTTTTTGTGCAGTTTTCATGCAGATTTTACCACTGCAGATTTCTATTAATGGAGGGGTGCAGAAACGCTGCAGAAATGCACAAAAGAAGTGACATGCACTTCTTTGAAATCTGCAGCGTTTCTGCGCAGATTTTTCTGCATCGGTTCCCTGAAAAATGCCCACAGGAAAATTGCCCACAGTAAAATTGCCCACATGAAAAATGCCCACAGGAAAATTGGCCACTGTTATGACCCCAATGGCGAGGGTCTCAGAGAAACAAGTAAGTCTGCGACGTACAAAAATCCAGCTCATAGGACAGTGGTAACTGGGTTGACCATATATCTACTCCTAACGCCAACACTAGCAGTAGCCGGGGAACATGCCTACGTTGGTCGCTAGATGTCTCGCGCCAGCCGGAGGACTAACTACCCCTAGAAGAGGAAAACAAAGACCTCTCTTGCCTCCAGAGAATAGACCCCAAAAGTAGGATAGTAGCCCCCCACAAATAATAACGGTGAGGTAAGAGGAAATGACAAACACAGAGATGAACTAGATTTTAGCAAATAGAGGCCCACTTTACTAATAGCAGAATGTAGTAAGATAACTTATATGGTCAACAAAAACCCTATCAAAATCCACGCTGGAGATTCAAGAACCCCCGAACCGTCTAACGGCCCGGGGGGAGAACACCAGCCACCCTAGAGCTTCCAGCAAGATCAGGAAACAGATAATATGCAAGCTGGACAAAAATGCAAAACAAAAACAAATAGCAAAAAGCAAGAAAGCAGACTTAGCTTAATCAAGCAGGAACCAGGATCAGTAGACAAGAGCACTACAGATTAGCTCTGATATCAACGTTGCCAGGCATTGAACTGAAGGTCCAGGGAGCTTATATAGCAACACCCCTGACCTAACGACCCAGGTGAGCATACAAGGGATGAATGACATACCCAGAGTCAAATCACTAGTAGCCACTAGAGGGAGCCAAAAGGTAAATTCACAACAGTACCCCCTCCTTAGTGAGGGGTCACCGAACCCTCACCAAGACCACCAGGGCGATCAGGATGAGCGGCGTGAAAGGCACGAACTAAATCGGCCGCATGCACATCAGAGGCGACCACCCAGGAATTATCCTCCTGACCATATCCCTTCCACTTGACCAGGTACTGAAGCCTCCGCCTGGAGAGACGAGAATCTAAGATCTTCTCCACCACGTATTCCAACTCGCCCTCAACCAACACCGGAGCAGGAGGCTCAGCAGAAGGAACCACAGGCACAACGTACCGCCGCAACAAGGACCTATGAAATACGTTGTGGATGGCAAACGACACCGGAAGATCCAAGCGAAAGGATACAGGATTAATGATTTCCAATATCTTGTAAGGACCAATGAAGCGAGGCTTAAATTTGGGAGAGGAGACCTTCATAGGAACAAATCGAGAAGACAGCCATACCAAATCCCCAACGCGAAGTCGGGGACCCACACCGCGGCGGCGGTTGGCAAAACGCTGAGCCTTCTCCTGTGACAACTTCAAGTTGTCCACCACATGCCCCCAGATCCGCTGCAACCTATCCACCACGGAATCCACCCCAGGACAGTCAGAAGGCTCCACATGTCCCGAGGAAAAACGAGGATGGAAACCAGAGTTGCAGAAAAATGGCGAAACCAAGGTGGCGGAACTAGCCCGATTATTAAGGGCAAATTCAGCCAACGGCAAGAAGGTCACCCAATCATCCTGATCAGAAGAGACAAAACACCTCAAATAAGCCTCCAGAGTCTGATTAGTTCGCTCCGTTTGTCCGTTAGTCTGGGGATGGAAAGCGGATGAAAACGACAACTCAATGCCCATCCTACCACAAAAGGATCGCCAGAACCTGGAAACAAACTGGGATCCTCTGTCCGACACAATATTCTCAGGAATGCCGTGCAAACGAACCACGTTCTGGAAGAACACAGGAACCAGATCAGAAGAAGAGGGCAGCTTAGGCAAAGGAACCAAATGGACCATCTTGGAGAAACGATCACATATCACCCAGATGACAGACATGCCCTGAGACACCGGAAGATCAGAAATGAAATCCATAGAGATGTGTGTCCAAGGTCTCTTTGGGACAGGCAAGGGCAAGAGCAACCCGCTGGCACGAGAGCAGCAAGGCTTAGCTCGAGCACAAGTACCACAGGACTGTACAAATAACCGCACATCCCTTGACAAGGAAGGCCACCAAAAGGACCTGGCCACCAGATCTCTGGTGCCAAAAATTCCCGGGTGCCCTGCCAACACCGAGGAATGAACCTCGGAAATGACTCTGCTGGTCCATCTAGCAGGCACAAACAATCTGTCAGGTGGACAAGAGTCAGGCCTACCAGCCTGAAATCTCTGCAACACACGTCGCAGATCTGGAGAAATAGCAGACACGATAACTCCTTCCTTAAGAATACCCACAGGTTCAGCGACTCCAGGAGCATCAGGCACAAAGCTCCTAGACAGAGCGTCGGCCTTCACATTCTTAGACCCTGGCAAATACGAGACCACAAAGTCAAAACGGGAGAAAAACAATGACCAGCGGGCCTGTCTAGGATTCAGGCGTTTAGCAGACTCGAGATACATCAGATTTTTGTGATCAGTCAAGACCACCACACGATGCTTAGCACCCTCGAGCCAATGACGCCACTCCTCAAATGCCCACTTCATGGCCAACAACTCCCGATTGCCCACATCATAATTTCGCTCTGCCGGCGAAAACTTCCTAGAGAAAAAGGCACAAGGTCTCATAGTAGAACAACCAGGGCCTCTCTGTGACAAAACGGCCCCTGCCCCAATCTCCGAAGCATCCACCTCAACCTGAAAAGGAAGTGAGATGTCAGGCTGGCACAAAACAGGCGCCGAAGTAAACCGGCGTTTTAACTCCTGGAAAGCCTCCATGGCAGCAGGAGCCCAGTTAGCTACATCAGAGCCTTTCTTGGTCATATCCGTCAGCGGTTTAACAACACTAGAGAAATTTGCGATAAAACGACGGTAGAAGTTAGCAAAACCCAAGAACTTCTGAAGACTCTTAACTGACAAGGGTTGAGTCCAATCATGAATAGCTCGGACCTTGACTGGATCCATCTCCACAGCAGAAGGGGAAAAAATGAACCCCAAAAAGGGAACCTTCTGTACACCAAAGAGACACTTTGAGCCTTTTACAAACAAAGAATTTTCACGCAGAATCTCAAAAACCATCCTGACCTGCTCCACATGCGAGTCCCAATCATCAGAAAAAACCAGAATATCATCCAGATAAACAATCAAAAATTTATCCAGATACTTCCGGAAAATGTCATGCATGAAGGACTGAAAAACTGAAGGTGCATTAGAGAGACCGAATGGCATCACCAAGTACTCAAAATGACCTTCGGGCGTATTGAATGCGGTTTTCCATTCATCGCCCTGCCTAATGCGCACAAGGTTGTACGCACCACGAAGGTCTATCTTGGTGAACCACTTGGCACCTTTAATCCGGGCAAACAAATCTGACAACAGCGGCAAAGGATACTGAAATTTGACAGTGATCTTATTTAAAAGCCGATAGTCAATACAAGGCCTCAAAGATCCGTCCTTTTTGGCCACAAAAAAGAATCCCGCACCAAGAGGGGAAGAAGAAGGACGGATATGCCCCTTCTCAAGAGACTCCTTGATATATGAACGCATCGCGGTATGTTCAGGTACCGACAGATTAAACAGTCTCCCCTTAGGAAACTTACTGCCAGGAATCAAATCTATTGCACAGTCACATTCCCTATGAGGAGGCAGTGCACTGGACTTAGACTCGCTGAAGACATCCTGATAATCAGACAAATACGCCGGAACTTCCGAAGGCGTAGAAGAAGCAATAGACAAGGGCA
This sequence comes from Ranitomeya variabilis, assembly GCF_051348905.1. Classification (NCBI taxonomy): domain Eukaryota; kingdom Metazoa; phylum Chordata; class Amphibia; order Anura; family Dendrobatidae; genus Ranitomeya; species Ranitomeya variabilis. The sequence goes on from NC_135234.1 coordinate 518,641,362, forward strand.
GGGAATCTCCATGAATTCCATGGCAGCCCCAACTTGACACTGACATAGCCTTCCAGTCCAAGACTGGATTATGGGTCTGTAACCATGGCAACCCCAAAACAACCAAATCATGCATTTTATGCAGAACAAGAAAACGAATTACCTCCCGATGTTCGGGAGTCATGCACATGGTAACCTGTGTCCAAAACTGCGGTTTATTTTTTGCCAATGGCGTAGAATCAATACCCCTAAGAGGGATAGGATTTTCCAATGGCTCAAGAACAAATCCGCAGCGCTTGGCAAATGACAGATCCATAAGGCTCAGGGCAGCACCCGAGTCCACAAACGCCATGACAGGATACGATGACAGTGAGCAAATCAAAGTTACAGATAGAATAAATTTAGGTTGCAAATTACCAATGGCGACCGGACTAACAACCTTAGTAAGACGTTTAGAGCATGCTGAGATAACATGTGCAGAATCACCACAGTAGTAACACAAGCCATTCTGGCGTCTATGAATTTTCCGCTCATTTCTAGTCAGGATTCTATCACATTGCATTAAATCAGGTGTCTGTTCAGACAACACCATGAGGGAATTAGCGGTTTTGCGCTCCCGCAACCGCCGGTCGATTTGAATAGCCAGGGCCATAGAATCATTCAGACCTGTGGGAATGGGAAAACCCACCATCACATTCTTAATGGCTTCAGAAAGGCCATTTCTAAAATTAGCAGCCAATGCACACTCGTTCCACTGGGTCAGCACGGACCATTTCCGAAATTTTTGGCAATACACTTCAGCCTCGTCCTGGCCCTGAGACATAGCCAGCAAGGCCTTTTCTGCCTGAATCTCAAGATTAGGTTCCTCATAAAGCAAACCGAGCGCCAGAAAAAACGCATCAATGTCAGCCAATGCCGGATCTCCTGGCGCCAGCGAGAAGGCCCAATCCTGAGGGTCGCCCCGTAAAAAAGAAATAACAATTTTTACTTGCTGAGCGGAGTCTCCAGATGAACAGGGTTTCAGGGACAAAAACAATTTACAATTATTCCTGAAATTTCTAAATTTAAATCGGTCTCCGGAAAACGGTTCAGGAATCGGTATCTTAGGTTCTGACATAGGACTTCTGATAACATAATCTTGTATGCCCTGCACACGAGCAGCAAGCTGGTCCACACTTGTAATCAAGGTCTGGACATTCATGTCTGCAGCAAACACAAGCAACTCAGAGGTAAAGGGGAAAAGAAACAAAAATGAGAGAGAGAAAAAAAAACTCAGAACTTTCTTTCTTATAATCCCGCTTCTGCAATGCATTTAACATTTAATACTGGCCTGGCAAACTGTTATGACCCCAATGGCGAGGGTCTCAGAGAAACAAGTAAGTCTGCGACGTACAAAAATCCAGCTCATAGGACAGTGGTAACTGGGTTGACCATATATCTACTCCTAACGCCAACACTAGCAGTAGCCGGGGAACATGCCTACGTTGGTCGCTAGATGTCTCGCGCCAGCCGGAGGACTAACTACCCCTAGAAGAGGAAAACAAAGACCTCTCTTGCCTCCAGAGAATAGACCCCAAAAGTAGGATAGTAGCCCCCCACAAATAATAACGGTGAGGTAAGAGGAAATGACAAACACAGAGATGAACTAGATTTTAGCAAATAGAGGCCCACTTTACTAATAGCAGAATGTAGTAAGATAACTTATATGGTCAACAAAAACCCTATCAAAATCCACGCTGGAGATTCAAGAACCCCCGAACCGTCTAACGGCCCGGGGGGAGAACACCAGCCACCCTAGAGCTTCCAGCAAGGTCAGGAAACAGATAATATGCAAGCTGGACAAAAATGCAAAACAAAAACAAATAGCAAAAAGCAAGAAAGCAGACTTAGCTTAATCAAGCAGGAACCAGGATCAGTAGACAAGAGCACTACAGATTAGCTCTGATATCAACGTTGCCAGGCATTGAACTGAAGGTCCAGGGAGCTTATATAGCAACACCCCTGACCTAACGACCCAGGTGAGCATACAAGGGATGAATGACATACCCAGAGTCAAATCACTAGTAGCCACTAGAGGGAGCCAAAAGGTAAATTCACAACAGGCCACACAGAAAATTGCCCACACAGAAATTTGCCCACACGGAAAATTGCCCACACGGAAATTTGCCAATTGCAACATCACAAAGTTTCAGATCTATGATATTTGAGGTGAAAGGTGAGGATGTTCACATGATATGTGATCAACTTGTGATTTACAGCTGACCTAGTGCAAAACTGCAAACATGCTGGAGATCTGTGGTTTGTAGCAGTCTGTCATTCTCAGCAATAGATAGATCTAGTCTGCTCTCCTCTCTCACTGATTCTGCCTTACTCCTCCCACCAGCCCAGAGCAGCAGCACATGCAGAACCAGCAGCAGTGTGATCCAGAGGAGCCATCACTGCTATCAGTACTCACAAAAGAATCACTCTATTATCTGTGGAGTTACATGGGACTGCAGGTCAGATCTAATACAGTATCATCTCAGTGGGTGCCCACCAAAAGCAGGGTGCTGCTGGCTGAGATAGATGGTCCTGGAAGCCCAGAAGGCACCGCAGAAAGGTGAGATTCTGTCAGAGGAGCCGAAGTGCCATAGCAGCTCCGCTCTCCCATTGACTTCAGTGGCAGTGAATCTGGCGCCTGCACTTCCTTCCCTGTCCACTTATGACTACCAAGAGTAAGAGTGAACAGACCCTACCTGTATGATACATAAACACATATACTGCAGGCGCAGGCAGGCATAGGATGGAAGGAAATGAAGAGTGGATTTGAATAAGGGTCTCTAGGCCCAGACACACCTCAATGAGAGAGGAATAAGGGTCTCTAGGCCCAGTTTATTATTTTGCCAAGCGAGGGCCTGCAAATGGATTGAGAGAGCAATAAATTATTAAAACAACCGCTGTGTTTATTTCATTAAAATACTTTTAAATCATGTGTGTGTGTGTTTTTTAACCCTTTCAAACAATTGGATTAATAATGGATAGGTGTCATAACTGACACCTCTCCATTATTAATCTGGCTTAATGTCACCTTCCAATAGCAAGGTGGCATTAACCCTTCATTACCCCATATCCCACCGCTACACGGGAGTGGGAAGAGAATGGCCAAGTGCCAGAATAGGCGCATCTTCCAGATGTGCCTTTTCTGGGGTGGCTGGGGGCAGATGTTTGTAGCCAGGGGGGGCCAATAACCATGGACCCTCTCCTGGCTATTAATATCTGCCCTCAGTCACTGGCTTTACCATTCTGGCGGACAAAATTGCGCGGGAGCCCACGCCAATTTTTTCCGCCATTTAACCCTTTATTTTAGCAGCTACAGCGCTGAAATTTTGCACATACACACTACTAACATTAGTAGTGTGGAATATGCAAAAAAAAGGGGAATATGAGATGGTTTACTGTATGTAAACCATGTCTCATATCCTGTCGGGTTTGTGCAGGAGAAATGAAAAGCCGGCAATTGAATTACCGACTTTTCACTAACACCGCTGCGTATTTCTCGCAAGTCACACTGCTGGTCCGTGTGGAATCCGTATTTTTCTCGCCCCCATAGACTTTCATTGGCGAATTTTTTGCGCAATACGCTGACAAACGCAGCATGCTGCGATTTTGTACGGCCGTAGAAAGCCGTATAATACTGACCCGTAATATACGGCTAATAGGAGCAGCCCCATTGAGAATAATTGTGCCGTTTATTTTGCGAGTTTTACGGACGTAATTCCTGCGCTCTTACGTCCGTAAAAATCGCCAGTGTAACGCCGGCCTAAGAGGTTATAACTCTGGAACGCTTTATAGGATCCCGCTGATTCTGAGATTGTTTTTTCGTGACATATTGTACTTCAAGTTAGTGGTAACATTTCTTCGATATTACTTGCGATTATTTATGAAAAAATTGAAATATGGCGAAAATTTTAAAAATTTTGCAATTTTCAAACTTTGTATTTTTATGCCCTTAAATCAGAGAGATATGTCACGAAAAATAGTTTATAAATAACATTTCCCACATGTCTACTTTACATCAGCACAATTTTGGAAACAACATTTTTTTTTGTTAGGGAGTTATAAGGGTTAAAAGTTGACCAGCAATTTCTCATTTTTACAACACCATCTTTTTTTTAGGGACCACATCACCTTTGAAGTCATTTTGAGCGGTCTATATGATAGAAAATAACCAAGTGTGACACCATTCTGAAAACTGCACCCCTCAAGCTGCTCAAAACCACATTCAAGAAGTTTATTAACCCTTTACGTGCTTCACAGGAACTGAAACAATGTGGAAAAAAAAAATTAACATTTAACTTTTTTTTGCAAACATTTTACTTCAGAACCATTTTTTTAAATTTTCACAAGTGTAAAAACAGAAATTTAACCGCAAATTTTGTTGTGCAATTTCTCCTGAGTACGCCGATACCCCATATGTGGAGGTAAACCACTGTTTGGGCACACGGCAGAGCTTGGTAGAGAAGGAGCACCGTTTGACTTTTTCAATGCAGAATTGGCTGGAATTGAGATCGGACGCCATGTCGCGTTTGGAGAGCCCCTGATGTGCCTAAACAGTGGAAACCCCCCACAAGTGACACCATTTTGGAAAATAGACCCCTTAAGGAACTTATCTAGATGTGTGGTGAGCACTTTGAACCCCCAAGTGCTTCACAGAAGTTTATAACGTAGAGCCGTGAAAATAAAAAAATCGCATTTTTTCTACAAAAATGATCTTTTTGCCCCCAAATTTTTATTTTCACAAGGGTAACAGGAGAAATTAGACCACAAAAGTTGTTGTGCAATTTCTCCTGAGTATGTCGATACCCCATATGTGGGGGTAAACCACTGTTTGGGCGCGCCGCAGAGCTTGGAAGAGAAGGTGTGTCGTTTTACTTTTTCAATGTAGAATTGGCTGGAATTGAGATCGGACGCCATGTCACATTTGGAGAGCCCCTGATGTGCCTAAACAGTGGAAACCCCTCACAAGTGACACCATTTTGGAAACTAGACCCCTTAAGGAACTTATCTAGATGTGTGGTGAGCACTTTAAACCCCCAGGTGCTTCACAAAAGTTTATAACGTAGAGCCGTGAAAATAAAAAAATCGCATTTTTTCTACAAAAATGATCTTTTTGCCTCCAAATTTTTATTTTACCAAGGTTAACAGGAGAAAATGGACCACAGAAGTTGTTGTACAATTTGTCCTGAGTACGCCGACACCCCATATGTGGGGGTAAACCACTGTTTGGGCGCATAGCTGAGCTCGGAAGCAAAGGAGCGCCATTTGACTTTTCAATGCAAAATTTACTGGAATTGAGATCGGACGCCATGTCGCGTTTGGAGAGCCCCTGATGTGCCTAAACAGTAAAAATCCCCCACAAGTGACCACATTTTGGAAACTAGACCCCCCATGGAACTTATCTAGATGTGTGGTGAGAACTTTGAATGCCCAAGTGCTTCACAGAAGTTTATAATGCAGAGTCGTGAAAAAAAAAAATATTTTTTTTCCACAAAAAAATATTTTTTAGCCCCCAAGTTTTTATTTTCACAAGGGTAACAAGAGAAATTGGATGCCAATATTTGTTCTCCAATTTGTCCTGAGTATGCTGGTACCCCACATGTGGGGGTAAACCACTGTTTGGGCGCACAGCAGAGCTCGGAAGGGAAGGAGCGCCATTTTGGAATGCAGGCTTTGATAGAATGGTCTGCGGACGTTATGTTGCGTTTGCAGAGCCACTGATGTACCTAAACAGTAGAAACCCCCCACAAGTGACCTCATTTTGGAAACTAGACCCCCCAAGGAACTTATCTAGATATGTGGTAAGAACTTTGAATGCTCAAGTGCTTCACAGAAGTTTATAATGCAGAGTAGTGAAAATAAAAAATATTTTTTTTTCCACAAAAAAGATTTTTAGCCCCCAAGTTTTTATTTTCACAAGTGTAACAGGAGAAATTGGACCCCATAAGTTGTCCAATTTATCCCGAGTACGCTGATGCCCCATATGTGGGGGTAAACCACTGTTTGGGCACACGGTAGAGCTCAGAAGGGAGGGAGCACCATTTGACTTTTTTAGCGCAAAATTGGCTGTCATGTTTGGAGACCCCCTGATGTACCTAAACAGTGGAAACCCCCCAATTCTAACTCCAACCCTAACCCCAACACACCCCTAACCCTAATCTCAACCCGATCCATAATCCTAATCACAACCCTAACAATAATCACAACCCTAACCCCAAAACAGCCCTAATCTCAACCCTAACCATAACCCTAATCAAAACCCTAAATCCAACACACCCCTAATCCTAATCTCAACCCTAACCTCAAACCTAACCCTAATCCCAATACACCCCTAACCCTAATCCCAACCCTAACCTTAACCCTAATCCCAACCCTAACCTTAACCCTAATCCCAACCCTAATCCCAACCCTAATCCCAAACGTAACCCTAATCCCAACCCTAATCCCAAACGTAACCCTAATACCAACCCTAATCCAAACCCTAACCCTAATCCCAACTCTAACCCTAAGTTTAGCCCCAACCCTAACCCTAACTTTAGCCCCAACCCTAACCCTAATTTTAGCCCCAACCCTAGCCCTAACCCTAACTTTAGCCCTAACCCTAAATTTAGCCCCAACCCTAACCCTAAATTTAGCCCCAACCCTAAATTTAACCCTAACCCTAACTTTAGCCCCAACCCTAACCCTAGCCCTAAGGCTACTTTCACACTTGCGTCGTGTGGCATCCGTCGCAATCCGTTGTTTTGGACAAAAAACGGATCCAGCAAATGTGCCCACAGGATGTCTTTTTTGCCCATAGATAGATAGATTGTATTGCCGACGGATGGCCACACGTCGCGTCCATCGTGCACTGGATCCGTTGTGTTTTGGCGGACCGTCGTCACAAAAAAGTTCAATGTAACCTTTTTTGTGTATGTCGCGTTCGCCATTTCCGCGCATGCGTGGCAGTAAATCTGCCCCCTCCTCCCCAGGACATAGACTGGGCAGCGGATGCGTTGAAAAACTGCATCCGCTGCCCACGTTGTGCACAATTTTCATAACGTGCGTCGGTACGTCGGGCCGATGCATTGCGACCGCCCCGTACCGACGCAAGTGTGAAAGAAGCCTAAGGCTACTTTCACACTAGCGTCGTACTCGGCCCGTCGCAGTGTGTCGGGCCGATGTACCGACGCTAGCGTTGTAAGCGCCGCACAACGGGTGCAGCGGATGCTGTTTTTCAACGCATCCGCTGCCCCATTGTGAGGGGAGGCGGGGGCGGCGTTCCGGCCGCGCATGCGCGGTTGGAAATGGCGGACACGTCGCACAAAAAAACGTTACATGTAGCGTTTTTTGTGCCGACGGTCCGCCAAAGCACGACGCATCCGTCGCACGACAGATGCGACGTGTGGCAATCCGTCGCAATGTGTCGCTAATGCAAGTTAATTTTCTTTCCCGAGCCATTTTCTTTCCCGAGGAAGAAGCCGGCCGGCAGGAGGAGACGCAGGAGGACCCAGGGACACCGGTAAGTATGATAGGGTCCCCGAATCCCCCTATTTCTCTGACCTCTGATGTGCGATCACATCAGAGGACAGAGAATTACAGATCGCTTTTTTTTTTTTTTTTTTTTGCGGTCGCCGGTAAACAGTTAATTACCGGCGATCGCAAAACAGGGGTCGGTGAAAACCGACCCCGATCATGTTCTTTGGGGTCTCGGCTACTCCCGGCAGCCGAGACCCCAAAGATCTTCCGGGGGCCGGCCGGCGGGCGCACTGCGCATGCGCCCGCCATTTTTTCCCCGGAAAAAGATGGCGGCGCCCATCGGGAGCCACGAGGAGCACCGGGGGAGATAGGTGAGTATTGGGGGGCTATCGGGGGCCATCGGGGACCCTATTTCTCTGTCCTCCGATGTGCGATCACATCGGAGGACAGAGAAATTAAATGGCAAATCGCGGGTTTTTTTTGTTGCGACCGCCGGTAAACGGTTAATTACCGGCGATCGCAACTCTGGGGTCAGTAAAAAACCCCCGAATCATGTTCTCTGGGGTCTCGGCTACCCTCGGCAACCGAGACCCCAGAGAAAATCCGACTCTGGGGGGTGCTATTCACTTTTTCCACAGCGCCGTTAATTAACGGCGCTGTGGTTTAAGTACCCTTAGCGGCCGCCGTTAAAAGGCGTATCGGCGGTCGTTAAGGGGTTAATAAACTGTTCTAAATAAACTTGTCGGCAGTTTTTTATGTGGGCAATTTTCGCCGACATTCTTCTGTGTTGCAGAGCATCTCACCTATTATTCTATACTATTCTCTGTTCTGCAGAGCATCTCACATATACCTGCATACTATCCCCCTGTCCTGCAGAGCATTTAACCTATATCTCTTTGCTATTCTGTCCTGCAGAGCTTCTCACCTATAATTCTATATTATTATTCTGCCCTGCAGAGCATCTCACGTATACCTGAATAATATCCGCCTGTCCTGCAGAGCATTTAACCTATATCTCTTTGCTATTCTCTGTCCTGCAGAGCATCTCACCTATAATTCTATATTCTTCTGCCCTGCAGAGCATCTCACGTATACCTGCATACTATCCCCCTGTCCTGCAGAGCATTTAACCTATAGGTCTTTGCTATTCTCTGTCCTGCAGAGCATTTCACCTATAATTACAGTATATATAATTCTTCTGCCCTGCAGAGCATCTTATATATACATGCATATACTATCCCCCTGTCCTACAGAGCATTTAACCTATGATTCAGCATGTGGGCAATTTTCTGTGGGCATTCTTCACCTTGCACCTCAAATATCATGGATCTGAAACTTTGTTATGGTGCAATTGGCAATTTTCTGTGTGGGCAATTTTCCGTGTGGGCAATTTTCCGTGTGGGCAATTTTCCATGTCGGCAATTTTCCGTGTGGGCAATTTTCCGTGTGGGCAATTTTCCATGTGGGCAATTTTCCATGTGGGCATTTTTCCTGTGGGCATTTTTCTGGTCACCAGTTTGCACACACTGCAACAGGGATTGTGTCTCACTCCTCCATACAGATCTTCTCCAGATCTTTCAGGTTTCAGAGCTTTCACTGGGCAACACTGAGTTTCAGCTCCCTCCAAAAATTTTCTATTGGGTTCAGGTCTGGAGACTAGCTAGCCTACTCCAGGACCTGCTTCTTATGGAGTCAGTCTTTTGTTGCCCTAGCTGTGTTTTGGGTCATTGGCATGCTGGAATACCCATCCAAGACCCATCTTCAATGCTCTTACTGAGGAAATGAGATTGTTGGCCAAAATCTCACAATACATGACCTTAGCCATCCTCCCTTCAATACGGTGCAGTCGTCCTGTCCCCTTTGCAGAAAAGTATTCCCAAAGTATGATGTTTCCCCCACCATATATTATATATATAGTGTAAATGAGATGAATGGCGTTCTGTACTACTGATCTCTTTCCTAGATGGAACGTAAATAGGTAGGAAGGTGCACATGGCGTGAACGGTCATCTTGTTGTGACCGACTCCTTTAAAAAATTCTTTAGCAGTCACATTAACATGACTTTAATGCTTACCAACATCAAAAATTTCCCACAAAAGACATTTACAAGGGGAAAGCATCAATACTAATGATACAATATGTTTCATCTCTTCACTTATTGACCTAGAGCTAAAATCCAAGCTATTAAAAGGCGAACAGGCAGCTCATCGATTATCTGAAATGGCAGATTGATTTGAAGGCTGCCATTAAAGGACTGTGATTGGTAAATGCAGTGAATGGATTAAAGCTTTATTTCATCTGATTAAATAAATGCAGAGCAGCACGAGGCCACAATACATCACAGCTATCAACCTAAGGTTTACAAGCTGCCTTTCAAAAGACAAGAGCAGGGCAGGGACGGCACAATTCCAGAAATCAGAAAGCCTCCGTGTGACATACATGATTTCTCAGTCATTGGGGACAGACCAAGCCTCACACATGGAGCCTCAGGTAGAACTATGTACTAGCAATGCTTGGTGACCCTCCACTAAAATAATAAGTAACACAGGGGTAGCCCATACTTGCTGACTCCTCACATAGCTCGGCGTTGGTGTAGAAGTTAGTCATGGAGGACACAGTAACTTACATTGTCATGGGGGCACTGTATAAAGGTGAAATTATGGTCAGCTGGGAGTGGCACTATTGTGGGATACACCGGCCATAACTGATATAGACATTACTATAATGTCTGATATTATTTGTACATGTCCACCCTTAATTGTAAAGTACTACAGAATATGTTGGCGCTATATAAATAAAATTAGTAGTGTTAGCAGTTACCGCAGAGGCTACATGATGGATAAAATGTTGCAATCAATAAGTTTACAATTGCGCCACCTATTACTCCATATAGGAGAAAAGCCTGTAACTGGCATGTTGCATTCACTTCATATGTGTTATTTTCTTAGCTGAGACTAGTAAAATTGAGAAACAGCTTTAACCTCTTAAAGAGGACCTGTCACTTGAGCATAACAAATCCCAAGCTCCTCTGATTCTGCCTCTCTTTCCTGTTCTGCACTGCATCGATCCATTGCAGAGATATTCACATTTGTTTCTTCTGGAGGACATCATGTGAAATCTCCACCTGTAGGATAACTGGGCGTTTCTTCAGAGTCTTTTCTGGGGGTGTGCACTTGTACTGCTCCCGTGCTGTAATGTCCGTAAGCTCTTTTGTGTCTTCCCCCTGCCCAGGAGCTGTGGTATGATCAGACCATGTTGCTGTACGGTCAGACACGGCCATTACATAGTACAGGGGCACATTTATAAGATTATCTCCGCACAGGAACATTTTTTTAACAAATCCAATTGTGGATCTTATTTTTATTCCAAGATCTACTGATCCACTTAGCTCACTTAGCAGACATCCCCTTTAAGTGTAAAGCCAGTTTTCCTTTTTACATGTTCATTTTTCTTTCTATTACTTCCAAGAGTCATACGTTTTTTATTTTTCCATCAACATAGGGCTTGTTTTTTGGAGAAGGAGGTGTAGTTTTGACTACACCACCAAAAAATTCAGAGTGGGATGAAAACGTGGAAAAAATATATGCAATTTCACCATGGGTTTTTGGGGCTTCGTTTTTACAGTATTTATTCTGTGGCAAAAATTATTTGTAAACATGATTCTCCAGGTCATTTAGATTACGGCGATATCAAACTTTCATAGATTTTTCCTTCTTCCTAAATTGTGAAAACACAACACAAACAACACAAACACAAACAAAACTTCAAATTTTGTTTGTGTTACCATATTCTGAGACCAGTAACATTTTTATTTTTCCATCGAGTGAGTTATGTAAGGGGCTTATCTTTTGTGCAGTGAACTCATGCTTTTAGCAATACCTACGGTTTTTGGGGACTACACAATGTTTTGATTGCTTTCTATTGAAGTGGCCAAAAAACAACAACACAATTTTGGCTTTTTTTTATCATTACGGGTTTTACTGCACGGCTTAATTAATGTAATATTTTAATAGACTGAACTTTTACAGACATTTTGTTACCAAATAGGTTTATTTTTTATTACATTAATTTTTAATGGGGGAAAAGAAGGATGATTGAAAATGTTATTTTCTTTAATATGTTTTAGAACTTTTTTTATTTTATTTTTTTTTCGTCCTCTTAGGGTTTTTAAACCTGGAATTATACAATCACTTATACTATATATTGTAATACGGCAGTATTGTAGTATACAGTGACATTTGAGTCTGTGCCTGAGGTTCACAGGAGTACCAATATGGGAACACAGTAGCTATCACGGTTATAGGGACACAGAGGCTGTCGTTAATCAGGGCTGTGGAGTCGGAGTCGTGGAGTCTGGTGTCGTGGACCGACTCCTAAAATATATAATAAATTGGGTACAGTGGTACAATGCAGGATGTGCCCTAAATGTTTTCATAAAAATTTGGGAAAGTTATGAAATGTCCTATAAATGTCTGTTCTGTTCCTGATCTAAGGACCTCGGCTTTTAGTTGAGATCAGTCTGTGCTGCACTTTATGTACATGCTCAGTAGTGAGCCAGAGCTGTAGATTTGGAGTCATGGAGTTGGGAGGCAGGGAAATTGAGGAGTAGAAGTCAGAAGTTTGGCTTACCGACTCCACAGGCCTGGTTGTTATTTAGACATACTGCTGGTCCTTCTTATGGGGAGACAGAGGCTACTGCGGTTATGGGGATGTAGTGGCTGTCATATTTATGAGGGCATAGTGTTTTTTTGTTAAGGGACATAATGGCTGTCTTAGATATGGAGACACAGTGGCTGTCATAGTTATTGGGACATATTGGCTGCTGTAGTTATGAGGACACAGCGGCTGTCATGCTAATGGGGCACAATGGCTGTCAGACTTATGATGACACAGAGACAGTCATTGCTAAGGTGACATAGAGCCCTTCATTATGAGGAAACTATTGTTTCAATAGAGACACAGTGTCTCTCATGAGTGTGGGGGACACCGTAGTCGTTGTGGTTATAGGACCACGGTGGCTGTCATCGTTATGGGAACACAGAGGCTGTCACGGTTATGGGAACACAGTATTTTCCGTTGTTATGGGGACACAATGTCTCTCATTCTTATGTGAACACAGTTGATGTTGTAGTAATGGGGACACACTGATTTTCATTGCTGTGGGGACACAGTAGATGTCATGGTGATAGTGACATGTCATGGTAATGGGGATACAGTATATTTTGGAGTTATGAACACAATAGCTGTCGGGGCTATGGAAGCACAATAGCTGTCATGGTAATGAGGACACAGGGACTGTCATAGTTATAGGGATACAGTGCCCGTTCCGCTAATGGAAGCGCAGTGGCTGTTATGGTAATAGAGACACAGTGGCTGTAGTGGTTATGGGGACTCAATGGCTGTCAGAAATATGGGGACTTAGTGGTTTTCATGGTGGTTATGGGGACAGTGGCTGTCATGGTTATGGGGACACAGTGGCTTTTGGGTTTATGGGGCACAGTAGCTATCATAGTTATAGAAACACAGAGGCTGTCAAGGTTATGGAGACCAATTGGTTTATAGGGATATAGTGGCTATCATGTTTATAGGGACACGTAGTTGCATCCAACTCTAATTTCCTGATCCAGAATGTTCTACTAATAATGCACAGACAGTCCAACATTATGAGATATTAGAATTTGTACAGCTATTAATCTGCGTACAGTTTTTTGAATGCATCATGTTCCCTTTATAAAATATTGTTTGTTCCCATTATTTTAAAAAGAAAACAAATTAGATTAAAACAGTTATATATTACAGAGCTGTTTCTATCATGCATACAAGTGAAGAAATGGGTGAGATGGGAGTGAGGAGATAAGTAATATCTTCGAGCGGATACATAGGACCTGTGTCAAAAACATTCTCATCACATAGTCAAAAAGCTAACACTGATATGCACATCTTATTAAACCAATATCTACCACAACTCTGCCCTTAGGGTCGACTTGTTCCAGACTTAATCCTGTCAAGGCATGTTTACAAAGACTCCGATCACAAAACTATATATAAATCCTGGACACTTTACTTAAATTCCAGAAAAATAAAACTGTTAAATCTGTTGTCAAAGCTCCAGATTACAAGTTTAAAATGGAGAAATATGGTCATGCATTAATTTCTAAGCAACTCTAATAGATCAGAGTAAATTCAGGGAAAGCTCAAAATAAAATTATTGATCAACACTGATCTTGATCCATCATGCCATCTTTAAAATCAGTGTTATCTGCAGCACGTTTTTACGGTTACGCACCAGAGATGTGCATTCTCTAAGTTATAATTCATTGTGTACTGGCTTAGCTGAAGTGCACAGTCTGAGGAACCTCCTAGTCTTCACCCTCAGCACTAGTAGAACTTATAGACCATGTCTCTAGACCATGATTTATAGAACCAATCCCCAGTCCTCAAAATCATCATTAAATGGAGGTTTTGGTTCATAAGCAGTAATTGTGCAGTCTAGAACATAGCCAAATGTATCGTCAAGGATGCACCAGGCCAAGAAATGAGATGAAGCCATTGTCGGAAACATTGCCAAAGATTAAAGGCCGGAAGACCAGAAGACAACAACAGGAATCAGGCACTTCAGAGGAGAAGGAAGGAGTACATCTTGAAAAAAAGTCAAAGTCAGAATCAATCACAAGTCAATAGTAGGTGATAGGAATGGACCTCAATGAACATGTAATGCATGCCAGAATTATTCCAGATAGGCTGCCAGGTCTGATATCATCTTCAGACACCAGTTGCCTTAAAGATATAAACCTACAAAATATCCACTCAGCTAAGTGGAGCATACACCTAAGGCCGGAGACACACTAGTGCGAGATACGGCCGAGTCTCGCTGGTTAACCCCTTCCCGACCTTTGACGCATATGCTGCGTCATGAAAGTCGGTGCCAATCCGACCTGTGACGCAGCGTATGCGTCATGGAGGGATCGCGCTCCTGCAGATCGGGTGAAAGGGTTAACTCCAATTTCATCCGATCTCCAGGAACAGGGGGAGTGGTGCTTCAGCCCAGGGGGGGTGGCTTCACCCCCTCGTGGCTACGATCGCTCTGATTGGCTGTTGAAAGTGAAACTGCCAATCAGAGCGATTTGTAATATTTCACCCAAAAAAACGGTGAAATATTACAATCCAGCCATGGCCAATGCTGCAATATCATCGGCCATGGCTGGAAAACCTAATCTGTCCCCCCCCCCACACCCACCGATGTCCTCCCCAGTGCTCCGTTACGTGGTCCACCCCCCTAAGTTGTCCTGTCTGCTCCTCCGTCCTCCTGTCCGCTCCCCCCGTGCTCCGGTCCCCCCTCCCTGTGCTCCCCCCCCCCGTGATCCGATCACCCCCCTTTCATACTTACCGGGCCTCCCGGTGTCCGTCCGGCTTCTCCATGGGCGCCGCCATCTTCCAAAATGGCGGGCGCATGCGCACTGCGCCCGCCGAATCTGCCGGCTGGCAGCTTCGTTTCAGATGTATTTTGATCACTGCGATATAGCCTATCACAGTGATCAAAATAAAAAAAATAGTAAATGACCCCCCCTTTATCACCCCCATAGGGACAATAATAAAAATAAATAAAATATATATATTTTTTTCTACTAGGGTTAGGGTTAGAACTAGGGTTAGAATTAGGGTTAGAATTAGGGGTAGGGTTAGGGTTAGGGCATGTGCACACAGTGCGGATTTGGCTGCGAATCCGCAGCGGATTGGCCGCAGATCCGCAGCGGATTGGCCGCGGATCCGCAGCGGATTGGCCGCGGATCCGCAGTGGATTGGCCGCTGCGAATTCGTAGCAGTTTTCCATCAGGTTTACAGTACCATGTACACCTATGGAAAACCAAATCCGCTGTGCCCATGGTGCGGAAAATACCGTGCGGAAACGCTGTGTTGTATTTTCCGCAGCATGTCAATTTTGTGCGGATTCCGCAGTGTTTTACACCTGTTCCTCAATAGGAATCCGCAGGTGAAATCCGCACAAAAAAACACTGGAAATCCGCTGTAAATCCGTAGGTAAAACGCAGTGCCTTTTACCTGCGGATTTTTAAAAAATGGTGCGGAAAAATCTCACACGAATCCGCAACGTGGGCACATAGCCTTAGGGTTAGGGTTGGAATTAGAGTTAGGGTACCGTCTCACAGTGGCACTTTGATCGCTACGACGGTACGATCCGTGACGTTCCAGCGATATCCATACGATATCGCTGTGTCTGACACGCAGCAGCGATCAGGGACCCTGCTGAGAATCGTACGTCGTAGCAGAGCAGATCGTTTGGAACTTTCTTTCGTCGCTGGATCTCCCGCTGTCATCGCTGGATCGTTGTGACAGCGATCCAGCGATGCGTTCGCTTGTAACCAGGGTAAACATCGGTTTACTAAGCGCAGGGCCGCGCTTAGTAACCCAATGTTTACCGTGGTTACCAGCGTAAAAGTAAAAAAAAAAAAAACTTACATACTCACATTTCGGTGTCCTTCAGGTCCCTTGCCGTCTGCTTCCCGCTCTGACTGTCTGCCGGCCGGAAAGTGAGAGCACAGCAGTGACGTCACCGCTGCGCTCTGCTCTCACTGTACGGCGGCACTCACTCAGAGCGGGAAGCAGACGGCAAGGGACCTGAAGGACATCGAAATGTGAGTATGTACGTTTTTTTTTTTTTTTACTTTTACGCTGGTAACCACGGTAAGCATCGGGTTACAAAGCGCGGCCCTGCGCTTAGTAAACCGATGTTTACCCTGGTTACCCGGGACCTTGGCATCGTTGGTCGCTGGAGAGCGGTCTGTGTGACAGCTCCCCAGCGACCACACAACGACTTTCCAACGATCACGGCCAGGTCGTATCGCTGGTCGTGATCGTTGGTAAATCGTTATGTGAGACGGTACCCTTAGGGTTGGAAATAGGGCTAGGGTTGGAAATAGGGTTAAGATTAGGCTTGTGGTTAGGGTTAAGGATAGGGTTAGGGTTGTGTTGGGGTTACAGTTGTGGGTAGGGTTGGGATTAGGGTTAGGATTAGGGTTAGGGTTGGATTTAGGGTTACGGGTGTGTTGGGGTTAGGGTTGTGGTTAGGGGTGTGTTGGGGTTAGGGTTGTGATTAGGGTTATGGCTACAGTTGGGATTAGGGTTAGGGGTGTGTTGGGGTTAGTATTGAAGTTAGAATTGAGGGGTTTCCACTGTTTAGGCACATCAGGGGTCTCCAAACGCAACATTGCGCCACCATTGATTCCAGCCAATCTTGCGTTCAAAAAGTCAAATGGTGCGCCCTCCCTTCCAAGCCCCGACGTGCGCCCACACAGTGGTTTACCCCCACATATGGGATACCAGCGTACTCAGGACAAACTGGGCAACAACTATTGGGGTCCAATTTCTCCTGTTACCCTTGCAAAAATAAAAAATTACTTGCTAAAACATAATTTTTGAGGAAAGAACAATTATTTTTTATTTTCACGGCTCTACGTTATAAACTTATGTGAAGCACTTGGGGGTTAAGAGTGCTCACCACACATCTAGATAAGATCCCTTTGGGGTCTAGTTTCCGAAATGGGGTCACTTGTGGGGTGTTTCTACTGTTTAGGCACATCAGGGGCTCTGCAAATGCAACGTGATGCACGCAGACCATTCCATCAAAGTCTGCATTTCAAATGTCACTACTTCCCTTCCAAGCCCTGACGTGCGTCCAAACAGTGGTTTACCCCCACATATGGGGTACCAGCATACTCACAACAAACTGGGCAACAAATATTGGGGTCCAATTTCTCCTGTTACCCTTGTGAAAATAAACAATTGCTTGCTAAAACATCTTTTTTGAGGAAAGAAAAATGATTTTTTATTTTCACGGCTCTGCGTTGTAAACTTCTGTGAAGCACTTGGGGGTTGAATGTGCTCACCACACATCTAGATAAGTTCCTTGGGGGGTCTAGTTTCCAAAATGGGGTCACTTGTGGGGGGTTTCTACTGATTAGGCACATCAGGGGCTCTGCAAACGTAACATGATTCCCGCAGACCATTCCATCAAAGTCTGCATTCCAAATCGTCACTACTTCCCTTCCGAGCCCCGGCATGTGCCCAAACAGTGGTTTACCCCCACATATGGGGTATCAGCGTACTCAGGAGAAACTGGTCAACAACTTTTGGGGTCAAATTTTTCCTGTTACCCTTGGGAAAATTAAAAGATTCTGGGCTAAAAAAATATTTTTGAGGAAAGAAAACACATTTATTATTTTCACGGCTCTGCGTTATAAACTTCTGTGAAGCACTTGGGGGTTCAAAGTGCTCACCACACATCTAGATAAGTTCCCTTGGGGGTCTAGTTTCCAAAGTGGGGTCACTTGTGGGGAGTTCCTACTGTTTAGGCACATCAGGGGCTCTGCAAACGCAACGTGACGCCCGCAGAGCATTCCATTAAAGTCTGCATTTCAAAACGTCACTACTTCCCTTCCGATCCCCAACGTGTGCCAAAACAGTGGTTTACCCCCACATATGGGGTATCAGCATACTCAGGAGAAACTGCACAACAACTTTTGGGGTCCAATTTCTCCTGTTACCCTTGGGAAAATAAAAAATTGTGGGTTAAAAAATAATTTTTCAGGAAAGAAAAATAATTTTTTATTTTCATGGCTCTGCGTTATAAACTTCTGTGAAGCACTTGGGGGTTCAAAGTGCTCACCACACATCTAGATTAGTTCCTTGGGAGGTCTAGTTTCCAAAATGGGGTCACTTGTGCGGGAGCTCCAATGTTTAGGCACACAGGGGCTCTCCAAACGCGACATGGTGTCCGCTAATGATTGAAGCTAATTTTCCATTCAAAAAGCCAAATGGCGTGCCTTCCCTTCCGAGCCCTGCCGTGCGCCCAAACAGTGGTTTACCCCCACATATGGGGTATCATCGTACTCAGGACAAACTGGACAACAACATTTGGGGTCCAATTTCTCCTATTATCCTTGGGAAAATAAAAAACTCCGGGCTAAAAATCATTTTTGAGGAAAGAAAAATAATTTTTTATTTTCATGGCTCTGCGTTATAAACTTCTGTGAAGCACCTGGGGGTTTTAAGTGCTCACTATGCATCTAGATTAGTTCCTTGGGGGTCTAGTTTCCAAAATGGGGTCACTTGTAGGGGAGCTCCAATGTTTAGGCACACAGGGGCTCTCCAAACGCGACATGGTGTCCACTAACGATTGGAGCTAATTTTCCATTCAAAAAGTCAAATGGCGCGCCTTCCCTTCCGAGCCTTGCCGTGCACCCAAACAGTGGTTTACCCCCACATATGAGGTATCGGCGTACTCAGGAGAAATTGCCCAACAAATTTTACGATCCATTTTAACCTGTTGACCATGTGAAAATGAAAAAATTGAGGCTAAAAGAAATTTTGTGTGAAAAAAAAGTACTTTTTCATTTTTACGGATCAATTTGTGAAGCACCTGAGGGTTTAAAGTGCTCACTATGCATCTAGATAAGTTCCTTGGGGGGTCTAGTTTCCAAAATGGGGTCACTTGTGGGGGAGCTCCAATGTTTAAGCACACAGGGGCTCTCCAAACCTGACATGGTGTCCGCTAACGATGGAGATAATTTTTCATTCAAAAAGTCAAATGGCGCTCCTTCCCTTCCGAGCCTTACCATGTGCCCAAACAGTAGTTTACCCCCACATATGAGATATTGGCGTACTCAGGAGAAATTGCCCAACAAATTTTAGGATCCATTTTATCCTGTTGCCCATGTGAAAATGAAAAAATTGAGGCTAAAAGAAATTTTGTGTGAAAAAAAAAGTACTTTTTCATTTTTACGGATTAATTTGTCTAGCACCTGGGGGTTTAAAGTGCTCACTATGCTTCTAGATAAGTTCCTTGGGGGGTCTAGTTTCCAAAATGGGGTCACTTGTGGGGGAGCTCCAATGTTTAGGCACACGGGGGCTCTCCAAACGCGACATGGTGTCCGCTAAAGATTGGAGCCAATTTTTCATTCAAAAAGTCAAATGGCGCTCCTTCCCTTCCGAGCCCTGCCGTGCGCCCAAACAGTGGTTTACCCCCACATATGAGGTAGCAGCGTACTCAGGACAAATTGGACAACAACATTCGTGGTCCAGTTTCTCCTTTTACCCTTGGGAAAATAAAAAAATTGTTGCGAAAAGATCATTTTTGTGACTAAAAAGTTAAATGTTAATTTTTCCCCTCCATGTTGCTTCTGCTGCTGTGAAACACCTGAAGGGTTAATAAACTTCTTGAATGTGGTTTTGAGCACCTTGAGGGGTGCAGTTTTTAGAATGGTGTCACTTTTGGGTATTTTCAGCCATATAGAACCCTGAAACTGACTTCAAATGTGAGGTGGTCCCTAAAAAAAATGGTTTTGTAAATTTTGTTGTAAAAATGAGAAATGACTGGTCAAATTTTAACCCTTATAACTTCCTAGCAAAAAAAAAAAAGTGTTTCCAAAATTGTGCTGATGTAAAGTAGACATGTGGGAAATGTTATTTATTAACTATTTTGTGTCACATAACTCTCTGGTTTAACAGAATAAAAATTCAAAATGTGAAAATTGCAAAATTTTCAAATTTTTCGCTAAATTTCCGTTTTTTTCACAAATAAACTCAGAAATTATCGACCTAAATTTACCACTAACATGAAGCCCAATATGTCACGAAAAAACAATCTCAGAACCGCAAGGATCCGTTGAAGCGTTCCTGAGTTATTACCTCATAAAGGGACACTGGTCAGAATTCCAAAAAATGGCAAGGTCATTAAGGCCAAAATAGGCTGGGTCATGAAGGGGTTAAAAGCAAGCTGTGGCACCGGCACTCCGGAGCGGAGCGTGCAGCTCCATGTGTTCCTATGCGGCCGCACGCTCCGCTCCACAGTGCCAGAGCCAGAGCTTGGGTTTCACATGCGAGACACGGACGTGTTTCTCGCATGTGTGATCCCGGCCTAAGGATAAGTATAAGACAGACCAAAATAACGATCTCTAAGTAACCAGATACAAGAGGTGAAAGATAGTAAATACCATATTGTTAAAAAAAAATCTAAATCCAACATAATGGGTTGAGCGAATAATATTAAATGTTATTAAACATAAATTACAAATAATGACAAATATATATATCTTTCCTGTATCAAAATAATGACAAGTAATAAGGTGAGGGAAAAAGCAGCTTAAAGATCGTTGTGAAAAAGATGGAACATTATGTATCACATCGATGAGAAACACAGGAGTCCAACAGCAAAAGCCTGCACAAATATGGAAATATTATGCTGGTAATATCAGTGAATTTAATCTTTTATATCAGATAGCAGTATAGATAAAAGGGCAGGAAACTGGAAATATAGCTGCCATGTGAAGGACTCCTATTGGAGACAGCATCTAAAATAGGTGCTATATCAAAGCATGACTGCTGAAAGCTTGAGGCTCCAGCGTGTCCCACCTGCACTCTTGGACCTTATCAACAGAATATCTCAAGGTAATATTATCCCACATTGTTGGATTTCTATGTAAAACTAGCCTTTGCCCTGAGACACTTATGCTGTGATTCTGATATTCAGCCTTCAGCAGTTATACTTTGATATAGCACCTATATTAGATGCCGTCTCCAATAGGAATCCTTCACATGGCAGCTACATTTCCAGTTTCCTGCCTTTTTATTTATACTGCCATCTGATTTAACAGAAATGTTGGATTTTGATTTTTTGGTATTTACCATCTATCACCTCTTGGATCTGGTAACTTAGAGATCCTTATTTTGAAGGTCACTAAGGACAGATCCCACCAAGGACAATACCTGCAAGGAGTTTGTATGTTGTCCCCATGTTTGCGTGGGTTTCCTCCCACACTCCAAAGACTGGAGTAGTCGATACTTGTAGGGAATTTAGATTGTGACACCTGATGGGGAGAGCGATGACAATATATGTAAAGCGCTGTGGAATATGATGACACTAACTAAAAAGCGTAATAAATAAATAGCATCTGTAAATGCTGCATACAGAGCATAATCAGCAAAGCAGAATATTCATTACAAAGATATGTATTATACTGTTCCCATACAACATGGAAGCATGCCTACTTGATCAAGCATCATGTTCTTAATTCACTGAATTTTTGGTAACTAAACACACAAAATAAAAGACGTCTGACTGGTAAACAGCGGAAATTCAATGACCCAAGATGTCATCACAATGATGGCGGCTGTTGAGCTATGTTTTAATATAACCTGCATTACTTATGTGAGGCAGGAATATTACTTCCTTCATGTAACATCATTTGCAAATGTTTTGAGTTTTGTCTGCTTTTTCCGGATCAATAATCTTATTTATGGATTAAGTATCTCAGCGGATTAAATGGAAGGTTGGTTCAATGCAGTGGAAATAGTTTATTGTTTCTACTTAAGCCGTCTTACCACATTTCACATAAGCAGGTTGTGGATAAAAGGACAACTATATAAATACATGTAACAAAATACTACAGCAGGATACTGACAGTGAACGCGTTCCACAGGTTGGAGCAAGAAGCAACTTATCAGAGGCAACTAAAATCAGCCTACACTTTACTTCACTGCTCCGCTTCACATCATAATTAGTGATGAGCAAGTATACTCGTTACTCGGGTCTAACCGGGGGCACGCTCGGTGATATCCGACTATTTTGGCGTATTCGGAAATTTAGTTTTCATCACCACAGCTGCATGATTTGTGGCTGCTAGACAGCCTGAGTACATGTGAGGAATGCCTTGTTGTTAGGGAATTGTATGTATTCAGCCTGTCTAGCAGCCACAAATCATGTAGCTGTGGTGATGAAAACTAAATCTCTGAGCACTACAAAACACTCGGAGACCACCCGAGCGTGCTCTGGAAAACCCGAGCACCGAGTATACTCGCTTATCACTAGTGTTGAGCGATACCGTCCGATACTTGAAAGTATCGGTATCGGAAAGTATCGGCCGATACCGGCAAAGTATCGGATCCAATCCGATACCGATACCCGATACCAATACAAGTCAATGGGACTCAAGTATCGGACGGTATTCCTGATGGTTCCCAGGGTCTGAAGGAGAGGAAACTCTCCTTCAGGCCCTGGGATCCATATAAATGTGTAAAAGAAAGAATTAAAATAAAAAATATCGCTATACTCACCTGTCCGACGCAGCCTGGACCTCAGCGAGGGAACCGGCAGCGTTGTTTGTTTAAAATTTGCGCTTTTACTTGGTTACGTGAAGTCCCGGCTTGTGATTGGTCAGGGCGGCCATGTTGCCGGGACGCGGACCAATCACAGCAAGCCGTGACGAAATTACGTCACGGCTTGCTGTGATTGGTCCGCGTCCCGGCAACATGGCCGCCATTAACCAATCACAAGCCGGGACGTCACGGGAGGCTGGACACGCGCGCTTTTTAAAATGGGCGCGTGTCCAGCCTCCCGTGACGTCCCGGCTTGTGATTGGTTGCGCCGCGGTCAACCAATCACAAGCCGGGAGGCTGGACACGCGCGCATTTTAAAATTTTAAAATGGGCGCGTGTCCAGCCTCCCGGCTTGTGATTGGTTGACCGCGGCGCAACCAATCACAAGCCGGGACGTCACGGGAGGCTGGACACGCGCCCATTTTAAAATTTTAAAATGGGCGCGTGTCCAGCCTCCCGGCTTGTGATTGGTTGACCGCGGCGCAACCAATCACAAGCCGGGACGTCACGGGAGGCTGGACACGCGCCCATTTTAAAATTTTAAAATGGGCGCGTGTCCAGCCTCCCGGCTTGTGATTGGTTGACCGCGGCGCAACCAATCACAAGCCGGGACGTCACGGGAGGCTGGACACGCGCCCATTTTAAAAAGCGCGCGTGTCCAGCCTCCCGTGACGTCACGGCTTGTGATTGGTTAATGGCGGCCATGTTGCCGGGACGCGGACCAATCACAAAGCCGGGACGTAATTTTAAAATCCTTAAGGACCTGAAATTACGTCACGGCTTGCTGTGATTGGTTGCGTCTCCCATGTGACTGCGACGCAACCAATCACAACGCCGGAACGTAATTTTAAAATCCTGAAGGACCTGAAATTACGTCACGGCTTGCTGTGATTGGTTGCGTCCCGGTCACATGGGCGGCACGCAACCAATCACAAGCCGGGACTCACGTAAAGGAAAGAAAAGCGCGAATTTTAAACAAAGAACGCTGCCGCTTCCCTCGGTAAGGTGCAGGCTGCGTCGGAGAGGTGAGTATAGCAATATTTTTTATTTTAATTCTCTCTTTTACACATTTTTACATTAATGTTGTTTCGATACCGATACCCGATATCACAAAAATATCGGATCTCGGTATCGGAATTCCGATACAGCAAGTATCGGCCGATACCCGATACTTGCAGTATCGGAATGCTCAACACTACTTATCACTAATTATAATGGCTGGTTTGTCCCTAAGAAATAGCACACATTTCATATGGAAACATGAGAGACATTTCTCTGCCAAGGATCTTCTTCATAACTTATCCACATTTTATACACTGTGTAGCATAGCATAAAAAAGACAGCGGAAAAAGTGGTGTGACAGCTTTATTTATGTATATAACGCTGGAGATCCATAAATTAATATGCAGGAGTCCTCATTCTGTATTATCATCACTCATTTGCATTGGTATTTTTCATCCAAAACCAAGAGCAAATCCATAAAAACACAAAAAGGTAAAAATGTTTTTATTGTACAGCGATTCCTGGTCACGGCTTATAAATAATTTTACATAACATTGTCATATAAATAAGGCCGAATGCAGGAAACGTGTGAAGATTGTATGGGCAGCAGGGTGGCTCAGTGGTTAACACTGTTCCTTTGCAGCACTGAGGTCCTGGGTTCAAATCTTGCAGAGGACATCTGCAAGGAGATTATACGTTTTCCCCATGTTTGCCTAGGTTTCCTCCGGGTTCCTCCCACACTTCAAAGACATACTGATGGGGAATTTAGATTGTGAGCCTCAATGGGGACAGCGAAGATAATGTCAGTAATATTCCATAAGCAATGCATAATAATAGTTTATATACAACTATTCATAGGGGATCTAGGAAAGAAAATATCAGATACATAGGAATAGAAAAAATCTACTTTTCTTGAAAGTATTGTCTTGATTTTGGGGTAAATATATTTTTATTAAAGAGAAGAGAATTTTACAAGAAAAACAGTAGTTGAAAACTACGACAATGATCAAAGTACTTTTTCTTATAATATACAATTCGAGAAGAGTAACACAAAAAACCCTCGTTCACAAACCTTGCATAAATCTTACATAAAAGAAAGAAAAAAAAAAACGGTAACTTTAACATATAAGCAATAACTCCTTGCCCCCGCAACAGGCGAGGACTTTCATTACCGTGAATAAAAAAAAGCATACCTAAAATCAGTTCGCCCATGTCCCCTAGAGCGAGACATGCACGCAAATAGTATCATTATATAAGTGACTGGTAAATCATGGTACAGACCTATCACACCGAGCTGGTGGAAGGTGAACAGCTCACCCAGGGGGGAGATAGAAAGAGGAGGAAATAGAGGGGGGAGCCCACGTAGGTGGGGCTCAAGAAAAGAAATATAAAATGAGAACACGAAAAGAAAAGAAGAGTAGCTTAGTAATCGACTGTAGAATAGACAGGTGTATTCAGGTAAACAGGTCAGGGAGACGAGCAGAATCTTTAAATAGAATCCATTCAGTCCAGATACCTAAAAAGGAGACCCTTGTCTGTGAAAGGTCTGCATCAATTTCCTCCATCCTAAAGATGGTTTCAAATTCTGAAAACCACTCCACAACATCGGGGGGAACCGGGTCTCGCCATCGGCGGGGGATCACCGTCCTAGCAGCCGCTAGGCAAAATTTAAGGATGTCCTTTTTTAGGGATCCCACCGAACCGGGAATCATGGAGAGCAATGCCATCTCCGGAGTACCGGTGATGTGCTTGCCTGTGATCAAACCATAATTTCGGAACACTTGGTCCCAGAATGTTCTAATCAAGGGGCAGCCCCACCAGATATGCAAAAGGGAGCCAATGCCATTTCCACACCTCCAGCAGCAGTTTGAAATTGAGGGAGAAAATTTGTGTAACCTGTCAGGTGTGAGGTACCACCTATATTGCAGTTTATACCCCTTCTCCGAGGCCTCACTGGAACTCGGGAGTTTATGGTTCATCAGGAAGCAACGCTCCCATTCCTCATCTGACAAAGTCCGCCCTAAATCCTTCTCCCAAGCAGACTGGAAATAGAGCCTTGCGTTAGAGTCAGGTGTTGAAAAAATTGAGTAGAGGGAAGAGATTCCCCTGCTCGGGGCGTCTCCACCGGCAAACAACAGTTCCAAGGGAGAGAGTCTACAGTTCGAACCCCTTGGCAAATTCAAAGAGGCCAGGAAGGACCGGACCTGCAAGTACTCCCACCAAAGAAGTTTAGTGGAGGGAGATTGGGTTTGGAGGGAACAGAGGGTGGGAATCTCGCCACGCTGTAAGATATCACCAACCCGTATGTCATCCTCGTATTTCCATCCCATGAAGGCTTTCCTGTGAATGCCCGGAGGAAATGCCGGGTTGCAAAAAATAGGTGTAAGAAGGCTGGCCCCAAGAGGAGCGGACCCCTTCACACCACTGCAGTGCCATGCCCTCATAGCCTCGGAGGTTAGGAAGGAAAATCTCCCCCATTGAAGAGCATATTGCTTTGGGATCCACTGAAGATAATGAAGAGGCAAATCGGACCATTCTTGTTCCAACTCTACCCATTTTTAAATTTAATTTTATATTTCCAGTCCAAGAGGCGAACTAATATGGCCGCCCTGCAATAGTTTCGGAGGTTGGGTAGACCCACCCCACTAAACTGGCGTGGCCTAGATAAAACCTTGTAACTCACCCTCGGTGTTTTCCCCTTCCAGATAAAACGGGAAATCAAGGACTGTATTTTAATAAAAAACGATTTATGTGGCCAAATGGGAATCGCCTGAAAGATATAAAGAAATCTCGGCAGGATATCCATCTTAACCACCTGAATCCTACCGAGCCACGACAGCCTCAATGGGCCGTAAGACTCCAGAAGGGATCCCACCCTGTTCAAAATTACCTGATGGTTCAAAGAAAATAATTGAAGAGGATCCGAGGTGAGGTTCACCCCGAGATATGAAATCTGATCCTGTTGCCATCTAAAGGGGAAGGCCCGCTTCAAGGAAGCCACCACGGAAGATAGAGAAATGTTTAGGACCTCAGTTTTGGAGTAATTAATCTTGAAGTTACTTAAATCCCCGAAGGATTCGAACTCCTTCATAAGCACTGGAAAAGAGACGACTGGGTTAGAGACGAAGAGGAGGATGTCGTCGGCAAATAGGGCCGTTTTATGGTTAGAGTTTCCAACCTGAATCCCTGAGATACTGTCATTAACTCGGATAGCCTTAGCCAAATGCTCAATAACTAAAACATATAATAGGGGCGACAACGGGCAGCCTTGTCTAGTACCGTTCTGAATATAAAAACGATCGGACAAAGATCCATTGACTCTAACACGAGCTGAGGGTTTTGAATATAATGACATAATTTTCCCCAGGAAATTGGATTGTAAGCCAATATGGGTCAGGGTCTCCCGTAGAAAGTCCCAATGGACTCTATCAAAGGCCTTTTCCGCGTCAATCGACAGAAGACAAAGAGGGGACTTTTGCATCTTGGTCCTCTCAATAAGGAGAAGAGACCTGATAATGCTGTCCCGCGCCTCCCGGCCCTTGACAAAGCCACCTGATCAAGGTCGATAATAGATGGGAGAAGTCCCGACAATCTGTCAGCCAATACCTTGGCAAATAATTTTACATCGACGTTGATCAGGGAGATTGGCTTATAACTCCCGGCCAGCAGGGGATCTTTATTAGGCTTTGGCAGAACAGAAATAGGAGCCTCTAGGGACTGGGGGGTAAAGCTATTCTCCTCAGAAATCGCATTAAAGGTGAGGACCATTTGGGGAAGCAAGTCAGATAGAAGGGATTTATAGAATAAGGGAGTGAACCCATCCGGCCCAGGACATTTAGAGGTGGACGTGGATTTAACAGCTTCTGACAGCTCCTCAGGGGTTACGTCCTTTTCCAGGACTGCCAAATCCGCCTCAGGGAGGGACGGGACCTTGATCCTATTCATATAAGATTTAATTTTATTTTTCAACGTGGTGGGATCCAAGTCAGCGTACCTGCCCCTAATGTTGTACAGGGATTTATAGAACTTTTGAAAGACCTCTAGGATCTCCTCATTACTATGGACCAGTTGGCCCTTATCATTTTTGAGTGATGAGATAAGGGTGGGACCCGATCTGGGATGAAGCAGTCGTGCTAGAGGGCACCCACAAACATTAGCTCTTTTGTAGAAAAACCCTTTAGTTCTTTTCTTGTCACCCATAAATCCAGCAGGCCTTTAAGTTCAAGCCTTTTTGTAGTGAGCTCGACCAAAGTCTCAGAGGACCTCGAATTCTTATGCCTGCTTTCCAGGGTCTGAATTTGTGACAGCAAAGCGTCTATTTCCTCAGTCTGAAGTTTTTTGATTCTAGCCCCATGTTTGATTAAGGTGCCTCTCATGATGCACTTCAGTGCTTCCCATTTAATTGCCTGAGGTGTGGGATCTGACGCATGAGTATGGGCGAACGCTGCAATGTCAGATTTCAAATCACTCAAACAGGTGGTGTCTCGTAAAAGGTTGCCATTCAATTTCCATGAGAATTTTTTCATAGCCAGCCCGGGTATCTCCAAGGATAGAAAAATAGGGCAATGATCCGATTGAACCATATTACCAATCTTGGCATCAGGCCTCCAAGATAAGACCCCCCTGCTGACCAGAAAAAGGTCAATTCTGCTGTAGGAGTTATGTGGAGTAGAATAGAAAGTATAATCCTTACCTCTAGGATTGAGGATTCTCCAAACATCTATCAGATGTAGTTTAAGTAAGAATTTTTGTAGGGCTCTCACCTTTCTCGATGGGACCGCCCCCCGACCAGAGGAGGTATCTAGTTTGGGATCAAAGACAAAGTTAAAATCACCACCTATCACAACCTGGCCCTCCGCAAATGAAGACAGTTTCAACAATAGAGACTTGCAGACCTTAGGCTGTTCCCGGTTCGGGAGATACCAGTTAACTAGGGTCAGGATCCGTTCAGCAACTTTAACTTTCATAAAAATATAGCGTCCCCCTTCATCTATGACCTTGTCCATCGATATGATATTTAAATTCTTACAAAAGGCTATTGAGACACCTTTTGTCCTCGATTCGGGGTTGGAACTATGGGACCATCTATCATAAAGTTTACCCCCGACAGCTCTAAAATGAGTTTCTTGAAGAAAAAGTATCTGAACCCCTAGCTTGTGCATATCTGAAAGTACGTGGCTTCGTTTTTGGGGAGTATTGAATCCCCGTACATTTAGGGAACCAAATTTTAAGGAACCCATTTTTCAATAGAACGTCGAGTACCCAACCGTTAGGCCCCAAAAAGGGGTTATCCTGCCACCTGAGAGATGAGAGCAGAAAACAAGACGCAGCAAATTAGAAAAGAAGAGAAAAAGAGTAGGCAAATATAGAAGAAAAAAGGAATGTAGCAGTAAATTGTACCCCTGAGGGAGCTGAAAATTAAAAAACTCTTACTTAAGATATGGGGTATAGTCGTTTCACGAATATCACGGTTTGGACCAACCGTATAACCCCTTAATGGGTCGTGTCCTTTCCACTGAAGAAAGGAAGAAAGTCAAAACAATATATAACAAAATAAATCATATACCGACGGATTCGATAAACAATATAACTGTATAACACACCATGTTCCCCGGCGAACTTCCCTGAGACAAAAAAAATACACAAAATTACCCAGTACAACCGAACCACCAGAGGGGGAGGGAAAGGGAGAAGAAAAAAGGGGGGGGGAAGGGGTAATCAAAGGAGAGGAGAGGGAGGGGGAAGAATAAGAAGGGGGAAGGAAGAGAATGGAATAGTGGAGAGGGAAGGGAAAATGACCAAGGGAAAAGAGCAAAGCATATATCATCAACACGGTCATTACTGCCTAAAGCTAGACCAAAGACCTAAGGGTCTGCAACCGACTGAACCAAAAATACTGGACGCTTGCATATCAGCCGTCTTCAGATAAATCATTACAGTTCTGTCCTCTACCACGAGATCTAGTGCGGCCTCTTCCACGGTTGCGACGCGCCCTCTTTCGGCGCTGTGGCATAGGGCCCATATCCTGACCAACGGGATAAGGCCAGTCAGGGAATTGTAGGCCCGGATCCTCGAGGTTCAGAAGGGAGAGAAATGAACGATGCTCCCTGGGGTGAGATAAGGACACCATCTGGGTTCCCCGCCGAACCTGAAGGCGGAACGGATATCCCCAAGAATAGGGGATCTGGCTCTGGCGAAGGAGGTTAAGTAGAGGTCGCAGAGCTCTCCTCTTTTGGAGGGTTCTCCGTGACAGATCCGAGAGGAACTGTAATTGGCAATTTTTGGAAACAGATCTCCTGGGTCTTTCTGGAACAGTTGAGGATTTCTTCCTTCACTTGGTACCTATGAAAACGACAAATCACGTCTCTAGGCAGACCTCCATCCTCAGGGGGAGGACCCAGCGACCTATGAGCTCTGTCAAATTCAACACCCAACTCTGGGGCAGTGTTCCTAACGGAGTTGAACAAAGCTTGAAGAGTCGCAGTTAGGTCACTGGCTTGGACTGATTCCGGTAGACCCCTCACTCTCAGATTTTGCCTTCTCTCCCGATTCTCCAAGTCCTCCATATGGTCTAGAAAGCTCTCAAAGGTGGACGTCTGGGCTGACAGTTTATCCTCAAGGGCTAGGATCTTGCTGGAGAGATTTTCCACAGTAGTGTCAGTAAGTGTGACTCTGCCCGATAGAGCTGAGACGTCCCCTCTCAGGGCCATTGTTTCAGCTTTAAAGGAGTTCTCCACCCTGGAGATAAAGCCCTCAAGTTCCTCTTTAGTTGGAACGTTGCTAATACGGGCCTTAAAAGCTTCCCACATGTCTGGGTCAGGGCTATCTTGTGGCCGCATATTTGGTAAAATAGTGGAACCACTGGGGCCTCCACTGATGGTCGGCTCCACTCGTCGCTCACCCCCTGTGGCTTCTGTGGGGTGATTTAGTAGAGGGGGGGAGATAACCTGCTCCACAGCCCGGTTTCTGAATAGAGAGTTGTTGAAGCACCCCCTCTGCAGGTGTAAGTGGCCGAGGTGACAGGATAGGAGGCAGCCGAGTCTCCTGCAGCACAGGCCACTCAGTTTGGGAGGGGTAGAGATCAGCTCTCTGTGTCCAGGACCTCACCGCTTCTCCCTCTGTTTGTACAGTCTCATGATCCGAGCCCCCACCATCCTCCCTCTCCCCTGCGGCACCTTCATCTGAGACCCCCTGCAGGGGGGCCTCCAGGGGCCTCTCCTGAGTAAACAGTCTGGTGACAGACGCTCTGGAAACCTCAGTGCAGGCCTGCAGTGTCTCCTTCTCTCTCTGTTTGTTTTTTGCCTCATGTGTAGTGCTGCAGGGCTTGGGGGAGGGATCAGCCATCTTAGGATCAGTGCAGCTCCAAGGCCCCTTCCCAGAGCTTCTTAAAAAGCAAGATATACTTGCAGAGAACTCCACAGGGGGTCCAGAAGGGGTGTTGGGGCATGCAGGCTTCCGTTTA
The DNA here is from genome assembly GCF_051348905.1 of Ranitomeya variabilis. Lineage (NCBI taxonomy): Eukaryota > Metazoa > Chordata > Amphibia > Anura > Dendrobatidae > Ranitomeya > Ranitomeya variabilis. The sequence goes on from NC_135234.1 coordinate 518,672,467, forward strand.
GCAGGCATAGACTCCGATAAAGTCAGTTTCTGGGCTGTTGCAGGGCTTTATTCGGCTGGGGAAGCAGGAGCTCAGGGATTAGCAGCCTTCCTCCATTATGGCCAGGACACGCCCCCCCGTATTGTCTTGATTTTATAACAATACATTTAACCAGTTTGATGACTTGTGGATCAAAGGCCTATTAAATACAGGTTTATGAGGCATGATAAATAGGAAAGGGAAACTTAAAGGGGTCAATGTGACTGCAAACTTGTGAATCCTCATGCACACTGAGCTCTGAGGAGCTGTAGTCCAAGTATTCAATATACAGTACATACTCCCGGTCACATTCCGACTAGACTGTTTCCGTTCTCACTCAATACACTTGCACTGAGTGAGGCCGCACCCGTCTAGTTGTAGTGTGACCAGAAGTATACATACTGCATACTTGTGGTCACATGACTGCCGATGGCACCAGAGAATCCACACAGCGCAATGTGCGCGATGTGAGGACTCACAAGTCTGTTGTCACATAGAGTGCCTGCAGACTTACAGTTTAAGATCGGCTAATTCCTTTAAGTTATTATATTCATGAGATTACATACATAGAGCATCCAGTAAGAGAAGTATATTAGATAAAATTATGATTATTTAAAACAATTAGCTAAAAAAAGTTGAAAACACATATTCCATTTTAGAACATAGGTCTAATATGTTTGCATAAACTTGTGGCTATAGCAGTATGATCACGTATGGGACATGGTTATATACAGTAATTGCATTGCATTATAAAATACTGCAGTGATCATCTCACTGTACGGTAGCAATTGTATGATAATATGGGTGCACATAATTAGTAAAGGTTAGAAATTCTTGCAGTGTTCCTCATCCATCTTCGCCATACTCTGGAATGTTGGCCTTACTTGACAGAAGTGACACCCATGTGCACCTTGGCTAAACTGACCATGAAGGTTCCTGAGAACACTCGTGAAAATCACATTACATTCACTTAAATGATACTCATCAATATTTGTGCCATAGAGAAAGCTTGTAGATATAACTGAGCCCATGAGCTGGTGACTGATAAAAATGCAAACCAGTAATGGCCGGGTGGTAGGTGATCTAACGTGCTAAATTTTCTGATTTCAATAGATATACGGCGAAAAGTCCTACTAAGTTATGTGACTGTCAAAGGTGCCGCCTATTAATGAAAAGCAATTAAAGGGGGTTTCCTTCTTTAACATTTTATCACCCACAGGCTAGCATAGAGTTAACACAATAAACTGAGATGGTATACAAATCCTTGCTCTAGCGGTGGTCCTCTGATGCTCCAATCTGTTTACAGATTACAGCAGTGATGTAACGACTACAGTGCACGTAACCACTGCAGCCAATCACTGAACTCAGCGGTTCAACCAATTTAGTTGGCACAAGCCGCTAAGTTTAGTGATATGCTGCAGGGTTAATGTGCAATGTAGTTGTGACATCATCACAGCCTGCTCTGATAAATTGTTAAAACTGGAAAACCCCTTTGAGACTAGGTTCTGTTTTGACATTTCATTTGTCTTTTTGGCTTTTAGTAACAGGAAAATGGACTAATGTCCAAAATGGATTTGTTGTGTAACTGAACCCCATTGATTTTCATAGGGTCCATCTGGTTTATGTTCCATTTCAGTTTTTGGAACAAAAGAAAAAGTTTCTGCAGAAAGATTCCAAAAATGGATACATAACCAAACCCAGAAGGGCCACATAATAATTACCAGGGCCTCTTTGGATTTAATTAGAATCAATTATGCAATGGATCTAATTCAACGATATTCCACTTGTCTGTTCCTAAAAATGGAACAGACAGATGGAATGTCAATGTCAAAACAGAAGTGTGAACTTAGCCTTAACGGCTTTTCATTCTTGAGAGGCTGCACCTGTGACAGGAACATAACTTAACAGGACGTTAAGCAGTTGGAAATGGACCCTATGGCCACATTCACACTAGCAGTATTTGGTCAGTATTTTACATCAGTATTTGTAAGCCAAAATGAGGATTGAGAAAGTCAGAGCAAAAGTATAATAGAAACATATGCACCACTTCTGTATTTATCACCCACTCCTGGTTTTGGCTGACAGATACGGAGGTAAAATACTGACCAAATATTCAATTTGTGAAAGTGGCCTACAAAAAAAATATTCAAGAAGCTACGGTTTTTTAAAACTTTCTTTAGCTCTCTGAATATTTCATATAAAAATAAACAGTATCTCTGACTTTTCCATTTGGGCAGTATTACCCTGGTGATCATGTATCACCAACTTATAGAGAGATGGGGCCGACAGTGGGCTCCACACGACCATGGAGTTCCAACAAGGAACCGTTCGCACAACTACTTGTAGGGAAACCAGCGGTTATTGTGCTGCATGTTAGAAGATTGACTTTGAGTTATAATAAGGAAAATGTATGTTTAGCCTAGTATATATGATAAATAAAAACATCCATCCCAAAATATGCATGGAAGACCAAGCATATAAAGGTTTTGCATACCATGTTACATGGTAAATAACAGCCTGCAATGTACTGAACAGGAAACTCATCTCTATATTCCACCATTGCTGGCGGCAGAGAAATGAGATGTCATCAAGCTTTACTAAAGAGCAATAGTTAATATTTGCTGATTAGCAGAAGTATTTCAGGCTCCATTTCAGGCCGGCTTTTGCTAGTTTCCCCATGTAATGTAATTGCGAGATGCACTCATCTATAGCCACAGTGAAATACAGAGAAATGACGTTATCTGGTGGCTCGTCCTCATGACAGACTCTTGGCTCTGCTGATATCTTTTAGATTCAGATTTCAGTGACAAGCAGGAGCATTAAATGTCTGCAACCCACATGTAAAGGGTATTTCACAGGTCTCACTAAAAATCAGAGAACAATAGAGGAAAGGCTTCGTTCACAATGGCCTCATCACTTCTGTTTTATTTCATGATACCCCAAAGATCTGAATTCAGGGATGCTGGATATATTTATCCACCCCAACAAAACCCAGTGTCACATATATACTCAGGCCACATCCTACAGACCACATATTTCATTAAAATCTGTCACAGTATAGTATAAACTTGCTAATAACAGATGTGCCACTATATATCTGCCACTATGGAGCCGTCCATACGATTCCCATGGCAGTGGCAGCATTACTGCCCCACTGCAGTAACTGCTTCAACAACAGCAACTGCCAAAATAACCAAATTAAACGGACAGAAAACAAGGAATGACCATCATTTTAATATATTTAAAACCTTAATATGTTTAAAATTCTGTGCCGATTTATTTCCTTACAGAAATTCTGTCACTGGGTGTGTGCTACTCCATCCAACATAATGTAGAGGCAGAGACCCTGATTCCAGCAATGTATCACTTATTGGGCTGCTTGCTGTAGTTTTGACAAAACGGTGTTTTATAAGCAGGAGATTATAACGGCGAGGATGAGCAAATCTACAGTAATATAGTCCTTTATAGTCATGAGTTATGACTATCCACCCCCCCACCCCCCAAAACTCTGATTAGCAGCTTTTTGCCTATTTCCTTTGTAGACAGAAAGTTATCATTGTGGGTTATACAAAGCTCATCAAATAAAACAGTGATAATATCAAAATTACAGCAAGCAGCCTGGTAAGTGACCCTGCACTGGAATCAGAGTCTCTGACCCTACTATATGCTGCTCTCAGAGGATGCTAAAACCTGATTTTAATACTATTTTATAGAAACCTAAAGATGAGACGTATGTTAACACAGAAAGCTGGACAAAAAAAAAGCCAACACAGTGAAATAAGAGTTTGAGATTGTACTGAAAAGTAGATACTTGTCTGTCTAGTATACAAGTTATATAGCATATACTTCTAGGTTGTTTATCAGGTTCTCTAGATCTGCCTGAACATGGCACCTCCGGCTGGGATGAATAGGGTTAGGGAAGGGTCACTATAATGTACTCACAGATAATCAAAGACATAAGACTGAAACATATGTATCCACCCGACAATCTCTACCTAACATGCCTTTAATGTTCTTGGATAAATTGTTCTTGGATAAATTATATTCAAATGACATTGGACTACTGGGTGTCATGTATCTTTAGTAAATCCCTTCTGTGACTAAGATTTGTAAATTGGAGAAGAAAAGAAGCAGGAAATCTAACACCTTTAGAAGTAACTATTGTCCGCTTCACTGGAAATGGGACATCTACAACTAGACAGTTGGGCACTGGTGGAAAGTTATAAATATTGGGGTTTGTGTAGATCCGATATTGAAGGGACATACATCTTCAACTTCAGGACTAATCGGGGAAGAATATGTATAATTTGTCATAACTGTGACACCTGCCTATAAGCCCCAAATCAATAATTGCCGGATGGTTGATAATATCCATGCATGTTTACTATCTATGGTAAGATCCTGATAAAAAAAATATGGTGGTGATCTCAAACTTCTGCGATCATCAGGAGTGAAGATATTGTTAATGTTGGGAATATCATAATTTTCTGAAACTGAAGCCACATCCCAAGCCCTGTTGTGAGTCATCAAGGGGAGGCGTGTTAGTATAACTTAGGTGCTGATAAAAGGTCAGAGCTAATTATGATTTGTGTTCCATGCAGACAGATACACATCAGTGTATGCATGATCGCATTCACTGGACATTTGTAATCGAAGAGCTTTTCTTCACTAAGCTGAGCCATCTCTGTGACCAGCGTAGTAAGCTTTTGTTAATCTTGCTTATTTTATGTAATTGTATATGCTGAATTATTTTGTCGATATTGTAAAATCTTTTGTATATTTTTTATAAACACTGCCTAAAATATAAAATTTTAATAGTTCTGTTCCTATTGTTCTGTAAACCACATTCCTGACAACAATACGCTACCACAAATCAGTCGTCCAGTCAGCCACTATAAATCACTGGTGGTGGCAGCGAGTAGTTCTTGCGTTATCGTGGAATTAGCAGTGACCGTACCAGGGTATATATATATTCCATGAGTTGCAATCATAGGTGTATGTACTGTACGCTCACTGTTCTCAATAACTGGCCTATTATTGGTAACAGCTGCAGCATCATCCGTTAATCATCAACCAATCATGTAATTGTCCTGACAATAAGGGGCACCAGAGGACTGTTTGTAGTAAAAAGATAACAGCAGGGTGGTTCAGCATGACTTCCCTGTCTGTGATCTTTGACAATGTAATTTTTCATTTTTCTCTCCACTTTGCTTTAATTCCTGTGAAACGCCTGAAGGATAACTTCCTGAATGTGGCTTTTAACACCTTAAGGCTATGTGCACACGTTGCGGATTTTGCTGCGGATCCGCAGCGGATCTGCAGTAGCGGGTCCGCACCAGCTTTCCATGCGTTAATAGCACAATGTAAACCTATGAAAAACACAATCCGCAGTGCCCATGCGGCGGAAAAAATCGTGCAGAAACGCTGCGGTTTACATTCAGCAGCATGTCAATTCTTTGTGCGGATTCCGCAGCGGTTTACACCTGCTCCATAATAGGAATCCGCAGGTGTAAAACCGCAGGTGGAATCCGCGGTAAATCCGCAGGTAAAATGCAGTGCCTTTTACCTGCGGATTTATGAAATCCGCTGCGGAAAAATCCACAGAGCTAAAAAATATGTGTGCACATACCCTAAAAGTAGCAGTTTTTAAAGGGAACCTGCCACCAGAAATAACGCTATTAACCTGCAAATATGGGGTTAATTTGCAAGTTAACAGTGTTATACTGCTGTACGTCGCCCACCCTTAACCTAATGCTGCTGATGAAAAAATAAACTTTATTCTCCCTGTGGGCGTCCCACCCATGAGGGTGGCCCGGTTCAGTCACTGCTCTGAGTATGCATAGCAGCCGCTGTAACCGCTTTCTATTCTCGGAGTAGTGACTGATCCAATGCAGGTGCCGCCCCCATGAGTGAAACTGCACCCCAGGCCCTGACTAACACTTGCTCTGCAATGGGCTGTCAGTCAGGCCCAGGGGCACAGTCTCGGGGACGGAGTGGGTTTAGTCACAGCTCTGGGAATACAGAGCAGTGACTGTAACTGCTCCCCGTGCCTGTACTGCCACATTCTCTGCACTGGGGCCGGCTGTCAGTCAGTGCCGGAGGCATGGTTGTAGCTGCCGCTCTGTACTAAAACCGGAATGCGGGAGAATAAAGTTAATTTTCTCTATGCAGTGTTTTGGCTACGTGCAGGCGCTGGCCAGCATGATAACATTATTAACCTGCAGATTAACAGCATATATGCAGGTTAATAGCGTTTTTTCTGGTGATAGATTCCCTTTAAATTGGGTCACTTTTGGACTTTTCCTTACACCTAAGTCCCTTAAAGTTGCATCAATGTAAAGTGGTTCCTAAAAAAAAATAAATATACAATTTATAAATTTTGTTGAAGAAAAAAAAAAATAAAAAAATTGCTGCTAAACTTTAACCCTTCTAACATCCTAATGAATAAAACAGACATTTCAAACAAGATGCTGATGTAAATTGGGTGAGAAATTTATTATTTTGTGTGTAATGACTATTTATTTTAAGGGCATAAAAATTTGAAGATTGCAAATGTTTCAAAATTTTCATCAAATTTCTAATATTTTCCTAAATAAACGCAAATCATATCAACTTAAATTTACTGCTGTCATGATGTACAATGTATCACGAAAAACTGTCTTAGAATCACTGGAATATATTGAAGTGTTCCAGAGTAATAATGTTATGAATTGACACTGGTCAGCTTGCAAAAATTTGGCCTGGTCAGGAAGGTGAAAACTGGCTTCGGCAGGAAAGGGGTTAATAGATTCACAATCTTCAGAACACTGCAAGTTCATTTCACCTTTACATCACTTAGCTTTAAATAGAATTTACCGCTCAATTAGGTTTGTGCAGCCAAAAAGGAAACCTAAATCAATACATTCTCAAACGTGTAAAGGTGTAAAAAGGCATAAAACAAAGTACAGCAAGGTGATGCAAGGCTCTGTGATTAATCTGTTCTAGAATTAAATTATTGGGTTTAGCCTTCATTGTTGTGTTTAGCCTTCATTGTGCTATTCTGTGCCATGTGATGTCACTTTTCTTTAGAAAACTATAGTTTATAGCGCTCTTGCAAGGGAGTACCGTGGGATTTGTATGTATGACGAGTTGGTGTTGATCAGCTAGTGAACTCTTCTATAGTAAGAGCTGTAGTAAAGTGTTAAATGCTTTAGTACTTGGATTTTAATAAGAAATAAACATGAAAATAAATACAAAAATACGAAGAAAATCTATTCTTAAAAATTAAGCTTTTTAGTATCTACAGTATATTTATGAAACTTAAATAGTTTGTAACCCGAGTCATTTTCTTCATGTTGTTATTACTCCTCCTTTAATGGGGTTTTATTTTTTTTTATTTATTTTTTTAAGTCCACCTGGGGAATTCGAACCTGAAATCATTTGATTACCGTACTTGTAGTACATATTGCAATACTTCAGTATTTCAGAATATCATGAATGTAACGATCTCCTATTAAGCCAAGTCACTTTAAGAACCACTCTACACTTGTTTTATTTTCAGTGCTGGAGTGGCGCTTGCCCCAGTCTTATACTTGGCCTCTGGCATCTTCACAGTTTTTGGCGCTGGTTCGGTCCTGTGACGCCATCTTGTGAGCACAGCTTCTGAGTGGTCGGAAGTCAGCAGCTACATCACAAGCTCTCAATGCAAGTCTATGAGAGCCAGAACGAGGCCAGAACAAGGCTCTCATAGACTTGAATTGAAAAGTGACCTACGGAGCACTGGAGCAGCCAGCGGGTCACAAACTGCAAGAGAAACACCAATGTGGCGGCGAAAGCAGATATAAACACCGGAAGGTGAGTATCAGACGGGGCAGAGAAATTGGATTTTAAACACCACGCCAGCGGTAAAATAGAAAAAAAAAACTGGCGTGGTGCTTTACATGGGAGATAAACACCAGTATTCAGAAGCGGCCACTAAACATTGCACAGAGGCGACTTACTCCTTCATGCTGAAGCAGATGTCAGGGTGTCAGATCCCACCACCGATCTCATATTGATGACATGTTGTTTCAGATAACCCCTCATCCTGGCCTTCATGGCCGTTCATAACTGCCATAACCTCATGCATTTCAGTTTAAAAATTAAGTAAAAAAGAAAAATGTAATTCCATTTAAGAATATATAATCAACACTGTACAAATGGAGGCTTCACATCTATGTGGTACAACTAGGAAAAAAATGGCCATATATAACTGATTGGCTATAAAGCGCATGATGGACAGGGCCTGTACATGGACTGTGCAGCACTCTGATAATACAGTGCATGAACAGATGTGCAACACAGGGGATTGTACATCACATCACAGAGATCTAGAGAGGAACCTAATTGTCCTTAATCCTCTGTGTAAAATAGGTTGCAGCAAATCCTCTTTCCATATCAGCAGGGGGATTATTCAGCAGGGCCAGTACATAAAACCATCACTTAAGCAGAGTGTAGATAGATAGGGACCTAGAAAAGCAGAACCCAAAGAGTTAATTGAATTAAGAGACCCATTTCTGCTAACTATCTTGCTATTGAAATTCTGAGAAAACGTATCTACTGTAATTATCAGGAGCTGCTGCTGACAATACATATTAAGACTTTGTAACTGCAATATTCGGTCACGGGCGGTCAGTTTTTATTTTAATTGGTCTTTGTGAGAAATCCTTTCTATTGCTTGACATACAGCAAACACTACAAGAATTTGGCATCTGAACATGTTGCCACATTGTTGTCCGGTCACTACGGTATATCTCGGTGCTTGCCAACTGTACAATCCTTGTGCCCACTCGTTGGCACCAGTAAACACACGGGTTTATCAGAACTTGTGCTTGACAATAGATGAAATACTGGGTAACAATTGGAAGCTTTATGAAAACTGGGATGGTAAAACGGTATACTCATTAAGATTCCGTTATTTAGTAAGGCAAAACACCACTGCTCCCTTTGTGACCCTAGCCCTTAAGGAATTAAGCGAGTTCAAAATTTTTTTTTCAAGTGGCAGGGATCATTTTGATTGAATAAAATGAAGTCTAATGACCAACTGTAGCCCTCGAGGACCCAGTGCAGGCTGCTCTGATGCTCTTTGCCGGGACCTGTTCTTTAGGTCACCTAATCAACAAAGCTTGCGATTGGACAGGCCTCAGTGGTAAGGCCACCGAAGAATAGGAAATGACCCCTTCCTCTCTTGGCAAAAGTACCAGAGCGGCCTTGCATGGTTGGGATTACAGCTGGAGAGATTTTAAAAGGACATAAAACTCATTATTTATGGTGATTTTTTTTTTAATACACTTTCAAGTGTGTGTTTTGGAATAATAACAGTATTTCTGATAATCCTATATTGTGTATTTTTCTTCAGATTTCCCCTCTATAGGCTATTTGCTGAATAAACCCCTTTAAGATAAATATCGGAAATTGAAGATTTTAAGCACCTCTTAATTACGAAATTGCATGGTTAATACAGTTAAAAAAAAGACTTGGCCATCATTTTCGACAGAGGAATGGAAAATGGTAAAAGGAAGGGTAAAATGTTCAACCACAATGCCTGATCCGGTCTGCCTCAGAAGAGCTAAACTTTCTGTCTTGATCCCTGCGAGCCGGACTTGAATGCATGCACCCTCCCTTTGCTCTTTGCTATGCCACCTCAAAAGTATAGAGGGGCAGAGAAACTGCTAGGCACCTGCCTTGGATCAGTTATCTGTGCGCTGTGAGGATTCTCCAGTGCCGGCGCCAAGGGCAGCAGTAATGTGACCATAAGCATGCGATATGTGATATCCCGGCACATTCCGACTAGACTGCAGACTTGTAGATTAGGATCGGACAACCCATGTAAAGTATGTGTTCTCTGAAACACCACTGCATTTCACAGCAAATGATACACATCTGCAATAAAGCAGCCAGACTCTGATTCACACTGCCTGAGGTTCAGACAGCATTAATCAAATGACAGGTTCCCTTTAAACCCACCTTCACTACATTTGTCAGCATGGATCAGTTATATCTACAAACAATATTGTGACAGTACTCTTGTATATATATAATTGTCTAAGGGGTACTTCCGTCTGTCTGTCTGTCTGGCACGGAAATCCCGCGTTGCTGATTGGTGCGGCCGCAAGGCCGCAACCAATCAGCAACGGGCATAGCTCGGCTGAGAATTAGTCCCTCTCTACTTCCGTCCAGTCAGTGCCCGGCGCCCGCTCCATACTCCCCTCCAGTCAGCGCTCACACAGTGTTAATGGCAGCTTTAACGGACTGCGTTATGCCACAGTGTAATGCACTCCGTTAACGCTGCTATTAACCCTGTGTGACCAACGTTTTACTATTGATGCTGCCTATGCAACATCAATAGTAAAAAAAAGCTAATGTTAAAAATAATTAAAAAAAACAAAAAACCTGCTATTCTCACCTTCCGTCGTCCGCCGATGCGCGCGGGGCTGCCACCAGCTTCCGTTCCCAGAGATGCATTGCGACATTACCCAGAAGACTTAGCGGTCTTGCGAGACCGCTAAGTCATCTGGGTAATTTCGCAATGCATCTCTGGGAACGGACGCTGGTGGCAGCAGCACGCGCATCGGGACAGCTTCGCTGGACACCGGAGGGTGAGTATATTACTATTTTTTATTTTAATTATTTTTTTTTAACAGGGATATGGTGCCCACACTGCTATATATACTACGTGGGCTGTGTTATATACTGCGTGGCTGCTATATACTACGTGGGCAGTGTTATATACTGCGTGCCCTGTGTTATATACTGTGTGGGCTGTGTTATATACTGCATGCCCTGTGTTATATACTGCGTGGCTGTGTTATATACTGCGCGGCTGCTATATACTACGTGGCTCCTATATACTATGTGGCCTGTGCTATATACTATGTGGCTGCTATATACATACATACATATTCTAGAATACCCGATGCGTTAGAATCGGGCCACATCTAGTTTATATATAACTGAATACAAACTAGATCACACCATTAATTCTTCCTCATATAATTTACAAAATTGAGCATTATTGGGAGAAGGATCTGAGCAGTGCACTTGGATCACCATGTTCTAGACTAAGGGTGGGGAATGTTTTCTCTGCCAAGTGCCACTTGGATATTTATACCATCCTTCGGGAGCCATACAAATTGCGCACCAATTCCACCCACTGATGCTGGCACTGGTGTCAGGACGGAATCTTTCATTGCACGTGCCTCAGAGGTCAGTAGTGAACACTATGTGTGTGCTAATTGAGCAAGAAGAAATTAATAGGCCGGGGGTCGGCAAAATACAGCTGCTGGGCCAACACTTAGGTATCTGAGAATCTGCCCAGGGCCGGATAAAGGGTCATCGAGGACCGTACATGGCCCGCGGGCCTCAGATTCCCCACAAATGTAACATACAGCACCCAGCTAAATGCCGTCTCTTATGTTATCAAGTTAATAAGTCCGCTAGATAGAATATTTAAATAGACTTCCTGAACAAATGTAGAGCCATATTAATTATTAATTGCTCTCTAGGGTATAAGCATGGCCCCTTTCCTTTCCCCAAACACTATACTACCTGCCACCGTTGCTATGGCAACTACTGCTCATTCACAGTGACTACTTTCCTGTATGTCTGTGACTGGATCTTATGTTACTTTCACTCTAATTATATTTCCTTGAATTTCAAAATATCTTCAATGAAGTTGTATTATAGATTCATCAGAAACATGGATACTAGATACACATGGCCTAGATTCTTCACTTTGCAGATCTACAGTGCAGCAGTCAGAATGGAGAAATGGAATACGGGTATGCACCATATCTGTGTGGTTATACTACGGGTCAGGGAGATCACTGATTTTTTCCATTGTGTGAATAAAACTTTAGATTTGTTCTGGTTGCAAATGTAAGACTATGGGTCAGTGTGATCAAAAAACACTCACAAAGTCAGCCTGTCCTAACAGGTGGGCAAGGCCAGGTTCAGACAGCCGTATTTCACAGTTGTTATATGGACTGCAATGCCCAGAATGACCGCAGGTCTCCGAACCCGAACTTACAGCCTCATAGGCATAAATGAGGCTCTACGAGAAAGTCAGGAGACCAGCGATCTGTGCATTGCAGTCGGCATAAATAGACAAGATTCCAGATGGCAAAGCTTTGGATTTGGATCCTCTGTGCTTCCATGTCTTTGCCCACTATAGAACCGTTAATTTATATAGTAGTTTATACCCAAGAAAAGTCTTGTAGACATCATGGGTCTAAACTTTAAAGAAATTTTATGGGTTAAATAGGTTAAAACAATGGATCTATGGAGTATCTTTCGTGACCACGAACAACAACAGAGGCTAAAATGTAGATCTGTAGTACCTCCATTGTCTCACATGTTAGCCCATCTGTCTGTGAAGGGTGATTAGATTTATACACATCTTGAGTAAAGGCAATCAAGAAGCATGTAAAAAAATGGACGCCATATGGATGCTTTACGGGTGGTACACGGATCACAATACAGATGGAAAATCGTCTTCATTATGTATGAGAATCAGGCTATTTTTTGTATGCTCATGTCAACTCAGCCCTGAAGAGTTTCAGATAAGGGACTCAGGTTTGAGCAATCTGAACTTGTTGGTAGGATCCCTTGATAACACAACACAAAGAGCCCCACCTCTACTGGGACCCCCAACAATCAGCTGTTGTCTGCATGGAACCCTGCAGTAAGTGTTCAATTTCCTTGGAGCACTAGCACAGGAAGATCACGTCATTCTCATCATATGCAGCACAATGTAGCCCTATTGTCCATACAATGCGGAACAGGACAGGTGCCCCCCAGCAATCAATGCTCTCTGTAGCAGCTTTCATATAGATAACGAAAATAGGAGCTCCCCTCTATTAACTATGAGATCCCTAACATAGCCCTAGTATAGCATGTCATACCAAGCTTTCTAAACTTCTTATTGATGCCTCACAATATGAACTCTGATATGGGCAAGTCTTGAAGGAGTTTTAGAAGAAAGCAGGCATATGTTGGCTATTATGGAGTCCTTATAGCTCATAACAGAGCAAGCAGCCATCACGGTATCCATTTACGCCATGCAGACAATACTGAATCGGGACTTAATCTGTCTGCCAGTTTTGGCGTCCAATCTACGGTACTTTCTATGCATATAGGAAGTGGAAATTGATAAAGTACCAGTATTGGGTAGAGACAAGAATTAAGTAAATAAAAAAATACCGAGAAAAAAAAAACGTAATTACGTGCCGGTAATAGGATTTTGTGGAGTCCACGACAGCACCCACCGAGAGAGGGGACCCGCCCACCATCCGGACAAAAACCTGCAGATTTAAAAGGGGGGCGGTTACATTTCAGAGTACGAGGGGAACCATCAGATAAACATACAATCATCTTCTTAGTTATACTACAAAATACCGTCACCTCTATAGAGTGAAAACGTTTTATAACACACTTCCCACAGAGTGCAGGAAAAACCATAGTGAATAATTACGGGAGGGGAACGTACGGGTGCTGTCTTGGACTCCGTAAAATCCTATTACCAGTACGTAATGACCGGTTTTCCTTTCGCCATGACAGCTCCCACCGAGAGACTTTCAGATACTATCACCTGGGAGGGACCACAGCACTAAGTACTGATCGCCGAAAATCTAAAACTGGAGGTGGATGACAGATCTATAAAATGTGGAAGGTGACGACCACGTTGCCACCTTACAAATCAAGTCAATGGAGACGTCCTCCTATTCTGCCCATGAAGACGCCATGGCTCGTGCAGAGTGCGCCCTCACTTCGTCTGGTGGGGATTCTCCTTTCAATGAATACGCCAAGGAGATCGCATCTTTTATCCACCGTGCGATGGCGTTCTTTGTGACACCGAACCCCTTTCTTCGACTCTGAAAGGAGACAAACAGCACCCTACTCTGTCTCCAAGCCTGAGTCCTTTCTAAATACCCCAATACTGCTCTGTTCTCATCTACAGTATGGAATTTTTTCTCCTCAACCGTAGCGGGATTATCATAGAAGGACGGTAGATATATTTCTTGGCTCCTATGAAATTTAGAATCAACTTTAGGTAAATAGGCTGGGTCAGCCTTTAAAACTATCTTGTCTTGATAGACCATTAAGAAAGGAGCATCCACTAATAACCTTTTCGCTTCAGTTCCGCCAGCTCCCAGTCACAGTCTCTATACCTCTTCCAGAATGACAACTCCATCCTAGAGGTGTTCTTAAAAGTAGGTGTAAACATTTTAGTAAACCCCTTTTTTCTGTCAGATGCTTTTGTGAGGATGTCATCAAGCATGGGGCCAAACAGGTATTCACCCCGGCACGGTATGGCACATACATGTAATTTTGCCTTTGCATGAGCATCCCCCTTCCAGCCAGAGTGCACGTCGGCAGCATTCCATAGGCCAGCAGATCTGGCGGCTAACCGTAAGGAATCAACTGACGCATCTGCTAGGTAAGCCATTCCTCCATGGATCTGTGAGAAGGATTCCAGTAACCTCTGTCTGGGTACACCCGCTCGTATTTGATCTTCCAGCTGGTCCAACCAGACTAACATGGATCTGGCCATGCAGGTGCTTGCAATCGCTGGCTTAAATGCTCCAGCTGATGACTCTCACACTTGCTTTAGGAGCATGTCTGCCTTCCTATCAGATGGATCCTTCAAATGACCTCCGTCTTCTAGGGGCAATACTGACATCTTAGATGAGGAAGCCAGGGCTGCATCCACTTTGGGGGATCTTCACCTACTCTGTCAGCATGTCGTCTTCAAACGGTTATCTCCGTTTCGATGCAGAGGGCAGGAATCCCCGGTTATCCTGCCTATCCCACCTCCTCTTTACCAGGTCCTTCACTGACTCAATTACTGGAAAGGTCTTACGACGTTTTTGACTTAAACCTGCAAACATCAGATCTTGAACAGATCTGGGTTCTTTACTGTCCGCAATCCCCATGGCGGCTCAAACTGATCTCACCAAGGCATCTATATTTTCCACTGGAAGGCAAGGTCTTCCTTCTTCGTCCGAAGATGAGGACAAAGAGGGGAATTCTGAGGATCCAGACTAGACTCAATAATATTAGGCTTCTTTTTATGGGTCTTCCCCCTAAGGGAGCTCTTAACTTGCTCTCTGATAAATGATCTTAGCTCCGCTGCACGCACAGGGGCCTCCTCTGTTATGACCCCAATGGCAGAGGGTCTCAGGAATAAATACCAAGTCTGCAAACACAAAAAACCAGCTCATAGGACAGTGGTAACTGGGCTGACCATATATCTAATACTAGCACCACAAATAGAAGTAGCCGGGGAACGTGCCTACGTTGGTTCTAGACGTCTTGCGCCAGCCGGAGAACTAACTAACCCTAGAAGGGAAAAGAAAGACCTTTCTTGCCTCCAGAGAAAAGACCCTAAAAGTTGGATACAAGCCCCCAACAAATAATAACGGTGAGGTAAGAGGAAAAGACAAACATAAGAATGAGCTAGGTATTTAGCAAAGAGAGGTCCACTAGCTAATAGCAGAATATAGTAAGATGACTTATATGGTCAGCAAAAACCCTATTAAAATATCCACGCTGGATATTCAAGAACCCCCGAACCGTCTAACGGCCGGGGGGAGAACACCAGCCCCCTAGAGCTTCCAGCAAAGTCAGAAATCACATTTAGTACAAGCTGGACAAAAATAGAAGCAAAGCAAGTAACTAAAAAAACAAAGAAGCAGGACTTAGCTTAACTATGCAAGAGCCAGGAACAGCAGACAGGAGCAACAGAAGGATCTGATAACAACGATGCCAGGCACTGGACTAAGGATCCAGGAAGTTTATATAGCGACACCCCTGGACTAACGACCCAGGTGAGAGCCAAACTGAAGAAAGACAATCCCAGAGTCATATCACTAGTGACCACAAGAGGGAGCCAAAAAGTCTAATTCACAACAGTACCCCCCCTTAAGGAGGGGTCACCGAACCCTCACCAAGACCACCAGGACGATCAGGATGAGCAGCGTGAAAGGCACGAACTAAATCGGCCGCATGCACATCAGAGGCAACCACCCAGGAATTATCCTCCTGACCATAGCCCTTCCACTTGACCAGATACTGAAGCCTCCGCCTGGAGAGACGAGAATCCAAGATCTTCTCCACCACATACTCCAACTCGCCCTCAACCAACACCGGAGCAGGAGGCTCAACAGAAGGAACCACAGGTACAACGTACCGCCGCAACAAAGACCTATGGAACACGTTGTGAATGGCAAACGACACCGGAAGATCCAAGCGAAAGGACACAGGATTAAGGATTTCCAATATCTTGTAAGGACCGATGAAGCGAGGCTTAAATTTAGGAGAGGAGACCTTCATAGGAACAAATCGAGAAGACAGCCATACCAAATCCCCAACACGAAGTCGGGGACCCACACCGCGGCGGCGGTTGGCAAAACGCTGAGCCTTTTCTTGTGACAACTTTAAGTTGTTCACCACATGATTCCAGATCTGCTGCAACCTATCCACCACAGAATCTACCCCAGGACAGTCAGAAGGCTCCACATGTCCCGAGGAAAAACGAGGATGGAAACCAGAGTTGCAGAAAAATGGCGAAACCAATGTAGCGGAACTAGCCCGATTATTAAGGGCAAACTCAGCCAACGGCAAGAAGGTCACCCAATCATCCTGATCCGCAGAAACAAAACACCTCAAATAAGCCTCCAGAGTCTGATTAGTTCGCTCCGTTTGTCCATTAGTCTGAGGATGAAAGGCCGACGAAAACGACAACTCAATGCCCATCCTAGCACAAAAGGATCGCCAGAACCTGGAAACAAACTGGGATCCTCTGTCAGACACAATATTCTCAGGAATGCCGTGTAAACGAACCACATTCTGAAAGAACACAGGAACCAGATCGTAAGAGGAAGGCAGCTTAGGCAAAGGCACCAAATGGACCATCTTAGAAAAGCGATCACATACCACCCAGATGACAGACATGCCCTGAGACACCGGGAGATCTGAAATGAAATCCATGGAAATGTGTGTCCAAGGCCTCTTCGGGACAGGCAAGGGCAAGAGCAACCCGCTGGCACGAGAACAGCAAGGCTTAGCTCGAGCACAAGTCCCACAGGACTGCACAAACGACCGCACATCCCGTGACAAGGAAGGCCACCAAAAGGACCTAGCCACCAGATCTCTGGTGCCAAAAATTCCCGGATGCCCTGCCAACACCGAGGAATGAACCTCGGAAATGACTCTGCTGGTCCACTTATCAGGAACAAACAGTCTGTCAGGTGGACAAGAGTCAGGTCTACCAGCCTGAAATCTCTGCAACACACGTCGCAAATCCGGAGAAATGGCTGACAAGATAACTCCCTCTTTAAGAATACCAACCGGCTCTGCGACTCCCGGAGAGTCAGGCACAAAGCTCCTTGAAAGAGCATCAGCCTTCACATTCTTTGAACCTGGTAAATACGAGACCACAAAGTCAAAACGGGAGAAAAACAATGACCAGCGGGCCTGTCTAGGATTCAGGCGTTTAGCAGACTCGAGACACATCAAATTTTTGTGATCAGTCAAGACCACCACACGATGCTTAGCACCCTCGAGCCAATGACGCCACTCCTCAAATGCCCACTTCATGGCCAACAACTCCCGATTGCCAACATCATAATTCCGCTCAGCAGGCGAAAACTTCCTCGAGAAAAAGGCACAAGGTCTCATCACAGAGCAACCAGGGCCTCTCTGTGACAAAACGGCTCCTGCCCCAATCTCAGAAGCATCCACTTCAACCTGAAAGGGAAGTGAGACATCAGGCTGGCACAAAACAGGCGCCGAAGTAAACCGGCGCTTCAACTCCTGGAAAGCCTCCACGGCTGCAGGAGCCCAGTTAGAAACATCAGAACCTTTCTTGGTCATATCCGTCAAAGGTTTAACAATGCTAGAAAAATTAGCAAGCAAACGACGGTAGAAGTTAGCAAAACCCAAGAACTTCTGAAGACTCTTAACTGACGTGGGTTGAGTCCAATCATGAATAGCTCGGACCTTGACTGGGTCCATCTCCACCGCAGAAGGGGAAAAAATAAACCCCAAAAAGGGAACCTTCTGTACTCCAAAGAGACACTTTGAGCCCTTAACAAATAAAGCATTCTCACGCAAAACCTGAAACACCATCCTGACCTGCTCTACATGCGAGTCCCAGTCATCAGAAAAAACCAGAATATCATCCAGATAAACGATCATAAATTTATCCAGATACTTCCGGAAAATATCATGCATAAAGGACTGAAACACTGAAGGAGCATTAGAGAGCCCAAAAGGCATCACCAAGTACTCAAAATGACCTTCGGGCGTATTAAATGCGGTTTTCCATTCATCCCCTCGCTTAATGCGCACAAGGTTGTACGCACCACGAAGATCTATCTTGGTGAACCACTTGGCACCTTTAATTCGGGCAAACAAGTCTGACAACAGAGGCAAAGGATACTGAAATTTAACAGTGATTTTATTCAAAAGCCGATAGTCAATACAAGGTCTCAAAGATCCGTCCTTCTTGGCCACAAAAAAGAATCCCGCACCAAGAGGGGAAGAGGAAGGACGGATATGCCCCTTCTCCAGAGATTCCTTGATATACGAACGCATTGCAGTATGCTCAGGTACAGACAGATTAAATAGTCTTCCCTTAGGAAATTTGCTACCTGGAATCAAATCTATGGCACAGTCACAGTCCCTATGAGGAGGCAGAGCACTGGACCTGGACTCGCTGAACACATCCTGATAATCAGACAAATACTCAGGAACTTCCGAAGGAGTAGAGGAAGCAATAGACACCGGCGGGGAATCACCATGAATACCCTGACAGCCCCAACTTGACACAGACATTGCCTTCCAATCCAAGACTGGATTATGAGTCTGTAACCATGGCAAACCCAAAACGACCAAATCATGCATTTTATGCAGAACAAGAAAACGAATCACCTCCCGATGATCAGGAGTCATACACATGGTTACCTGTGTCCAAAACTGCGGTTTATTTTCCGCCAATGGCGTAGCATCAATACCCCTCAGAGGGATAGGATTAACCAACGGCTCAAGAACAAAACCACAGCGCTTGGCAAATGACAGATCCATAAGACTCAGGGCAGCACCTGAATCCACAAACGCCATAACAGGGTAAGAGGACAATGAGCAAATTAAAGTCACAGACAAAATAAATTTAGGTTGCAAATTACCAATGGCGACAGGACTAACAACCCTTGTTAGGCGTTTAGAGCATGCTGATATAACATGTGTAGAATCACCACAGTAAAAACACAACCCATTCTGACGTCTATGATTTTTCCGCTCATTTCTGGTCTGAATTCTATCACATTGCATCAAATCAGGTGCTTGTTCAGACAAGACCACCAGAGGATTAGCGGTTTTGCGCTCCCGCAAACGTCTGTCAATTTGAATAGCCAGCGCCATGGAATCATTTAGACTTGTAGGAATGGAGAAACCCACCATCACATTCTTAATGGCTTCAGAAAGGCCATTTCTCAAATTTGCGGCCAGAGCACACTCATTCCACTGAGTAAGCACGAACCATTTCCGAAATTTTTGGCAATACACTTCAGCTTCATCCTGACCCTGAGAAATAGCCAGCAAGGCTTTTTCTGCCTGAACCTCAAGATTGGGTTCCTCGTAAAGCAATCCGAGCGCCAGAAAAAAACGCATCAATATTTGCCAATGCCGGATCTCCTGGCGCTAGCAAGAAAGCCCAATCCTGGGGGTCGCCCCGTAAAAAAGAGATAACAATTTTAACTTGCTGAGCTGAGTCTCCAGATGAACGGGGTCTCAGAGATAGAAACAATTTACAATTATCCCTGAAATTCCTAAACTTAAATCGGTCTCCAGAAAACAGTTCAGGAATAGGTATTTTAGGTTCAGACATAGAACCACTGGTAACAAAATCTTGTATGCTTTGCACACGAGCAGCAAGCTGGTCCACACTTGTAATCAAGGTCTGGACATTCATGTCTGCAGCAAGCTCAAGCCACTCAGAGGTAAAGGGGAGGAAGAGAGGAAAAAAAAAAAAAAAAAAAACTCAGAATTTCCTTTCTTATTATCCCACTTCTGCAATGCATTAAACATTCAATGTAGGCCTGGCATACTATTATGACCCCAATGGCAGAGGGTCTCAGGAATAAATACCAAGTCTGCAAACACAAAAAACCAGCTCATAGGACAGTGGTAACTGGGCTGACCATATATCTAATACTAGCACCACAAATAGAAGTAGCCGGGGAACGTGCCTACGTTGGTTCTAGACGTCTTGCGCCAGCCGGAGAACTAACTAACCCTAGAAGGGAAAAGAAAGACCTTTCTTGCCTCCAGAGAAAAGACCCTAAAAGTTGGATACAAGCCCCCAACAAATAATAACGGTGAGGTAAGAGGAAAAGACAAACATAAGAATGAGCTAGGTATTTAGCAAAGAGAGGCCCACTAGCTAATAGCAGAATATAGTAAGATGACTTATATGGTCAGCAAAAACCCTATTAAAATATCCACGCTGGATATTCAAGAACCCCCGAACCGTCTAACGGCCGGGGGGAGAACACCAGCCCCCTAGAGCTTCCAGCAAAGTCAGAAATCACATTTAGTACAAGCTGGACAAAAATAGAAGCAAAGCAAGTAACTCAAAAAACAAAGAAGCAGGACTTAGCTTAATTATGCAAGAGCCAGGAACAGCAGACAGGAGCAACAGAAGGATCTGATAACAACGATGCCAGGCACTGGACTAAGGATCCAGGAAGTTTATATAGCGACACCCCTGGACTAACGACCCAGGTGAGAGCCAAACTGAAGAAAGACAATCCCAGAGTCATATCACTAGTGACCACAAGAGGGAGCCAAAAAGTCTAATTCACAACACTCCTCCTCCAGGGTCTGGCATACGCACACCTGACATATCTTCTTAATACAACCCCTGGCAAAAATTATGGAATCACCGGCCTTGGAGGATGTTCAATCAGTTGTTTAATTTTGTAGAAAAAAAAGTAGATCACAGACATGGCACAAATCTAAAGACATTTCAAATGGCAACTTTCTGGCTTTAAGAAACACTAAAAGAAATCAAGAACAAAAAATGTGGTAGTCAGTAATGGTTCCTTTTTTTAACCAAGCATAGGAAAAAATTATGGAGTCACTCAATTCTGTGGAAAAAATTATAGAATCATGAAAAATAAACAAACAAAACAATACTCCAAAACATCACTAGTATTTTGTTGCACCACCTCTGGCTTTTATAACAGCTTGCAATCTCTGAGGCATGGACTTAATGACAGTGGCGTATCCAGGGGGGGCAGCCGGGGCATGTGCCCCTGGCGCAGCCGACAGGGGGGCGCCAGTGGGCCGCCTGATGATGCGGCGGTCAAAGGAGGCTCCTCGTCGGCGGCATTCTGCCGCGCCCACACTGAGATGCTCACCTACTCCTGGCGGCGCGGTCCCTGCAGGTCTCTGGTTCCCCAACGCCGCAGCTTCTTCCTGTACTGAGCGGTCACATGGGGCCATAATTAATGTTTCTGCAGCATTATATGGCGCAAATATCTCTATGGAGCATCTTATGGGGCCATAATCAACGTTTCTGCAGCATTATATGGCGCAAATATATTTATGGAGCATCTTATGGGGCATAATTAACGTTTCTGCAGCACTATATGGGGCAAATATCTTTATGGAGCATCTTATGGGGCCATAATCAACCCATCTATGCTTCGCCCAACTGCGGGCAAAGCCGAAAAGCATTAGTGCGCATGCGTCGGCGCACTATGTCCCGGAAGTATTTTGCTGTGTTCCGGGACATAGTGCGCCGGCGCATGCGCACTAATGCTTTTGGGCTTTGCCCGCAGTCGGGCAAAGCATACTGTGCGTGCGCAAGGCAAGATTACCTTGCGCAGGCGTGTTCTACGGAGGACAGCGAATCAACTTCAAGCCAATATTGCGGCCAGCGTGAAGCCAGCGGGAAAGGAAGGGGTGAATAAAACACCCGAAAACACCGCCCATCGGACCGAAAAAAAGGTCCCACCAAATTCAGGTGACAGGTTCCCTTTAACAAAAAGGAACCATTACGGACTACCACATTTTTTGTTCTTGATTTCTTTTAGTGTTTCTTAAAGCCAGAAAGTTGCCATTTGAAATTACTTTAGTTTTGTGCTATGTCTGTGATCTGTGATCCGCGATGCGTTTTTTTTGCGGAAAAAAACGCACCATGTGCACAAAACATGCAGAATGCATTCTAAAGGATAGGATGCATAATGTATGCATTTTTATAGCGTTTTTATCGTGAAAAAACACGAAAAAACCTGAACGTGTGCACATACCCTAATACTAGCACCGGCGGTGAGTGGTCTCCTCTGTCCACAGTAGACATTGTCACAGCAAGCGCCCTGCTGCTCCGTGCCGGCATAAGAAGGCCGCCCAGCCATGCCCCCCATGTGCGCCTCCCCGGTCCCACCCGGAAGTTCACTCCACTATTTCCGGGTTACGGGTGCTTTCACACGCAGCTGCCGAGATCTGCATGCGGCGCCGGCTGACATCTTCTGGATGGACACAGGAAACCTCACTCCCACCCGCGCGACCCAGGGCGGCCTCACCCGGACCCTGGGATCACGACATCCACACCACCGAGGAGGGGTCTGCTTGCAGAACACCCCCGACGCAGCTTCCGATGCCCCAGGCTCTGCCATTCTCTAACTACACCGCACAGAGGCTGCTTGGACCCGGGTAAGTTCTGCAGGCTCCCATCAGGACTGGAACCCAACTGAGGAGGACCGCCCCCCTTTTAAATCTGTAGATTCCTGTCCTGATGGTGTGCGGATCCCCTCTCTCGGTGGGTGCTGTTGTGGCGAAAGGAAAACCTGTAGTTTTCTCATTTCGGTACAATTTCTCCCATGAAGAACTGATAAACCCCAGTAACACATGATTTGGAAACCACTAACTTACAAAATGTGGATTGAAAAGTCAGGATTTAGGAATTCATGACCATGGAACAGCGATGGCCAGGCTAGAAGGAGTTTTTCTCCCCTTAGCTGAAAGGATGGCATCAGGTGCCATTGGTGCCACAGGGGCCCAAGAGGTAATGGGGGGGGCACGTCTACCTCGACAGCACATGGAATTATGAATTATGAGGAGCTATTTAACTGAAAAGGGCCATAAATTGTTCTTGCACTGGAGCATTTTCTATCTCTGTCCACTCCTCAATGGCACTGTGATTTTTGCAAAGATCATGTCAATGGATGCCCAATGGATGGGCATAGTAGCGACAAGAAAAGGTAAAAATTTAAATAAATATCCCTAAATAAATTAAAAAATAGCATAAAAGCCATCCCAGCATGACAAGGTAACTCGAATTGGGACAGTCCTACACTGTCTAATATTAAAAACCTTACCATGTGTCAATGTGACCTCTATGTGAATAAGGGCAGACAACAGGACTGGACCCAACCAGTGAAACACCAGTCTGGGGAAACCTTATATACAATTTCTAGCTCAGAAAAGGGGAGGCTTTTATGCTATTTTTGATCAAAAACAGTATTACTAAAAACTGTGTTATTTAAATGCACTTTTTGTTTTTTATTTACTCTGTTACAGCAGGGTTTTTGCTCATTTTTTCTCTTGTAGGTTATATATCCCTCTGAAGGTGCTTTCATCCGTGCCGGTAGAAGTGTGGCAGGAAACCACAAATGACTCTGAATCAAACAGTTTTAGCAAATGTTCTAAAAATGTTCTTCTGAAGTAATCTGCTGAGCACTTTTGTCTTTAAAGAAACATTTAACCTAGACATAAATGTTAAAAATAAACAAGAAATATAGTTGCCCTGGATGTCTGAAATGTATATTCACACTTTTTTTTTTTTGCAGAGATTTTAGAAAATTCATGTATTTGCTACTCCTGTAAAATACTGCATTTTTTCAGCAATAAAAAGGGGGAAAACTGCTGCAAAAATACTACCGTATATACTTGAGTATAAACCGACCCAAGTATAAGCCGACCCCCCCTAATTTTGCCACAAAAAACTGGGAAAACTTAATGACTCGAGTATAAGCCTAGGGTGGAAAATGCAGCAGCTACCGGTAAATTTCAAGAGTAAAAACAGGTACCAATAAAAGTAAAATTAATTGAGACATCAGTAGGTTAAGTGTTTTTGAATATCCATATTGAATCAGGAGTCCCATATAATGCTTCATAAAGTTTGATGGACCCCATTAGATGCTCCATATTAAAATATACCCCATATAATCCTGCATAAAGGTTAATAATGGCCCCATAGATGCTCCATACAGACACTTTCCCCTCATAGTGCTGCACAACCATTATGGCCCCATAGATGCTCCATACAGGCACTTGCCCCTCATAGTGCTGCACAAACATTATGGCCCCATAGATGTTCCATACAGACACTTGCCCCATATAGTGCTGCACAAATATTATGGCCCCATAGATGCTCCATACAGGCACTTGCCCCTTATAGTGCTGCACAAATATTATGGCCCCATAGATGCTCCATACAGGCACTTGCCCCTTATATTGCTGCACAAACATTATGGCCCCATAGATGCTCCATACAGACACTTGCCCCTTATAGTGCTGCACAAATATTATGGCCCCATATATGCTCCATACAGGCACTTGCCCCTTATAGTGCTGCACAAACATTATGGCCCCATAGATGATCCATACAGGCACTTGCCCATATGCTGTGGCTGCAATAAAAAAAAAAAAATCACATACTCACCTCTCCGTCGCTCAGGCCCCCGGCACTTTTAATATTTACCTGATCCTCTTTCCTGTGTGGCTCCGTCTTCAGTGTTCTCCGCACTGACGTTCAGGCAGACAGTGCGCATTGACCAGGTCATCGCGCCCTCTGACCTTAGCGTCACAGTCAGAGGACGCTGAAGACGGAGCCACACTGGAACGGAGGAGAGGTGACTATCGCGCAGTGCTCCCCCTCCCCGTATACTTACCTGCTCCCGGCGCGGTCCCTGCACATCCCTGCTTCCAGCGCCACAGCTTCTGCCTGTACTGAGCGGTCACATGGTACCGCACATTACAGTAATGAATATGCGACTCCACCCTTATGGGAGGTGGAGCCGCATATTCATTACGGTAATGTGCGGTACCATGTGACCGCTCAGTACAGGAAGAAGATGCAGCGCTGGAAGCAGGGATGTGCAGGGACCGAGCCGGGAGCAGGTAAGTATAATTACACAGCCCCCGCTCCCCCTCCCCTGCCGACCCCTGGGTATGACTCCAGTATAAGCCGAGAGGGGGACTTTCAGCCCAAAAAAATGGGCTGAAAATCTCGGCTTATACTCGAGTATATACGGTATGTGTAAACAAGCCCTTAGGCCGCCATCACACTAAAGAGTTTTTCGGACGTATGATAGGCGCAAAAACAACGCATTACACACGGACCAATTATTCTCTATGGGGCAGCTCCTATCTGCCATATATTTCGCAGCTGGGCTGAGAAAATCGCAGCATGCTGCGTTTGTCAGCGTATTGCGCAAAAAAATCCGCCAATTGAATTCTATGGGGGTGAGAAAAATACAGATTACACATGGACCATTAGTATGACTTGCGAGAAAATACGCACTGGTGTTCTATAGAAAAGCCGGTAATTCAGTGCGGTGTACAGTAAAATCACACTGACAGGATAGAATAGAACAGATAGAATAAATGTCTACACATAGAATATATATACAGGGGTTGGACAAAATAATGGAAACACCTGGAAACATCAACAAAAGTTAGTTTATTATGGTGTAGGTCCACCTTTTGCTGCTATTACAGCCTCAAATCTCCGAGGTATGGATTATTACAAGGTGTGAATTGTTTCCAAAGGAATTTTAGCCCATTCTGCAGTTAAAACACCCTCCAGTTCTTTGAGCGACGATGGCGGCGGAAATCGACGTCTAACTTGAATCTCTAAAAGCGACCATAAATGCTCAATAATGTTGAGGTCTGGGGATTGTGGGGACCAGATGAGATGCTCAACTTCATTAGAATGTTCCTCATGCCATGCTTTAACGATTCTAGCTGTATGAATTGGTGCATTATTATCCTGAAAGATGGCGTTCGCCTCCGGGAACAGTGCTTGAACTATTGGATGCATTTGGTCACCCAAAATGCCTAAATAATCTCGGCTGTTAATTCTTCCATGAAGGGATATCATTGGCCCGGGGGATCTCCATGAAATAGCACCCCAGATCATCACAGAACCTCCACCATGTTTGATGGTTGGGAGAAGGCAGTCTGGATGGAATGCTTCTTTCGGCTGTCTCCAAACGTACACTAAGCCGGAGGTCGGAAATAGGGTAAACAATGATTCGTCTGAGAATATCACATGTTTCCACTGCTCGAGGGACCAATTCTGGAGGTTTCTACACCACTCTAAACGCTTGGAAACATTTGTCATTGAGAGCAGCGGTTTTCTAATTGCAGCTATTCCGTGGAATCCAGATTTGTGCAGCTCCCGATGAACAGTTTTTGTAGAAACTGGGTTCTCTATGTGTTCATTGAGCTCAGCAGTGATTTTCAGAGCCGTGGTCTTGCGATCCTCTCTCACAATTCGCTTTAGAATCCAACGGTCTCTCTCAGTCAACTTTGACTTTCGGCCGGACCTGTGCTTTGCTGCGGACGTTTTTCCTTCTCTTTCAAACGCAGTCATTACTTTGGAAGCAGTACCTTTTGACACGCCAAGCACTTTCTGTTACACTAGCGCCTGCCATAAGAGCACCAACAATTTGGCCTCTTTGAAAATCTGAGAGGTCTGCCATTGGTATCAGGTTCTTATCAATGTTCTTACAATTATGCAAAACAAAGTTAATTTACATACACATATCACATAACACAAATAATCAACTACAAAACATTACCATATGTCACGGTTTGCATGTTTATCACATGTTCGAAGATTATTATGCCAAAATGTTAGGTGTTTCCATTATTTTGTCCAACCCCTGTATATATATAATACAGAGCTAGATAATTTAATTGCCGGCTTTTGCTATCTCCTTATCAAACCCGACAGGATATGAAACATCGTTTACATACACTCTGGGGGAGAAAATTGGCGGGAGCCCACGCCAGTTTTTCGTTGATTTAACCCTTTATTTTAACACCTAGAGCCCCCAAATTTTGCACACAGACAGTTCTAGCATGAGTAGTGAATGAAGCAAAAATGGACCGGTCATATGGAGCGCAAGCGACACAGTTCAGCTGGTATTAAAAAGTCTTCATTTAATATTTCCAGTGGAAATAATAAATGAAGACTTTTTAATACCAGCTGAACTGTGTCGCTTGCGCTCCATATGACCGGTCCATTTTTACTTCATCCAGTCTTAACCTCTTCTGAGGCATCCGGCCTGAGCTGCAGCGTGCTATCTGCACAAAAAAACCTCCCATCACCAGCTTGGCGCTCCTGTGAAGCCGCCTATTCTGGACTCTGTTCACAACATTAGTAGTGCGGAATATGTAAAAAAAAATAAGGGATATGAAATGGTTTACTGTATGTAAACCATGTCTCATATTCTGTCGGGTTTGATAAGGAGATAGCAAAAGCCGGCAATTGAATTACCGTAATATATATATATATATATATATATATATATATATATATATATATATATATATATATATATATATATATATATATATATATATATACACACTCACCGGCCACTTTATTAGGTACACCATGCTAGTAACGGGTTGGACCCCCTTTTGCCTTCAGAACTGCCTCAATTCTTCGTGGCATAGATTCAACAAGGTGCTGGAAGCATTCCTCAGAGATTTTGGTCCATATTGACATGATGGCATCACACAGTTGCCGCAGATTTGTCAGCTGCACATCCCAAAGATGCTCCATACAAGGCAGGATGGATCCATGCTTTCATGTTGTTTACGCCAAATTCTGACCCTACCATCCGAATGTCGCAGCAGAAATCGAGACTCATCAGACCAAGCAACGTTTTTCCAATCTTCTACTGTCCAATTTCGATGAGCTTGTACAAATTGTAGCCTCAGTTTCCTGTTCTTAGCTGAAAGGAGTGGTACCCGGTGTGGTCTTCTGCTGCTGTAGCCCATCTGCCTCAAAGTTCGACGCACTGTGCGTTCAGAGATGCTCTTAGGCCTACCTTGGTTGTAACGGGTGGCGATTTGAGTCACTGTTGCCTTTCTATCAGCTCGAACCAGTCTGCCCATTCTCCTCTGACCTCTGGCATCAACAAGGCATTTCCGCCCACAGAACTGCCGCTCACTGGATTTTTTTTCTTTTTCGGACCATTCTCTGTAAACCCTAGAGATGGTTGTGCGTGAAAATCCCAGTAGATCAGCAGTTTCTGAAATACTCAGACCAGCCCTTCTGGCACCAACAACCATGCCACGTTCAAAGGCACTCAAATCACCTTTCTTCCCCATACTGATGCTCGGTTTGAACTGCAGGAGATTGTCTTGACCATGTCTACATGCCTAAATGCACTGAGTTGCCGCCATGTGATTGGCTGA
Organism: Ranitomeya variabilis; assembly: GCF_051348905.1. Classification (NCBI taxonomy): domain Eukaryota; kingdom Metazoa; phylum Chordata; class Amphibia; order Anura; family Dendrobatidae; genus Ranitomeya; species Ranitomeya variabilis. Next base: position 518,701,006 of record NC_135234.1, read on the forward strand.
TTAGAAATTAAGTGTTAACAAGAAGTTGGACAGGTGTACCTAATAAAGTGGCCAGTGAGTGTATATATATATATATATATATATGTGTGTGTGTGTGTGTGTCTCACTGATATACAGCACAGACCAAAAGTTTGGACACATCTTCTCATTTAAAGATTTTTCTGCATTTTCAAGACTGTGAAAATTTTACATTCACACTGAAGGCATCAAGACTATGAATTAACACATGTGGAATTATATACTTAACAAAGAGGTGTGAAACAACTGAAAATATGTCTTATAGTCTAGGTTCTTCAAAGTAGCCACCTTTTGCTATGATTACTGCTTTGCACACTCTTGGCATTCTCTTGATGAGCTTCAAGAGGTAGTCACCGGGAATTCAGAGAAGAGATACCAGGATGGTGAGAGGATTGCAAAGTATGTCCTATGAGGAATGATTAAAGGATCTGGGAATGTTTAGCTTGCAAAAAAGAAGATTAGGAGGAGACTTAAAGGGAACCTGTCAACCCCCCCCCCCCCTTGAGGCGTTTTTAACTAAAAGAGCCACCTTGTGCAGCAGTAATGCTGCATTCTGACAAGGTGACTCTTTTAGTTCTGGGTGCTGTAACTGCCGAAATAATCAGTTTTGTTATTTGTCCTAAATACCTTGTCTTCAGACAAGGAGGCAGGCCTTTCCCCCCTGCTTTAGACGCCACACAGCCATCACTCACATCTTCTTGGCGCCGGGCGCCACCTCCTCACCGCTGTTTTGAAATGATGCGGCGCCTGCGCTCTTTTCTCCTGCCTTGGGCAGGCGCAGTGAGCGCTGGCGGTCTGTCCTCTGTGCGTACGTACGCCTTGCCTGTGAATCCCAGTCCCGCAGTGTCTTATGATTTATTCATACTACGGGGCTGGGATTCCTGGGCATGCGCAGTGCGTGTCTAAGCCTCTCACCCTCTCCCACCGCCTGCTACACACACACCAGCTGTGAGGATTTGGCAAGGTTCCAGGCGATTGCACAGAGGAGGCGAGTCACCTGAGGATGCACACGCTGTAGCAGGCTGTGGGAGAGGGTGAGAGGCTTAGACACGCAATGCGCATGCCCAGGAATCCCAGCCCCGTAGTATGAATAAATCATAAGACACTGCGGGACTGGGATTCACAGGCAGGGCGTACGTACGCACAGAAGACAGACGGCCAGCGCTCACTGCGCCTGCCCAAGGCAGGAGAAAAGAGCGCAGGCGCCGCATCATTTCAAAACAGCGGTGAGGAGGCGGCGCCCGGCGCCAAGAACATGTGAGTGACGGCTGTGTGGCATCTAAAGCAGGGGGGAAAGGCCTGCCTCCTTGTCTGAAGACAAAGTATTTTGGACAAATTATAAAACTGATTATTTCGGCAGTTACAGCACCCAGAACTAAAAGAGCCACCTTGTCAGAATGCAGCATTACTGCTGCACAAGGTGGCTCTTTTAGTTAAAAACGCCTGGGGGGGGGGTGACAGGTTCCCTTTAATACCTGTCTACAAATATCTGAAGGGATGTCACAGTGTAGAGGGATCATCCTTATTCTCATTTGCTCTTGGAAACACAAGAAACAATGGGATGAAACTGCATGGGAGAAGATCCAGATTAGATATTAGAAAATACTTTTTGACAGTGAGGGTGATAATGAGTGGAACAGGCTGCCACGACAGGTGGTGGTGGTGAATTCTTCAATGGAAGTCTTCAAACAGAGGCTGGACAGACATGTGTCTGAGATGGTTTAGTGAATCCTGGATAGAGCAGGGGGTTGGACATGATGACCCTGGGGTTCCCTTCCAACTATAACATTGTATGATATTTTTATGCATTTATAAGTGCTAATTATAATAGAAGAAAAAATAAAGAAAAGGAGAGAGATAAGTGACAAATTTGCTGGGATATTTTTTGCATCCTTTGTGCTTTTTTTTCTATCCCTTTAAAAATATGTTGACTGTTTTTACGTCTGGGGTGCATTTACACTAGTCAATCAATTACTGGGATGAAGTAAACATCCAGTGTAAACAGGCTAACCATCACCTGACATACGAGCAGAACACTTATTCATCAAATGATTTTTTAGCTTGTTTAAAGCGCATTGTTCTCAGCAGCTCCTCATTCTGTATAAACAGGACTTGTGCTGCCGAGAACAGCGACACTCTCTATGCAAAGAATGGTCGTATTAACCATTGTTCTGTGTGACTGATAGACAGGCTGACTGCGCTAAGCAGACAAACGACCGCCGGCCACTTTGCCGATTAGTGGGCGTCTAACGTGTATGGGTAGGCGTCCTTGTGCCAAAGCTTTATCCACTGATTTCAGTTGGGAAAACCGGCAGCAATTATTCAACATAAGATAATGGATAGGCCATGCAGTTTTTGTACCCTTTATCTAAGGCTTTCATTACAACTGTGCTCCATGTCCTGTGCCTATAATCATACCTCTGCATCAAGCTATTTTTAATACTAGAGTATTATTGATTCAAAATTACTTTGCAGGGTTTCCTAAAATAACCACTCTTCGTATCGTACAACCATTGCTCTAGAATTCAGTGCATACTAAATCCATTCCGGATTCCACCCTCTAAGAATACAGGATGGTTGAGTTATAATGCACCACCGTTTTTCAATATTTTAGGCTTTTCCGACTGTAAACCTACTTCTAACCTTTTAGTTGTGTTGTGTCATGCCTGTAATCTGGTAGATGAAATGATCAGAAGAAACCCTTACCAGACAGTATAATAGGCTCTAACGCACTGCAACATTTGTTTAGGTTGATATCCAATGGTTGAAAAATTCTAGCACTGTTTCCCTCCAGGTAACCAGTTAAGAGACAATTCTAGTTTAAATGTCAAGTTATAGTAACCTATTTTATGCTTTGAACCAAATAATCATAAAAGATCCTGACGTTCCGTACCCATCAGCCAATACTGAAATGTTTAATGGCATATACAAAACGCAATTCTTTTTATAGGGGTTTTTGTATGAATTTTTCAATATGAGCGTTACTTACTCTTAGGCCGGGGACACACTTAACGTATAATAAAACGGTCCGTTTTTCACAGACGAGAATCGCACAAATGTTTCAAAAACAGTGATCCGTGTGCAGTGCGAGGATGCGAATTCCTCGCATCAAATGATCCGTGTGACATCCGTTTGACATCCGTATGGCATCCGTATGCCGAGATTTTCTCGCAGGCTTGCAAAACCGACATCTAATGGATTTATGTGCTCAAATGTTCGTTAAAACATATATATATATATATATATATATATATATATATATATATATATATATATATATATATATATATATATATATATATATATATATATATATATATATGTCATTGAGACACATATATATATATTCTGCCTTTATATTTAATTCAGCGCGATATCTGTGAAAATCCGGTAATTCAATTGCCGGCTTTTCATTTCTCCTGCCTAAACCCGACAGGATATGAGACATGGTTTTCATACAGTAAACCATCTCATATCCCCCTTTTTTTTGCATATTCCACACTACTGTTAGTAGTGCGTATGTGCAAAATTTGGCCTCTGTAGCTGCTCAAATAAAGGGTTAAATGGCGGAAAAAATTGGCGTGGGCTCCCGCGCAATTTTCTCCGCCAGAGTGGTAAAGCCAGTGACTGAGGGCAGATATTAATAGCCTAGAGAGGGTCCATGGTTATTGGCCCCCCTGGCTACAAACATCTGCCCCCAGCCACCCCAGAAAAGGCACATCTGGAAGATGCGCCTATTCTGGCACTTGGCCACTCTCTTCCCACTCCCTGTAGCGGTGGGATATGGGGTAATGAAGGGTTAATGCCACCTTGCTATTGTAAGGTGACATTAAGCCAGATTAATAATGGAGAGGTGTCAATTATGACACCTATCCATTACTAATCCAATTGTTTGAAAGGGTTAAAAAAACACACACACATGATTAAAAAGTATTTTAATTAAATAAACACACAGGTTGTTATAATATTTTATTGCTCTCTCAATCCATTTTAAGACCCTCGCTTGGCAAAATAATAAACCCACAAAATACATATCCTCAGATGAACCGTCACGTCCCACGAGGTAATCCATCTGAAGGGGTTAAAATATTTTACAAGCAGGAGCCCTGCTAATGCAGCTGTGCTCCTGCTTGCAAGCCCCGGCGAATGAAGGAAATGTAGGTCAATGACCTATAGTTACCTTCAGTCGCGGTGATGCGCCCCCTGCAGGTTGTCCTCATATGAGCTCAAGCGTGGGAAAAAGTTCCCAGGCTGCAGTTCATGAGGACATCCACCAGAGGGCGCATCACCGCAACTCAATGTAAGTACAGATCACTCAGATTTCCTTTCATTACCCGGGGATTACAACCACGAGCGAGTGCATTAGCGCAGCTCATGGCTGTAAAATAATTAACCCCTTCAGATGGATTACCTCGTTGGACGTGAAAGATCATCGGAAGGTATGTATCTTGTGCGTTAATTATTTTGCCAAGCGAGGGTGTTCTGATGGATTGAGAGAACAATAAAATACTAAAACAACCTGTGTGTTTATTTCATTAAAATCATTTTTAATAATGTGTGTGTGTCTTTTTTAACCCTTTCAGACAATTGGATTAATAATGGATAGGTGTCATAATTGACGCCTCTCCATTATTAATCTGGCTTAATGTCACCTTACAATAGCAAGGTGGCATTAACCCTTCATTACCCCATATCCCACCGCTACAGGGAGTGGGAAGAGAGAGGCCAAGTGCCAGAATAGGCGCATCTTCCAGATGTGCCTTTTCTGGGGTGGCTGGGGGCAGATGTTTGTAGCCAGGGGGGGCCAATAACCATGGACCCTCTCCTGGCTATTAATATCTGCCCTCAGTCACTGGCTTTACTACTCTGGAGGAGAAAATTGCGCGGGAGCCCACGCCAATTTTTTCCGCCATTTAACCCTTTATTTGAGCAGCTACAGCGGCCAAATTTTGCATATACGCACTACTAACATTAGTAGTGTGGAATATGCAAAAAAAGGGGGGATATGAGATGGTTTACTGTATGTAAACCATGTCTCATATCCTGTCGGGTTTGTGAAGGAGAAATGAGAAGCCGGCAATTGAATTACCAGCTTTTCTATAGAACACCGCTGCGTATTTCTCGCAATGCACACGCATGCTCCGTGTGTAATCCGATTTTTTCGCGCACCCATAGACTTGCATTGGCGAGTCTCGGCCGAGATACGCTGACAATCGCAGCCTGCTGCGAGTTCCCTCGGATCCGAAATACGGTGGAGAAAATATCGAATGATGGGAGCTGAACCATAGATTAACATTGGGCCGAGTGCTATGCGATTTTTTATCGCATAGCACTCGTCCGTATTACGGTCTAGTGTGACCCCGGCCTAAAGACCAGAGTCAGCAGGAGAAAGGCAGCACTGTAGTAAGTACTGAACAAATAGGGCAAGCCTATGGAATAAAAAAAAATATCTGGAAATCTCCTTTAATGTGATGGACAATGCCACATCTCTACGAAATGTAAGAAAACTGTCTGCTGTCAATTACAAATCATGTGCTAAAGTAGCTGCCCCGATGACCAGTACGTGACAGGGCAGCCTCTCCGGCGACTACTTATCCTAGGTGCAGTTCCCTGACTGACCTGAGGGTAAGGGGGCGCCAGAGAGCTGTGACTGTGTAAGCTCTGTCACAGATTGGTGACGGTGGGGGGAATATCCGTATCCCCTGCCTCTCCTCTCTTTTATTTTCCTTACAGTAGCCTAGGCACATTTGGATATCTCCTCAACAGATGTCCTAGACAAAAAAATCCCTAATGGATTAAAATAAAAAGTCAGGTCCGAGCTGAAAGTAGATCATGTGAGACAGCGCTTTCCTAGCACCACTGCGCTTTGTTTTTTTCGATTGGTGTGATGGTGGTCAGACCCCCACTAATAATCACATAACCCAATGATATGCCATCAATGTCTATAATGAGTCAATTGTATAGGCAGCCAAATGAATATAAAGAAAATCTAGAAAACTAGAGCTTACAGGTATCCCTTATTAGGGATTAATCCATTAGGGATTATACCTGTAAGCTCTAGTTTTCTAGATTTTCTTTATATTCATTTGGCTGCCTATACAATTGACTCATTATAGACATTGATGGCATATCATTGGGTTATGTGATTATTAGTGGGGGTCTGACCACCATCACACCAATCGAAAAAAACAAAGCGCAGTGGTGCTAGGAAAGCGCTGTCTCACATGATCTACTTTCAGCTCGGACCTGACTTTTTTCACTAGGGGCATGAAAGGCCCTTGCAGCCGCTGGAAGAAATTGGAGTGCAGCAGTGAGGCATGGTACTTCGCTTGCATTAATGTCACTTTATTCTTGTGACTGGCCGGGTTCACAGTGGTTGAACCCATATTATTCAGACATCAGCATTAGCAGGTTTGGTACTCAAATAATTTTTTTTTTGTAATATTACTACTACAATTACTTATTATTAAAACACTACTACCCTTTAATGAAATGGTGCCAAAAATCACGATTAGCGCCAGGGGGGAAACTTTCTAATACACATGAACTTTGTGTAGGATTCACCCCCTGAGCACAGGCATCTGCCGTACAACACACAACACAGACGCTGTTACATAAGACGTGGACACTTAATAGACGAGACACCCAGCATGTGTTTATATACAAGACCACCATAACAACCCAAGAGTCAAAGCAGATAGGCAAAACTGCATTAGGCCTATGGAAGGCAGTCAGCTCTGACCCAGATTCCTGTCTCAGATAGGGTAAACCTTATTAACATAAACTCACTATTCAAAAATACCTATATATGTACCATGCTTGTTCCAAGGAATGGACAAAGCAAGGCGCCGACAGTAATACAAGTCATGAGATTTTGAAGATCTTGTGAGCATTCACGTCTTATTAGAACTGCTCACAGCGGACACACAAGTTTCAGACACAAGGAAGCATTGTTTGGAAAGAACTGGAAGTTTTCTAAGTTTTTGATTAAATCTCATTGCACAATGTTAGATTCATGTTATGCCTCATTGCTTTACTTGAAATTCATCAAACCTTTCATGTTTTACTTCCAGAACAAATAACCTGGGCATTGAACAAGCTAATCTGTCTGATTATTTACAAATATAATATTGCAATATTACTGGTGTAAACGTCTTCAGAAATAAACAGTGTGAACATAGTTACAATGTATTCGTCATGTAACAAGTGTCGCCTGTCACATGGCATAAGCTTAAAACTGGCAATTTCATAAACAAAGGTGATGACAACAAACTATTACAGATTTTGTTTTATACTTTCACACGCCGCCCACCCCGGTATATTATCAGACACATATTCTGAAAGGCTATGTGCACACGTATTTGTGAGGGCTGCGGATTTTTCCGCAGTGGATTTGATAAATCCGCAGGGCAAAAACACAGCTTTTTTCCTGCGGATTTATTGTGGATTTACCGCGGATTCCACTGCGGTTTTACACCTGTGGTTTTCTATTATGAAGCAGGTGTAAAACCACTGCGGAATCCGCACAAAGAATTGACATCATGTGGAATGTAAACTGCTGCGTTTCCGCGCGTTTTTTTCCGCAGCATGAGCACAGCGTTTTCTGTTTCCCATAGGTTTACATAGTACTGTAAACGCATGGGAAACTGCTGCGGACCCACAGCTGCGGAAACACTGCAGATCTGCAGCTAAATCCGCAACGTGTGCACATAGCCTAAAAAGTATATAAACTGAAGTTTATCACAGTAACATAGTATACATAATACATGACATCTGCAGTCAGACAGCACTCAGCATGGCTTGGTGTCGGCGGTAAGCATATTTGTGCATGTTTCCACCTGTCCAGGTCTTATGTACATGTGTAACATATGCATATGTTAAGGGTCACACAAACCAGTAGCTATAGGTATAGTATCTAGCTACATAGTCATCTATATCTAAAAAACATAAAACGGAGCAGCACCAAAATACTTAATAAGACCATGTTCACACGTTCAGTATTTTCCTCTCTTTGGTCAGAACCAGGAGTGGAACAATAAGGGTATGTGTCCACGGGCCGTATTACATCTGGAATAGCTGTGGATTGAACGCTGCATAGAGCCGCAGCGTTCAATCCGCAGTGTCCAGATGTTACAGCACAGTGGAGGGGATTTTATGAAATCCCGTCTCCACTATGCGTGCTAACACGCACCCGGCGGCCCTGCGTTTCCAGACATGTCGCGCGTTTTTTTAGAACGCAACATATCCGCTTACACAGGGCCCTATGTGTGGGGTGCGATGATTCCGGATGTGTGCAATGAACACATCCGGCATCATCGCGTCTACAGAAGGGGGCAGAGCTTTGGGCGGAGCGAGTTTTCCGCTCCGTCCAAAGCGCCGGCCATCCTGATTGTGGACACATACCCTAAGGCTGCCGTCACACTAGCAGTATTTGGTCAGTATTTTACATCAGTATTTGTAAGCCAAAACCAGGAGAGGAACAATTAGAGGAAAAGTATAATAGAAACATATGCACCACTTCTGCATTTATCACCCACTCCTGGTTTTGGCTTATACATATTAATGTGAAATACTGACCAAATCCTGCTAGGGTGACGGCAGCCTTAATGAGTACAAGGCATATTAGACATATACCCACATTAGTCCAGAATAATATAGAACTAAAGAAAAGCTGTGCAGAAAGGTGGCCTTGGCGAACCCATAGGCTACTGGCAGTGCCCTGTCCTGCACAGCTTGATCTCCAATGTTTAGTTCAGGAGGCGGACACCTGCTTAACCCTATGAGGCTGATGACTGCTCATCCCCCAGAGGTTGGTGGCCCCGAGCTGCCTGCCATAGAGCCACTTGGCATTACATAGGACTATGCTCACAGGATTCATGCCCTATAGAGTTAAAAGGCAAATTGGGTTCCTCTCCATGCCGGCTGTGTATTTCCCTGCAGCCATCACGGAGCACATAGCTGTAGTTTACAGAAAGTTTAGGGAGCCCCCCTGTACAGGTTACATGCACCTGGTAATGTAAGGACCTTATGTAATGCTGGAGCCGAGGCAACAACAAGTGAGGAGGACATCATCATCATGCCTGGACTTACGTATCTGGTGATGAGGCGCCTCAGCAGGCTGCAATCCATGACTAGTGGCAGCTGCCTGACACCTCTGTGCCTCCTTCCCGCTCGCCCAGGGTCACCATCCAGTCGCCAGTCACAGATGATCAGGATGCCCAAGTGCCAATGGCTGGGGGGCAGCAGAAGCTGCGGGCAGTGCCAATGGCTGGGGACGCTTCACATGGGCTGCTAACAAGTGTGGAGGCGCTCCATGCTGCCCCAGGTGCTGCGCCTAGGTGTAGTGCTGGCAGCCTCCGCATGCCCCCTCCTGGGGCTCGCCACTACAGCAGCCTGTCCTCCTCTGTGATGCTCCCGTGCCCGTCTCTGGTCACACCCCCTCCCATCTCCGGTAATATCGGGGCTAGGGCCGCCTCTCCCGGCTCCTCCCTCCTGTCATGGTTTGTCACTACACCCCACCCCCAGCTTTTACTAAGCGCCCCCTCCTCTTCATCAATCTGCTCTAGTCCTGGCATCCGGAGCTATATTTATCTCATCGGGCGACTTCTCCAGCTGCTGCCTACCCAGGAGTGATGGGGGCTCAGAGATGCCGTCCTGTGGAGAGCAGGCAGAGTGCTGTGTGCACTGGAACCACAGAGGGGGACGCTGTCAGCCTGTAGCCTCACTGACACATCACATCATGTGGCGCCCCCTGAGGATGGCTCCTGTCATGTCTGACAGGCTGGAGCTGATGATTCAGGATGATAGTCGCCTCTTGGCTGCCTCAGAGAATAATGTCTAATCTGCTGCTGCCTGGAGCTTGTTTGGACAAGGCGGCTTCTCATGCCACAAGCATGTCCTACTCATCTTCTAGTCTGTTCTAACTTCTGTTTAGGCCACGTTCACACGATCAGTGTTTTACCTCAGTATTTTACCTCAGTATCTGTAAGCCAGAACCGGGAGAGGGTGATAAATACAGAACTGGTGACTAGTGATGAGTGACGATACTCGAGATTTCTCGAGCACGCTCGGATTTTTTAGTGCTCAGAGATTTAGTGTTCTTCGCTGCAACTGAATGATTTACATCTGTAAGGCTACTTTCACACTAGCGCCGTGCACTGCACGTTGCAATGCGTCGTTGTGGAGAAAAAACGTATCCTGCAAAGTTGTCTGCAGGATGCGTTTTTTCCCCATAGACTAACATTACCAACGCATTGCAACGCAGTGCCACACGTCGCAACCGTCGTGCGACGGTTGCATCATGTTTTGGCGCACCGCCGCCACAAAAAAAGTTACATATAACTTTTTTTGTGCGTCGGGACCGCCATTTTCGACGCCGCATGCGCTGCCAAAGCTCCGCCCCCTCCTCCCCGTACCTTACAATGAAGCAGCAGAAGCGTCTTAAGACTGCTTCTGCTGCCAACGTCGGGCATTTTCTTCACTGTATGCGTCGGTACGTCAGGCCGACGCAGCGCGACGGCCCCGTACCGACGCTAGTGTGAAAGCAGCCTTAGCCAGCATAAGTACATGTGGGGGTTGCCTGGTTGCTAGGGAATCCCCACATGTACTTATGCTGGCTAACAGATGTAAATCATTCAGCTGCGGCAAGAAAACAAAATCTCCGAGCACTAAAAAATACTCGGAGCACCCCCGAGCATGCTCGAGAAATCTCAAGTAACGAGTATATTCACTCATCACTAGTGGTGACCTGTTCCTATTATACTTTTCCTCTGACTGTCCAGCTCCTGTTTTTTTCTTACAAATACTGAGGTAAAATATTGAGCAAATACTGAGCTTGTGACAGTGGCCTAAGCGGCTTCTTCCATTTTTCCCAAGCTCCATATAAATTACAGGATTTCCAATATTTAGAAATGACTTTCTCAAATGCTGATTCTAAAGGTACCTTCACACTGAACAACTTTCCAACGATAACGATAGCGATCCGTGACGTTGCAGCGTCCTGGATAGCGATATCGTTGTGTTTGACACGCAGCAGCGATCTGGATCCCGCTGTGATATCGTTGGTCGGAGCTAGAAGGCCAGCACCTTATTTCGTCGTTAGGTCGGTGTGTATCGTCGTGTTTGACAGCAAAAGCAACGATGCCAGCAATGTTTTACAATGGTAACCAGGGTAAATATCGGGTTACTAAGCTCAGGACCGCGCTTAGTAACCCGATATTTACCCTGGTTACCATTGTAAAAGTAAAAAAAAAAACACTACATACTCACATTCTGATGTCTGTCACGTCCCCCGGCGTCCGCGCTGCTGCTCAGAGCTTCCTGCACTGACTGTGTCAGTGCCGGCCGTAAAGCCGAGCACAGCGGTGACGTCACCGCTGTGCTCTGCCGGCCCTGACACATTCAGTGAAGGAAGCTCTGAGCAGCAGCGCGGATGCCGGGGGACGTGACAGACATCAGAAGGTGAGTATGTAGTGTTTTTTTTTTTACTTTTACATTGGTAACCAGGGTAAATATCGGGTTACTAAGCGCGGCCCTGCACTTAGTAACCCGATGTTTACCCTGGTTACCCGGGTGCTGCAGGGGGACTTCGGCATCGTTGAAGACAGTTTCAACGATGCCGAAGTTGTTCCCCTGATCGTTGGTCGCTGGAGAGAGCGGTCTGTGTGACAGCTCCCCAGCGACCTAAACAGCGACGCTGCAGCGATCGGCTCGTTGTCTATATCGCTGCAGCGTCGCTGAGTGTGACGGTACCTTAAGACCTCACCAGACGGCCGCTTTTCACCTGTGTTTAGCTATTACAGACTATTGGACTGTTCACATATCTGTGTTTTCTCTCAGACCATGACTCACACCATTTTTTACAGGCATCACAGATGAAACCAATACAAATCTATGTGCCCTGTAAAATCACAGCTCACGAATGGCATCAGTGTATAATCTGTGCTGTCTGGGATTTTACACATGCGAGAAAAATGGACCGATTATTCTGATCAGAGTGTGGTCCAAGTGACATCTGCTTTTTTGTACGTGGAGAAATTAATAAAAAAAGTTTCTTCACCTTCTCCAGTCTCACGATTTGTTAAAATTGGCCAACACTCAAATGTCCCATTGGACCCATTGACTTACATTGCTGATTTTGGATCTGACACTTGGATCAAAATTGGACATGTCTTTGTGATGCGATTCACCCTATAGACTATCACAGGACAAGTGCTGTACATGAAAACCATGGATAGCACTCGGATGTGAAAAATCAGACGTGTGAATGAGCCCTAACATTGTAGAGGATATGAGAAGCTTTGTAATTTAGCCATTTACCCAGGGCTGCCACTAGGATTTTTGGGGCCCCCTTGAGACTCCACCTAGGCAAAATCCCAGCCCCGCCTCCACCCCTCAAACCCACTCATAGAAAAACTCCACATTTGCACCACGTCCTCACCAATCACACATTAACAGTTCCCATCAACAGATCACACATATAGCCAGCAGCTTTTGTTTTGGACAAAACATTTTTAAGCCGCCATCACAACAAGGTAGACTCTTTTGGCCGGGTCCTACTCTACTCTAACCTATTAAACATTTGTTAAAATATACAATACAATTTAGGTATATTTTTATTTATTTTTCAATTTTTAAAATAACCAATAATATCACATACAAGGGACAAATACCACCGCACCATGACCAGATCACATATAACCATCACAGTGACCGGATAATATCACATACAATTGACATATACCACCACAACATGTGCAGACCACATATCACCACCACCTGGTGACCAATAATACCACATACAAGGAACAAATACCACCACACCATGACCAGACCACATATTACCATCACACAGTGACCAAATAATATCACACACATGGGACAAATACCACCACATCATGACCAGACCATATATTACCACCACACAGTGACGAAATAACAGCATATAAAAGGAACAAATACCGCCACACCATGACCGGACAACATATTACCACCAGATAGTGACTGAATACTAAAATACTAATCATTAATAAAAAAAAACACAATGCTAATGTCACCATAAGTGCCATTATACACAGGAGATCTGTACTTAGCATGCAGTGTCCAGGTACAAGTAATACAGTGATTACCGGTGAGATTATACACAGGAGCTCTGTATATAGTGTATAATGTACAGGTAATACAGTGATTACCGGTGACATTATACACAAGAGCTATGTATACAGCATCAGTGTACAGGTTATACAGTGATCAATGACATTATACACAGGAGCTCTATATAGTGTCAGTGTAAAGGTAATACAGTGATCTCTGGTGACATTGTACACAAGACCTCTGTATATAGTATACAGTGTCAGTGTACAGGTAATACACTGACTCACCCGTTACATCTCTAGGTGAAGTCCTTCATGTTCCCTTTTCATCTTCATCCAGCACAGACCGCCATAATTTCTTCCAGCCAGGGCTCGTCTCTGCAGAAAATTACAGTTATCTAGAGCACCGCTTGCAGAACACATTGCTTAATTTTTTTCCAAACTTCTATGCTACACCAGATTAAGAAAAAAAGGCAACAGTGTCGCTCTGCACAGTAACAGGACCGCCCCTCCCCCCATTTAAAACAGTATCCTCAAAAAAATAAAATAAATACATCACTGCAGTAATAATATCCCTTAATTAGCCCCTATGAATAATATCCCCCATCCTGGCCCCCATGTGTCTCATTCCTGGCTCCAGCCATATGTTCTCCCATTCTGCCCCCATGTGATGTCCCATGATCCTGCCCTATCTGTCCCATGATCCTGCCCCATCTGTCTCCATTGTATTCATCCTGCCCCATAATTCTGCACCATGTGTCTCCATCCTGCTCCATGTCTCCATCGTGCCCCATGATCCTGCACCATGTATCTCCATCCTGCCCCATATTCCTGCCCCTGTGTCTCCATTCCTGCCCCCTGTGTCTCCATTCCTGCCCCGTGTCTCCATTCCTGCCCCCTGTGTCTCCATTCCTGCCCCCCGTGTTTCCATTCCTGCCCCCTGTGTTTCCATTCCTGCCCCGTGTTTCCATTCCTGCCTCCTGTGTTTCCATTCCTGACCCATGTGTTTCCATACCTGCCCCCTGTGTCTCAATTCCTGCCCTCTGTGTTTCCATTCCTGCCCCCTGTGTCTCAATTCCTGCCCCGGGCCGCTTTCAATAAAATAAGAAAAAAAAAAAAAACTTTCTCCTTACCTGGCCGTGCTCCAGCGCCGATGTCCACCCTAGGCATTGCAAGCGCGTACTCGTCGGCGAATGACAATGACTTCATACGCCGGCAACGTGCGCGCTGATGTCAGCTGCCATCCTCGGATTGGCTGGCAGCTTTTAACTATTGGGGTGTGGGCCCGCATGGCAATAGTTTAACTGAACCTGCATCTTGGATTCAGGTTCAGTTACTGCACCGGCAGAAGACTGCCGCTGGGGCCCAATGAGCAGAAGAGAGGGGGCCCGATGCGGTCCCCCTCTGTTCATCGGGCTCCATACACCAGTCAGGGCAGTAACTGTTATGATCCGGTGACCTTGGAGCCACAAGAGAGACTGTCTCAGGAGTAGGTGGTACCTGTACTGACCGCAAACCCTAAACTAACAGCGCAACTAGAAGTAGCCGTGGGATGTACCTAACACGTCCTAGACACCTCGACACAGCCGGAGGACTAAATAATCCTATAGATGGAAATGGGAATTCTATCTTGCCTCAGAGCAGAACCCCAAAGGATAGGCAGCCACCCACAAATATTGACTGTGAGTATAAGAGGAAAGACACACGCAGGCAGAAAAACAGGATTTAGCAAAAGAGGCACGTCCAGCTAAATAGAAAAGGATAGGACAGAATTCTAAGCGGTCAGTATTAAAATCCTAAAAAATATCCACAGCAGATAATACAAATATTCTACATCTAACTAAAGACATAGAAAGTATATCTGCATCTCCTGAGAATCCAGCATGACTGAAAAATCCAAACAAAGTCTAAGCTGGACAAAAACACAATGAATTGCACTGAATTGCAAAGCACACTGCATGTGTGCACAGAGACAAAAAACCAGACACTTATCTTAGCTGAATTGGAAGCAGGGCATGAGGAACCAGAGAGAGATGCAATCCCTCCAAGTACAATGGACAACTGGCATGGACTCATGGATCCTGCACACCTAAATACCTAATAGAGCTGCAATCAGCAGAAACACCTGCCTGGATTACAACCCCAAGACAACTGCACTACCACCAACAACCACCGGAGGGAGCCCAAGAGCAGAATTCACAACAGTACCCCCCCCCCTTGAAGAGGGGTCACCGAACCCTCACCAGAGCCCCCAGGCCGATCAGGACGAGCCAGATGAAAGGCACGGACGAAATCAGCAGCATGGACATCAGAGGCAAAAACCCAAGAATTATCCTCCTGGCCATAACCCTTCCATTTGACAAGGTACTGAAGCCTCCGCCTCGAAAAGCGAGAATCCAAAATCTTCTCAACCACATACTCCAAGTCCCCATCAACCAACACAGGAGCAGGAGGATCAACAGAGGGAACAACGGGCACCACATATTTCCGCAATAAAGATCTATGGAAAACATTATGGATGGCAAAAGAGGCCGGAAGGGCCAAAAGAAAAGACACCGGATTGATAATCTCAGAAATCCTATAAGGACCAATAAACCGAGGCTTAAACTTAGGGGAAGAAACCTTCATAGGAACATGACGGGAAGACAACCAGACCAAATCCCCAACCCGAAGCCGGGAACCAACACACCGACGACGGGGAGCAAAACGCTGAGCCTCTTCCTGAGACAACACCAAATTGTCCACCACATGAGCCCAAATCTGCTGCAACCTGTCAACCACAGAATCCACACCAGGACAATCAGAAGGTTCAACTTGCCCCGAAGAAAAACGAGGATGAAAACCAAAATTACAAAAGAAGGGCGAAACCAAGGTAGCCGAACTAGCCCGATTATTAAGGGCAAACTCGGCCAATGGCAAGAAAGCCACCCAATCATCCTGATCAGCAGACACAAAGCATCTCAAATAAGTTTCCAAAGTCTGATTAGTTCGCTCGGTCTGGCCATTTGTCTGAGGATGAAATGCGGAAGAAAAAGACAAATCAATGCCCAGCCTAGCACAAAAGGCCCGCCAAAACCTAGAAACAAACTGGGAACCTCTGTCGGACACAATATTCTCCGGAATACCATGCAAACGAACCACATGCTGAAAAAACAACGGAACCAAATCAGAAGAGGAAGGCAATTTAGGCAAAGGCACCAAATGAACCATCTTAGAAAACCGGTCACAAACCACCCAGATAACCGACATCCTCTGGGAAACCGGAGGATCTGAAATAAAATCCATAGAAATATGTGTCCAGGGCCTCTCAGGGACCGGCAAAGGCAAAAGCAACCCACTAGCACGGGAACAACAAGGCTTGGCCCACGCACAAGTCCCACAGGACTGCACAAAAGAACGCACATCACGCGACAAAGAAGGCCACCAAAAGGACCTACCAACCAAATCTCTGGTACCAAAATACTAGGATGGCCAGCCAACACAGAACAATGAACCTCAGAAATCACTCTACTAGTCCATCTATCAGGAACAAACAGTTTCCCCACTGGTCAGCGGTCAGGTTTGTCAGCCTGAAATTCCTGCAGAACCCATCGCAAATCAGGGGAAATGGCAGAAAGGACCACCCCTTCCTTCAGAATGGCGACCGGCTCAAATACCTCAGGAGAATCAGGCAAAAAACTCCTAGAGAGGGCATCAGCCTTAACATTCTTAGAACCCGGAAGATACGAGACCACGAAATCAAAACGGGAGAAAAACAGGGACCATCGAGCCTGTCTAGGATTCAGCCGCTTGGCAGATTCAAGGTAAATCAGATTTTTATGATCGGTCAAGACCACAATACGGTGCTTGGCTCCCTCAAGCCAATGTCGCCATTCCTCAAACGCCCACTTCATAGCCAACAACTCCCGATTGCCGACATCATAATTGCGTTCAGCAGGCGAAAACTTACGGGAAAAGAAGGCACATGGTTTCATCAAGGAACCATCAGAATTCCTCTGAGACAAAACGGCCCCTGCCCCAATCTCAGAAGCGTCAACCTCAACCTGAAACGGAAGAGAAACATCTGGCTGACGCAACACCGGGGCAGAAGTAAATCGGCGTTTAAGCTCCTGAAAGGCAGAGACAGCCACAGGGGACCAATTCGTTACATCAGCGCCTTTCTTCGTCAAATCGGTCAGGGGTTTAACCACACTGGAGTAGTTAGTAATGAAACGGCGATAAAAATTAGCAAAGCCCAAAAATTTCTGAAGGCTCTTCACAGATGTGGGTTGAATCCAATCATGAATGGCCTGAACCTTAACCGGATCCATCTCTATAGATGAGGGAGAAAAAATAAAGCCCAAAAAAGAAACCTTCTGCACTCCAAAGAGACACGTAGACCCCTTCACAAACAAAGCATTATCACGAAGGATCTGAAATACCATCCTGACCTGTTTCACATGAGACTCCCAATCATTGGAAAAAATTAAGATGTCATCCAAATATACAATCATGAATTTATCAAGATAATTCCGGAAGATATCATGCATGAAGGACTGAAAAACAGATGGAGCATTAGAGAGCCCGAATGGCATCACAAGGTATTCAAAATGGCCTTCGGGAGTATTAAGCGCAGTTTTCCATTCGTCACCCTGCTTAATACGAACAAGATTATATGCCCCCCGAAGGTCAATTTTAGTAAACCAACTAGCCCCCTTAATCCTGACAAACAAATTGGAAAGCAAAGGTAAAGGGTATTGAAACTTGACCGTGATCCTATTCAAGAGGTGATAATCAATACAGGGTCTCAAGGAGCCATCCTTCTTAGCAACAAAAAAAATCCCGCTCCCAACGGTGAAGAAGATGGCCGAATATGCCCTTTCTCCAAAGACTCCTTAACATAACTCCGCATGGCGGTATGTTCCGGCACAGACAGGTTGAAAAGTCGGCCTTTAGGAAACTTACAGCCTGGAATCAAGTCAATAGCACAATCACAGTCCCTATGCGGTGGAAGGGAGCTGGACTTGGGCTCATCGAATACATCCTGAAAATCAGACAAAAACTCTGGAACTTCAGAAGAGGAGGAAGAGGAGATTGACATCACAGGAACGTCATTATGAACCCCCTGACAACCCCAACTAGTCACAGACATAGACTTCCAATCCAACACAGGATTATGTATCTGCAACCATGGAAAACCCAGCACAATAGCATCATGTAAATTATGCAACACCAGAAAACGACAATCTTCCTGATGGGCTGGCGCCATGCACATGGTCACCTGTGTCCAAAACTGGGGTTTATTTTTAGCCAAAGGTGTAGCATCGATGCCCCTTAAAGGAATAGGGTTCTGCAAAGACTGCAAGGGGAAACCACAACGCCTGGCAAATTCAAAGTCCATTAAGTTCAAAGCGGCGCCTGAATCCACAAACGCCATGACAGAAAATGACGACAATGAGCAGATCAAGGTCACAGATAACAGAAATTTAGGTTGTACAGTTCCGATGGTAACTGAACTAGCGATTCTTTTTGTACGCTTTGGGCAGACTGAAATGACATGAGAAGCATCGCAACAATAAAAACACAACCTATTCTGACGTCTGAATCCTTGTTGTTCCGTTCTAGACAGAATCCTATCACACTGCATAGGCTCAGGCATCTGCTCTGAGGACAACGCCACAGCGCGCACAGTTCTGCGCTCCCGCAAGCGCCGATGTCATGATTCTCAATGGCGAGAGAACATAGCCCAGCATATATAAGTACTAGCTCTTGGAAGATGGAATCTAAACTGACCATGAACTAAACCTGCCGCACAATTAACAGTGGCCGGGTAGCGTGCCTACGTTTTATCCCTAGACGCCCAGCGCCAGCCGGAGGACTAACTAATCCTAGCAGAGGAAAATACAGTCCTGGCTCACCTCTAGAGAAATTTCCCCAAAAGGCAGACAGAGGCCCCCACATATATTGGCGGTGATTTTAGATGAAATGACAAACGTAGTATGAAAATAGGTTTAGCAAAATCGAGGTCCGCTTACTAGATAGCAGGAAGACAGAAAGGGCACTTTCATGGTCAGCTGAAAACCCTATCAAAACACCATCCAGAAATTACTTTAAGACTCTAGTATTAACTCATAACACCAGAGTGGCAATTTCAGATCACAAGAGCTTTCCAGACACAGTAACGAAACAGCAGCTGTGAACTGGAACAAAATGCAAAAACAAACAAGGACGAAAGTCCAACTTAGCTGGGAGTTGTCTAGTAGCAGGAACATGCAAAGAAAGGCTTCTGATTACATTGTTGACCGGCATGAAACTGACAGAGGAGCAAGGTTATATAGAGACTCCCACATCCTGATGGGAACAGGTGAACAGAGAGGATGATGCACACAAGTTCAATTCCACCAGTGGCCACCGGGGGAGCCCAGAATCCAATTTCACAACAGTACCCCCCCCTCAAGGAGGGGGCACCGAACCCTCACCAGAACCACCAGGGCGATCAGGATGAGCCCTATGAAAGGCACGGACAAGATCGGAGGCATGAACATCAGAGGCAGTCACCCAAGAATTATCCTCCTGACCGTATCCCTTCCATTTGACCAGATACTGGAGTTTCCGTCTGGAAACACGGGAGTCTAAGATCTTTTCCACAACGTACTCCAACTCACCCTCAACCAACACCGGAGCAGGAGGCTCAACGGAAGGCACAACCGGTACCTCATACCTGCGCAATAATGACCGATGAAAAACATTATGAATAGAAAAAGATGCAGGGAGGTCCAAACGGAAGGACACAGGGTTAAGAATCTCCAATATCTTGTACGGGCCGATGAACCGAGGCTTAAACTTAGGAGAAGAAACCCTCATAGGGACAAAACGAGAAGACAACCACACCAAGTCCCCAACACAAAGCCGAGGACCAACACGACGACGGCGGTTGGCAAAAAGCTGAGTCTTCTCCTGGGACAACTTCAAATTGTCCACTACCTGCCCCCAAATCTGATGCAACCTCTCCACCACAGCATCCACTCCAGGACAATCCGAAGATTCCACCTGACCGGAGGAAAATCGAGGATGAAACCCCGAATTACAGAAAAACGGGGACACCAAGGTGGCAGAGCTGGCCCGATTATTGAGGGCGAACTCCGCCAATGGCAAAAAAGCAACCCAATCATCCTGATCCGCAGACACAAAACACCTCAAATATGTCTCCAAGGTCTGATTAGTCCGCTCGGTCTGGCCATTAGTCTGAGGATGGAAAGCAGACGAAAAAGACAAATCTATGCCCATCCTAGCACAGAATGCCCGCCAAAATCTAGACACGAATTGGGTCCCTCTGTCAGAAACGATATTCTCCGGAATACCATGCAAACGAACAACATTTTGAAAAAACAGAGGAACCAACTCGGAAGAAGAAGGCAACTTAGGCAAGGGAACCAAATGGACCATCTTAGAGAAACGGTCACACACCACCCAGATGACAGACATCTTCTGAGAAACAGGCAGATCCGAAATAAAATCCATCGAGATGTGCGTCCAAGGCCTCTTCGGAATAGGCAAGGGCAACAACAATCCACTAGCCCGAGAACAACAAGGCTTGGCCCGAGCACAAACGTCACAAGACTGCACAAAGCCTCGCACATCTCGTGACAGGGAAGGCCACCAGAAGGACCTTGCCACCAAATCCCTGGTACCAAAGATTCCAGGATGACCTGCCAACGCAGAAGAATGAACCTCAGAGATGACTCTACTGGTCCAATCATCAGGAACAAACAGTCTACCAGGTGGGCAACGATCCGGTCTATCCGCCTGAAACTCCTGCAAGGCCCGCCGCAGGTCTGGAGAAACGGCAGACAATATCACTCCATCCTTAAGGATACCTGTGGGCTCAGAATTACCAGGGGAGTCAGGCTCAAAACTCCTAGAAAGGGCATCCGCCTTAACATTCTTAGAACCCGGTAGGTATGACACCACAAAATTAAACCGAGAGAAAAACAACGACCAGCGCGCCTGTCTAGGATTCAGGCGCCTGGCAGACTCAAGGTAAATTAAATTTTTGTGGTCAGTCAATACCACCACCTGATGTCTGGCCCCCTCAAGCCAGTGACGCCACTCCTCAAAAGCCCACTTCATGGCCAAAAGCTCCCGATTCCCAATATCATAATTCCGCTCGGCGGGCGAAAATTTACGGGAAAAAAAAGCACAAGGTCTCATCACGGGGCAGTCGGAACTTCTCTGCGACAACACCGCCCCAGCTCCGATCTCAGAAGCGTCGACCTCAACCTGAAAAGGAAGAGCAACATCAGGCTGACGCAACACAGGGGCGGAAGAAAAGCGGCGCTTAAGCTCCCGAAAGGCCTCCACAGCAGCAGGGGACCAATCAGCAACATCAGCACCCTTCTTAGTCAAATCAGTCAATGGTTTAACAACATCAGAAAAACCAGCAATAAATCGACGATAAAAGTTAGCAAAGCCCAAAAATTTCTGAAGACTCTTAAGAGAAGAGGGTTGCGTCCAATCACAAATAGCCTGAACCTTGACAGGATCCATCTCGATGGAAGAGGGGGAAAAAATGTATCCCAACAAGGAAATCTTTTGAACCCCAAAAACGCACTTAGAACCCTTCACACACAAGGAATTAGACCGCAAAACCTGAAAAACCCTCCTGACCTGCTGGACATGAGAGTCCCAGTCATCCGAAAAAATCAGAATATCATCCAGATACACAATCATAAATTTATCCAAATAATCGCGGAAAATGTCATGCATAAAGGACTGGAAGACTGAAGGGGCATTTGAAAGACCAAAAGGCATCACCAAATACTCAAAGTGGCCCTCGGGCGTATTAAATGCGGTTTTCCACTCATCCCCCTGCTTGATTCGCACCAAATTATACGCCCCACGGAGATCAATCTTAGAGAACCACTTGGCCCCCTTTATACGAGCAAACAAATCAGTCAGCAGTGGTAACGGATATTGATATTTAACCGTGATTTTATTCAAAAGCCGATAATCAATACACGGCCTCAAAGAGCCATCTTTCTTAGACACAAAGAAAAAACCGGCTCCTAAGGGAGATGACGAAGGACGAATATGTCCCTTTTCCAAGGACTCCTTTATATATTCTCGCATAGCAGCGTGTTCAGGCACAGACAGATTAAATAAACGACCCTTAGGGTATTTACTACCCGGGATCAAATCTATGGCACAATCGCACTCCCGGTGCGGAGGTAGTGAACCAAGCTTGGGTTCTTCAAAAACGTCACGATAGTCAGACAAGAATTCAGGAATCTCAGAGGGAATAGATGATGAAATGGAAACCAAAGGTACGTCCCCATGAGTCCCTTTACATCCCCAGCTTAACACAGACATAGCTTTCCAGTCGAGGACTGGGTTATGAGATTGCAGCCATGGCAATCCTAGCACCAAAACATCATGTAGATTATACAGCACCAGAAAGCGAATAATCTCCTGGTGATCCGGATTAATACGCATAGTTACTTGTGTCCAGTATTGTGGTTTATTACTAGCCAATGGGGTGGAGTCAATCCCCTTCAGAGGTATAGGAGCTTCCAAAGGCTCCAAATCATACCCACAGCGTTTGGCAAAGGACCAATCCATAAGACTCAAAGCGGCGCCAGAGTCGACATAGGCGTCCGCGGTAATAGATGATAAAGAACAAATCAGGGTCACAGATAGAATAAACTTAGACTGTAAAGTGCTAATTGAAACAGACTTGTCAAGCTTCTTAGTACGCTTAGAGCATGCTGATATAACATGAGTTGAATCACCACAATAGAAGCACAACCCATTTTTTCGTCTAAAATTCTGCCGCTCGCTTCTGGACAGAATTCTATCACATTGCATATTTTCTGGCGTCTTCTCAGTAGACACCGCCAAATGGTGCACAGGTTTGCGCTCCCGCAGACGCCTATCGATCTGAATAGCCATTGTCATGGACTCATTCAGACCCGCAGGCACAGGGAACCCCACCATAACATCCTTAATGGCATCAGAGAGACCTTCTCTGAAAATCGCCGCCAGGGCGCACTCATTCCACTGAGTAAGCACAGCCCATTTACGGAATTTCTGGCAGTATATTTCAGCTTCGTCTTGCCCCTGAGATAGGGACATCAAGGCCTTTTCCGCCTGAAGCTCTAAATGAGGTTCCTCATAAAGCAACCCCAAGGCCAGAAAAAACGCATCCACATTGAGCAACGCAGGATCCCCTGGTGTCAATGCAAAAGCCCAATCTTGAGGGTCGCCCCGGAGCAAGGAAATTACAATCCTGACCTGCTGTGCAGGATCTCCGGCAGAGCGAGACTTCAGGGACAAAAACAATTTGCAATTATTTTTAAAATTTTGAAAGCAAGATCTATTCCCTGAAAAAAATTCAGGCAAAGGAATTCTAGGTTCAGACATAGGTGCATGAACAACAAAATCTTGCAAATTTTGTACCTTCGTGGCGAGATTATTCAAACCTGTAGCTACACTCTGAAGATCCATTTCAAACAGGTGAACACAGAGCCATTCAAGGATTAGAAGGAGAGAAAGAGAGGAAGGCTGCAGTATAGGCAGACTAGCAAGTGATTCAATTATGAGCACACTCAGAACTAGAAAAAAAAAAAAAAAAAAAAAATTGTCAGCAGACTTCTTTTTTCTCTCCTTTCTCAGCCAATAATTTAACCCTTTTTGGCCGGTCAAACTGTCATGATTCTCAATGGCGAGAGAACATAGCCCAGCATATATAAGTACTAGCTCTTGGAAGATGGAATCTAAACTGACCATGAACTAAACCTGCCGCACAATTAACAGTGGCCGGGTAGCGTGCCTACGTTTTATCCCTAGACGCCCAGCGCCAGCCGGAGGACTAACTAATCCTAGCAGAGGAAAATACAGTCCTGGCTCACCTCTAGAGAAATTTCCCCAAAAGGCAGACAGAGGCCCCCACATATATTGGCGGTGATTTTAGATGAAATGACAAACGTAGTATGAAAATAGGTTTAGCAAAATCGAGGTCCGCTTACTAGATAGCAGGAAGACAGAAAGGGCACTTTCATGGTCAGCTGAAAACCCTATCAAAACACCATCCAGAAATTACTTTAAGACTCTAGTATTAACTCATAACACCAGAGTGGCAATTTCAGATCACAAGAGCTTTCCAGACACAGTAACGAAACAGCAGCTGTGAACTGGAACAAAATGCAAAAACAAACAAGGACGAAAGTCCAACTTAGCTGGGAGTTGTCTAGTAGCAGGAACATGCAAAGAAAGGCTTCTGATTACATTGTTGACCGGCATGAAACTGACAGAGGAGCAAGGTTATATAGAGACTCCCACATCCTGATGGGAACAGGTGAACAGAGAGGATGATGCACACAAGTTCAATTCCACCAGTGGCCACCGGGGGAGCCCAGAATCCAATTTCACAACACGCGGATCAATCTGAATGGCCAGAGACATAGAATCACTCAGACCAACAGGCGTGGGAAACCCCACCATAACATCTTTAACAGATTCAGAAAGACCCTTTCTGAAAATTGCCACCAAAGCATCCTCATTCCATTTAGTCAGCACAGACCATTTTCTAAATTTCTGACAATACAATTCTGCCGCTTCTTGACCCTGAGACAGGGCCAACAAGGTCTTCTCCGCTTGATCCACAGAATTTGGTTCATCATATAATAATCCTAGAGCCTGAAAAAAGGCATCTACATTAAGCAAGGCCGGATTCCCAGATTCCAGGGAAAATGCCCAATCCTGAGGGTCGCCACGTAGCAGGGAGATGACAATTTTAACCTGCTGAATGGGATCACCAGAGGAACGAAGCTTCAGAGCAAAAAACAGTTTACAATTGTTTTTAAAACTCAAAAATTTGGACCTGTCCCCAAAAAACAAATCAGGAGTAGGAATCCTAGGCTCTAAAAGCGGAGTCTGAACAATATAATCAGAAATACCCTGTACCCTAGCAGCAAGCTGGTCTACACGAGAAACTAATCCCTGAACATCCATGCTAGCACAAGACTCCTCAGTCACCCAGAGGAAAAGAGGGAAGAAAAGACAAAGCAGGCTACAGAAAAAAAAATGGCTCTTTCTTCCCTTCTTCTGAGATGCATTTAACTCATTGTTGGCCAGTTGTACTGTTATGATCCGGTGACCTTGGAGCCGCATGAGAGACTTTCTCAGGAGTAGGTGGTACCTGTACTGACCGCAAACCCTAAACTAACACCGCAACTAGAAGTAGCCGTGGGATGTACCTAACACGTCCTAGACACCTCGACACAGCCGGAGGACTAAATACCCCTATAGATGGAAATGGGAATTCTATCTTGCCTCAGAGCAGAACCCCAAAGGATAGGCAGCCACCCACAAATATTGACTGTGAGTATAAGAGGAAAGACACACGCAGGCAGAAAAACAGGATTTAGCAAAAGAGGCACTTCTAGCTAAATTGAAAAGGATAGGACAGATTTCTAAGCGGTCAGTATTAAAATCCTAAAAAATATCCACAGCAGATAATACAAATATTCTACATCTAACTAATGACATAGAAAGTATATCTGCATCTCCTGAGAATCCAGCATGACTGAAAAATCCAAACAAAGTCTAAGCTGGACAAAAACACAATGAATTGCACTGAATTGCAAAGCACACTGCATGTGTGCACAGAGACAAAAAACCAGACACTTATCTTAGCTGAATTGGCAGCAGGGCATGATGAACCAGAGAGAGATGCAATCCCTCCAAGTACAATGGATAACTGGCATGGACTCATGGATCCTGCACACCTAAATACCTAATAGAGCTGCAATCAGCAGAAACACCTGCCCGGATTACAACCCCAAGACAACTGCACTACCACCAACAACCACCGGAGGGAGCCCAAGAGCAGAATTCACAACAAGTAACGCCCTGATGGCGGGCCTCCATTTACCCATACACGAAAATCACTGATGGTGAACACTGACACTAACCAAACACTGTTGACACTCGGAACCAAACACTGAGGACACTCGGAACCAAACAATGAGGACGCTCGGAACCAAACACTGAGGATGCTCGGAAACAAAGACTGAAGATGCTCGGAACCAAACACTGAGGATGCTCGGAACCAAACACTGAGGATGCTCAGAACCAAACACTGAGGACGCTCGGAACCAAACACTGAGGATGCTCGGAACCAAACACTGAGGGCGCTCGGAACCAAACACTGAAGACCCTCGGAACCAAACATTGAGGATGCTGGGAACCAAACACTGATGGCACTCGGAACCAAACACTGAAGACACTCGGAACCAAACACTGAGGACACTCTGAACCAAACACTGAGCACACTCGCAACCAAACACTGAGGGCGCTCGGAACCAAACACAAAGGACACTCGGAACCAAACACTGAGGACACCCGGAACCAAACACTGAGGACACTTGGAACCAAACACTGAGGACACTCGGAACCAAACATTGAGGACACTCGGAACCAAACACTGAGGACACTCGGAACCAAACACTGAGGACACTCGGAACCAAACACTGAGGACACTCGGAACCAAACACTGATGGCACTCGGAACCAAACACTGAGGATGCTCGGAAACAAAGACTGAAGATGCTCGGAACCAAACACTGAGGATGCTCGGAACCAAACACTGAGGATGCTCAGAACCAAACACTGAGGACGCTCGGAACCAAACACTGAGGATGCTCGGAACCAAACACTGAGGGCGCTCGGAACCAAACACTGAAGACCCTCGGAACCAAACATTGAGGATGCTGGGAACCAAACACTGATGGCACTCGGAACCAAACACTGAAGACACTCGGAACCAAACACTGAGGACACTCTGAACCAAACACTGAGCACACTCGCAACCAAACACTGAGGGCGCTCGGAACCAAACACAAAGGACACTCGGAACCAAACACTGAGGACACCCGGAACCAAACACTGAGGACACTTGGAACCAAACACTGAGGACACTCGGAACCAAACATTGAGGACACTCTGAACCAAACACTGAGGACACTCGGAACCAAACACTGAGGACACTCGGAACCAAACACTGAGGACACTCGGAACCAAACACTGAAGACACTCGTACTATTGCCTGCACTAATATACAGCAGATATGGATCTTTATCGAAAATTCTTTGGAAACCTCTAATTTTTGATGAATGTTTGCTTTAATGAGACAAAAAAAAAGGTGATCCTTCTTAAAGGGGATGTCCACCTTTGTGGACAATATAAAATGCATGCAACTGAGGGAAAAAAATCATTTTTGTAACTGAGTTGTTCCATCAAACGTTGTGCACTGTTTGCCTCCTATAGCTGCTGTATTATATTGTACACATTGTATTACATTGTAATCCCCACCTGGTATGCTCATCCACTCAGCGTTCCTGCTTTGTCTGTCTATATGAACTGGATATAATCCCCACCTGGTATGCTTTGCTTAGCCATTATTTTCCATCTATATGTACTTCATTCCTCTTGCATCTCCCTTGCATACCTGAATGTTCAATCTAACCCCTCCCCCTCTTTATGACCTGGCTTAACTGTGAACATGGGCTCTGGACACACACGCCCACATCTCCTCTCAGCTGCAAGCCCTTAGGTGCACATAAATTTAAAGCCATGAGTTTGACCAGACGTGTCTGACCATCTTTCAAATTCCAGCTTTCAAATTATAGATTTCTCATTACTCTGAATTAGACTAGAATTGGACTGGAATTGACTGGAAGGTAAAGGAATAGAAAACTACTATAATGTTTCGGTTTCTTTTTACATTCACCCCCATACTACTTTATTTCTTCCTATCTCTTGTAATCCCTCCACCCAGTAACGAACTAGTCATCTCTCCCTCCATCCTCCACAGCCATCTCACCTCCTCCACAGAACTGTTCCTCCACATACAATCCTTTTTCTCCAGACACACAAGACCACATCATGTCCTATCCAGCTCCCACCTTCTAACGCTCTGTCTGCTACTCCTCATTGCTGGCAACGTATCACCTAATCCTGGCCCTCATCAACACATCCCCACACTCATTTCTAACACCCTGCCATG
Source organism: Ranitomeya variabilis (assembly GCF_051348905.1). NCBI lineage: Eukaryota > Metazoa > Chordata > Amphibia > Anura > Dendrobatidae > Ranitomeya > Ranitomeya variabilis. The sequence goes on from NC_135234.1 coordinate 518,729,157, forward strand.
ATCCTCTACACATCTTCGCAACCACGACAACCTCATACCCATTCCTCCAGCCCCCAGTCCCCCTACCTGGAGCACTATGGAACGCACGCTCTGTCTGCAACAAACTGTCGTTTATCCATGACCTCTTTATCGCTAACAAACTCTCCTTCCTTGGCATCACTGAAACCTGGCTTACCCCCTCTGACTCAGGCTCTCCAGCTGCACTTTCCTATGGGGGATTCCATCTCTCCCACACCCCCCGCCCCACCAACAAATATGGTGTAGGAGTTGGCTTGCTCCTGTCCGACACCTGCTCCTTTACCCCAATTCCACTACCCCCCGCTACTCTCCCCTCGTTTAAGGTGCACTCCGTCCACATCTACTCCCCTCCAACCTCCAGCTGGCTGTCATCTTCCGCCCCCCAGAGCTAGCCATCTCCACATCTCAAACATCTAAATTTACACTCACTCTCTGAATCCCTTCTCCCTCTTAAAGACATAGCTTACTTCCATGACACAGATGCTGCTGCCATTTTTATAACATCACAATAACAGCTACACTTGATTCGGTCGCTCCCTTCACGCATAGAAAAACTCGTACAATTATCAGGCAGCCTCGGCTGACTCGGCTCACCAGCCTGACCAAAGAACTGAGACGTGCTTCCAAGTTCGCTGAGCAGAGATGGAAGAGATCTCGTTCTGCTGAGCACTTTACAGCATACAAGCAGTCCCTCTCCAGTTTCAAGTCCACACTCACTGCCACAAAACAAACCTACTTCTCATCTCTCATATCCTCCCTGACTCACAACGCTAAACAGCTTTTCAACACTTTCAATTCTCTACTCCATCCCCCAGCACCTCCTCCCTCTCCTCTCATTTCTGCTGAAGGCTTTGCCTCTTTCTTTAAACAGAAGATCGATACGATCAGAGAAGGTTTCGGCCCGCAGCCAGCAATGCCCCTACTCTTGACTGTTCAGCCCTGTTCTTACAAAGCCAGCTTCTCCACCATGACAGATGATCAGCTCTCCACCCTTCTGTCAAGATCACATCTCACCACTTGCACGCTTGACTCGCTCCCGTCCCACCTCATCCCTAACCTCGCCAAAGTCTTCATCCCAACCCTAACACATCTCTTCAACCTCTCACTCACAACTGGTGTCTTTCCCTCATCCTACAAGCATGCATCAATCACACCTATCCTCAAAAAACCCTCCCTCGACCCATCCTCTGTATCTAGCTATCGCCAGATATCCTTTCTCCCTTATGCCTCAAAACTACTTGAACAGCATGTCCACCTTGAATTGTCCTCCCACCTCTTCTCCTGCTCCCTTTGACAATCTGGCTTCCGACCACATCACTCAACTGAAACTGCCCTAACTAAAGTGACCAACGACCTACTAACCACCAAGAGCAAGCAACACTACTCTGTACTCCTCCTCCTGGACCTGTCTTCTGCCTTCGACCCTGTGGACCTTTCCCTCCTGTTACAGATTCTCTCATCTCTTGGCATCACAGACTTGGCCCTATCCTAGATCTCGTAATATCTAATGGAGCGCCCCCACTGCCACAGGGCCGAGGGGTACCCGGTACCGGGCCTCTCTGTCTCAGTTCTGGGGTTGTCACGGTGGCTAGACCCGGCCCGTGACCCTGCTGAGGGGTGTCCAATGAAGGTGGAGAGTGATGTGAGGTTGTGGTGCGGTGCAGGTCGCAGTAAATAACGAGGACACCAGGTTGCAGTCTCTTTACCTCTTTACTGAAGGCTTCAGGATCCTCAGCCCGGAATACGGTTAACCGGGCTGCGTGGGTCCGGCCGGTCCGATGGCACCTCCAGAGTTCCCTTTGCAGGTGGAAATCTGTGCCTACCTTCTAGCGCTTGTGTGTTGTGGTCCTCCCCTGCTGTGCTTACGGGATAGTCCCCACAACTGTTGTGTCTGTTTCTGAAGTTCCCTCACAACTCGATTTTGATGTTCTTCTTCTTCCCCCCAGATGATATGGCTAGGACGCACCCGTATGACGGGTAGGCTCAGAGCTCTTCCGGGACCCTAGTGTCGCCCCTCTCCAACTGTTGCCCCCTATGTCTTCTTAGGTGATTTGAGTGGGACAGCCCGCCTATAACTGACTGTCCTGCCGTAGGTTTGAAGTAAGGCCTGGAGCTCAATACTTCCTCGGCGTTTCCGGCCACCGGCTACGCGCCTCAGTAGGATGTTTCCTCGTCTTACAGCACAACTCCTACTGGTGTTTCTCCTTGTTGCGTTGATCTCGTTTCTCACTCAGCACAATAAACCTCGCTTCTTGTCCTTTCTTGGGGTACCGCCGCGATGAAGTGCAGGCGCGGTCCCGTAACGTTCTTTCCTGTTTGCTAGGCCTCTGTCAGAATCCCACCCCTGACAGGGACCCCCCTGAATCTTCCCCTGCAACACCCTCTGCCACAGGATGTTGCCTGGTTCCAACCCAGTCAGCTTCTGCCTAACTTCCTACCTAACCCCCAGTTTTACCAGATTGTGAGGAGTGGCCTAATACATAGCACCCTTAGCTCCCCCTGGAGGCCAGACTGTGAAGTGTATTGGTGTCTGTGACACCTGGTCAGGTGAACTCCTTCAGTGCCATCATACGTACCATAGCCCCCCTTAGCGGCGGAGCATCAGTACTGCAACCACCAGGAATCTGGGGCGCTGCACTCCCCCCCGGTTAAATCCAGTACTCCTGGACTGGGAAGAAAACAACAATACATGTCAGCAAAAAGACATACAATTTTGAAATGCAATAACAATAAGCAAATTTGAACAGAGCTTCCCTTTATGGGAGGTGAGGACACTTGAACGTTACAAACATGGTTAAATACTTTAAATAACATGCTATAAATAACTTTTCTTACCCAACCGGGGATTCTACTAAGTGCAAATTTTTGAACAATAATTTAACGTTGCCTTTAAGGACGTACACACTGAATCCACTAAAGACCTTCTTATAAAACACTATAAGGCTAATCAACTTTTTCTTCATTTTCCATCCTTACATCTGCAGGACCGCCTGTCTATCTGCCCCAGGCCTACTGCCTCTCGTTCTGTTGCAGGACCGCCCCTTTCCGCCCAGGCCTACTGCCTTTCTGCTACTATACACAATATAGAACTTATCAACCTTCTCTCAGTTCAAGATCACTGAGCCATCTCGGTATGGCTCCTAGGAGGACTCACCGACTAACCCCATACGGGTTCACTTCCTGTCCTCATTCTTCTAGCAACATCATTAAACATTTCTCACAATTAACTAGCTCACTACATATAACTTTTATATGTAAGCATTATTAGTACTTCCTTTTAAAGCATCATCATTCTTTAAGTACTATTGATGAACGTTCCCTTTAAGAGGGGACCAAGTCTCTATGAGGTAGTGCAACTTCTCAAGCCGGAAGTCCGTATGCAGCAAGGACTCCGGTACTGTTTCCAGGAACAGTTTCTTCGCAAAGAGTCCTTTTCTTTGTAAAACCAGTAGAGGGCACCTTTAATAAGGTGCAAACTATTTACAAAACAGTTTGTGAATCATTCACCGTCCATGATTCGGTAGTCTTTATAACATGGGTGAACAGGGAGCAAAAAGGAAAATAAAAGCGAAAATAAAAGCAATAGGGATCCCGGGTAAACGAAGGGATCCCTTTAAGAATAACCCTAGTCGGGTTTAAAGCAGCAAAAAGCAGGGAAACAAGCAGTTAACTATTTACATATCCATGGCATCGAGGTTTACTCTCGCTCTGGCGGCCGTAGCTCCGCATAGACCTCAACCGGCAAGGTGATCGGCGAGCTCGGGGCCTTTAAGAAGTGCTCCATACCCGGGGCCTGATGCCAGGGTGTAAGGCGCTGGAGTTTATAGGTCCCAGGGAGAGGGGGTGCCGCGACGGGGCCTATCAGCAGGGCCTCTGCTGGCGGGGCAGGGTCGTTCTTCCTACCTGCTTCAGATGCGGTCCCTCCGGTGCCGATCTGCTCCGTCTCTGCTGGGGTCTGGAACGCTAGTTGCAGGGCCTTGCGCAGCGGCGTTGTCATCTCCGTTTGCAGCATCTCGCTTTCCGGCAGGGCCTTGCTTTCTGGCTTCGGAGCGCTGGAACTTCTTTCTTGCTCCGGACCAGACGAGGCCGCCAACAGACATCTGATGAGGCTCCCGATGAAGGTCTTCTTCCACCCGGCCTCAGTGCTCAGCTGCGTCTGCCAGAGTTGGTCGCCGAGCTCATCCACTCCGGCCTGCAGGAAGTCAATATCAGCGGTGGAGGCCTGGTTGCGGTGCCCCTCCGGGTAGCTGGGGGAGTCCTCTGCTCCTACCCCACGCTCCGGCTCCGGGTGGCTGGCCATGGCGTCCTCCATGTCGCTGACTTCTTCTTCCTGGTCCTTTTCCCGCTCTCTCCTTCGTGGGTGGTTTCGCTTTCTTTGTCTCTGCCCACCATTGAGGATCAGGAGGCGGATCTCGGCTGCTGACGGACACGTCCTCAGGATGCAAAAATGTTTAGACTGGGCGGCCATTGTCTTTCGCGCTCTTCAGCTGGTCCACGCCTACTCCACGCCCTTCTTCTTCTTCTGCGCTCTCCTTAACGCTGTAATGGCGGCGTTTTTTGGCGGGAACTTTTGGCGGCAAGTGGCAATGCACAGTCTTTGCAATAAGTCACAGTCCAAGTACAATAAATCACAGTTCCAAGGCACACATGACCTGATTCTTCAGGCTTAAGTAGATCCTGTTCGTGACGCCAAGTTGGAGCGCCCCCACTGCCGCAGGGCCGAAGGGTACCCGGTACCGGGCCTCTCTGTCTCAGTTCTGGAGTTGTCACGGTGGCTAGACCCGGCCCGTGACCCTGCTGAGGGGCGTCCAATAAAGATGGAGAGTGATGTGAGGTTGTGGTGCGGTGCAGGTCGCAGTAAATAACGAGGACACCAGGTTGCAGTCTCTTTACCTCTTTACTGAAAGCTTCAGGATCCTCAGTCCGGAATACGGTTAACCGGGCTGCGTGGGTCCGGCCGGTCCGATGGCACCTCCAGAGTTCCCTTTGCAGGTGGAAATCTGTGCCTACCTTCTAGCGCTTGTGTGTTGTGGTCCTCCCCTGCTGTGCTTACGGGATAGTCCCCACAACTGTTGTGTCTGTTTCTGAAGTTCCCTCACAACTCGATTTTGATGTTCTTCTTCTTCCTCCCAGATGATATGGCTAGGACACACCCGTATGATGGGTAGGCTCAGAGCTCTTCCGGGACCCTAGTGTCACCCCTCTCCAACTGTTGCCCCCTATGTCTTCTTAGGTGATTTGAGTGGGACAGCCCGCCTATAACTGACTGTCCTGCCGTAGGTTTGAAGTAAGGCCTGGAGCTCAATACTTCCTCGGCGTTTCCGGCCACCGGCTACGCGCCTCAGTAGGATGTTGCCTCGTCTTACAGCACGACTCCTACTGGTGTTTCTCCTTGTTGCGTTGATCTCGTTTCTCACTCAGCACAATAAACCTCGCTTCTTGTCCTTTCTTGGGGTACCGCCGCGATGAAGTGCAGGCGCGGTCCCGTAACGTTCTTTCCTGTTCGCTAGGCCTCTGTCAGGATCCCACCCCTGACAGGGACCCCCCTGAATCTTCCCCTGCAACACCCTCTGCCACAGGATGTTGCCTGGTTCCAACCCAGTCAGCTTCTGCCTAACTTCCTACCTAACCCCCAGTTTTACCAGATTGTGAGGAGTGGCCTAATACATAGCACCCTTAGCTCCCCCTGGAGGCCAGACTGTGAAGTGTATTGGTGTCTGTGATACCTGGTCAGGTGAACTCCTTCAGTGCCATCATACGTACCATAGCCCCCCTTAGCGGCGGAGCATCAGTACTGCAACCACCAGGACTCTGGGGCGCTGCACTAACAGACAGGACATTCAGGGTCTCTCTCTCCCACATCACCTCCTCATCTCGCCCCCTGTCTGTCGGTGTTCCCCAAGGCAGTTCTAGGACCCCTACTCTTCTCCATCTACACCTTTGGCCTGGGACAGCTCATAGAATCCCACGGTTTACAATATTATCTCTACGCTGATGACATGCAGATCTTCCTATCTGGACCTGACCTCACTTCCTTACTGAACAAAATCCCAAAATGGGACGGCACCGCCGGAACTTCCTGAGTCTTAAAGAGACAGTGTGCACATTCCTAATGTGTCCTCATCCTATTGCCAAGAGGTACCGGGTACTTAAGGAAGATGTCTGAGCAACATTCTCTCTCAGTCTGTGTTCTGCTGCTGAGTTGCCAGGTCCTGTCCTGTCCCTGCTCTTGTTTTTGCCACCCTGGGGGCTCCATACCCAGGTCTGTTCCTGTTTCCTATTTGTCTTGCTTCTGTCACCCTGGGGGCTGTATACCCAGGCCTGAATCCTTCATCCTGAACTTGTTCCAGTGTCTGACCTTGTCTGAACTAAGTCCCTTGCCTGAACCTCTTTGTATCGTTGTCTGAAGCCTTCGCTACCCTGCTTTGTCTATCCCTGTGTCTGCTCCCGTCCCACATCCTGTGGCTCTGCTCCTGTCCTGCATCCTGCGGCTCTGCTCTGCTCCCATCCCACATCCTGCGCCTCTGCTCTACTCCCATCCCGCATCCTGCGGCTTTGCTCTGCTCCTGTCCCGCATCCTGCGTCTTTGCTCCCATTCCACATCCTGCGGCTCTGCTCTGTTCCCGTCCCACATCCTGCGGCTCTGCTCTGCTCCTGTCCCGCATCCTGCGGCTCTGCTCTGCTCCTGTCCCGCATCCTGTGGCTCTGCTGTTATGATCCGGTGACCTTGGAGCCGCATGAGAGACTTTCTCAGGAGTAGGTGGTACCTGTACTGACCGCAAACCCTAAACTAACACCGCAACTAGAAGTAGCCGTGGGATGTACCTAACACGTCCTAGACACCTCGACACAGCCGGAGGACTAAATACCCCTATAGATGGAAATGGGAATTCTATCTTGCCTCAGCGCAGAACCCCAAAGGATAGGCAGCCCCCCACAAATATTGACTGTGAGTATAAGAGGAAAGACACACTCAGGCAGAAAAACAGGATTTAGCAAAAGAGGCACTTCTAGCTAAATAGAAAAGGATAGGACAGAATTCTAAGCGGTCAGTATTAAAATCCTAAAAATATCCACAGCAGATAATACAAATACTCTACATCTAACTAAAGACATAGAAAGTATATCTGCATCTCCTGAGAATCCAGCATGACTGAAAAATCCAAACAAAGTCTAAGCTGGACAAAAACACAATAAATTGCACTGAATTGCAAAGCACACTGCATGTGTGCACAGAGACAAAAAACCAGACACTTATCTTAGCTGAATTGGCAGCAGGGCATGAGGAACCAGAGAGAGATGCAATTTCCTCCAAGAACAATGGACAACTGGCAAGGAGTCATGGATCCTGCACACCTAAATACCTAGTAGAGCTGCAATCAGCAGAAACACCTGCCCTGGATTACAACCCCAAGACAACTGCACTACCACCAACAACCACCGGAGGGAGCCCAAGAACAGAATTCACAACACTCTGCTCTGCTCCCGCCCCACATCCCACGGCTCTTCTCTGCTTCTTTCCTGCATCCTGCGGCTCTTTGTTAGTCCAATCTGAACTGGTTCCTACCTGTTCCCATATCCCACACGTACCTGCCAATGTTCCTGTCCTTCCTGAAATAGTTCCTGTCCCTCCAGTCTGAACTGGTTCCTACCTGTTCCCATATCCCATACGTACCTGCCAGTGTTCCTGTCCTTCTCGAAACAGTTCCTGTTCCTCCAGTCTGAACTCCACCTGCCTGCCCGAGTGCCAGCTGGCCCACCTTCCTGCCAGAGTGCCAGCCATGCCCGCCCGCCTGCCGTGCCCACCTGCCTGCCAGAGTGCCATCTGTGCTCACCAGCCATGCCCGCCTGCCTGCCAGTACATCATCCGTGCCCACCAGTAATTGCCAGTCTAAACCTCAGCTATCTACAGTACTTGCCTGCACCTGTCATTAGTGTCCTGTTCCCCTGTGGGATCAGCTGATTCTGCCAGACGCTGCCCTGGACTGGTACCTGGCAGCTACCTGCCGCACAAGCCTAACGTCACCACTAGAGGCTCCAGTGAACACCAAGGTAGCTGCTTAGTCATACCTCTTCATCATTAGTCTGGTTCGTGGCACAGTGGGGCCACAATCCTCGCTCGCACCATCCAGTCTGGGCGCAAGTGTTACACAAAGTATAGTAGTGGAACTCAGTCCATAATGGTGGAAAGTCAGGGTAACACGAAAGGTTAATAGAACCAGAAGCGTTTCGAGTGTGGCACACTCTATTAGACTTGCTCCAGTGACCACAGGAAGAGCTGTCACAGCACTGACAGTGAAGCCCAGGAGAGGAATGCCAGCAATTAGAAGCACTATTGCTTCCGCCCCAATGTGTCAGTGTGAGCAAAGGATTTCCCCCTGCTCACTAAAGAAAACATCTCCCCTTAGCAAAGGTGTCCCGTCACAGGAGAAAGGACAGGAAAACAATGCTCCAGCATCCACCCCAAGGGCTGTCACTATAACTGACAGCTGATAAGACTTGTAGTCCTTCAGAGCAATTGTATTTACATGAAAAATTGGAAACGCTAGCTTTTACTCAATCTCCCTCAAATCATTGTATTTCGACCCTGACAAGAGTACACAGCAATTTAGCAGTCATTACTTTTGTCTGTCTTACTGGCGTGTTTTTTTTCTTTTTCTATTTATAGGATATTCTAAGTCACTGTTACTTATAATTTATTGTTACAATGGTATGCTTGTCTCCTTACCGCCTGTTTTTACAGGTGTTTCCCCTTTCCATTTTTCCCTTGTTTCTTTTTCTATTTTCCTTCCTACCCTAATAAATATTTATCCCTTCACCTTTTTCCCCCCAGCTTTATCCTTAACCTTCCTCTTTTTTCTTTTAAAATAAATGTTTTTAAGGCTAAAATTCCTTTGTGTGTATTGTAGCCCCCCGCACCTTAAAAGTTTCAAGTAAAATAGTTTGCCAAAAGGACTCTCTATTAGTATTTTTTATTTTATATAATAGAATACATAATTTGCTGCTTCTTTTACAAACTGACAGCTGATTGATTCATATGATCTTAAAAATTACTCCTGTGCAACAATGATGTTGAGTGGTCAAAGCTCCACATGACGCTTGAACTCTAGAGCCACCTATTAGATGTAGCAATCCTAAAAGTCAATATTAACCCTTTAATGACTTTCGAATGACTTAGGATAAGAAGCCAAACCAGATATTCAATTTACTCACGCGTTTCGGACTGTTTGCCCCTCATTAGAGCAAAAGCAGGAGGTTTGATTTTGGCTGGGTGAGAGGCTTTTCACATGGGTTCTAAGGGGTAACGTTTCTCCTCATGCAGAGTGCCACGTTTTCATAAGAAGACTCCTGATTTATTTACAGCAATCCCCGAAATACAATTGTAATGTTTATACAACAATCAGACCTTCCTCAGACATTCAGTCTGACATTGAAGTTCAAGTTTTGAAAAGTAGATCGCATTGGGGAAGGACGGAGTACACCACAGGAGTTGATGCTGTGGAGTTAGTTAGTAGTTAGCAATCACCTGCATGTAAGTCCTTAGGCCAATAAGAAAAAAAAAATGCTCCCAGATAACCCCTTCAAGCAATAAACGACAGCTGATACGCATTAAAACAGCGGCCGCTACGGGTACTTATTCCCTCATCGCTGTTTTAAAATGGCGATCAGGAATAAGGTTGGAGCGTCCCCTGGAGTCGGAAAATCTCCGGGGTCTTGGCTACTTAGGGTAGCCGAGACCCTGGAGGACATGATCAGGGCCAGATTTTCTGGTTCCCAATCACGTGATCGCCGTTATTCAGTGAATAATGGTGATCACCCGCTGTTACAATGATTTCTCTCTCTTCTGATGATATACATGTCAGAGGAGAGATAAATGATGTCCCCTGAGACCTCCCGGTACCTCCATCATCCCTAGACCCTCCATCATCTTCCTGAAAAAAAATGACGGGGCCATGAGCAGTGCCTACCGTAATCTGCCGGTCGGTACCCGGCAACAATAGGAACATTTTTCTATTGGTTCCTTTTGATCACTGTGATAGACCCTATCACAGTGATCAAAAGAAAAAAATAGTAAATCAAATCCCCCTTTGTCACCCCCTTAGTTAGATAAAAATTACAAAATTATTTATTTGTTACTTTTTCCATTCTTTGCAGATGGGGTTAGAGTTGCGGTTAGGGTTGTGTTAGGTTTGGGGTTAGAATCTTTTTTTTTTTAAGTACAAAAAAATGACGATATGATGGCTAGTGTTGAGCGTAAGCACTGGCTACTCGAGTTTGCATCGGTTGCTCGTGTATGCACGGAGTATCGTGGATCCCCGCATGTTTTTTTTTGGGTGCCTAGCAGCTGCGAAACATGCAGGGCAGGGACTCAAGCATGTCATTCAAGCGCCACAATCAGGGTTATTACCTTATAAAGTGACACTGGTCAGAATTGTAAAATTTGGCTTGGTCACTAAGGTCCAAATTGGCTCGGTCATTAAGGGGTTAATGTGCTCTTCTGAAAAACAGCTCAACTTCATACAAAAAAAAAGGCAGTGATATAGTTTAATTGAATGTATTTATGATAATGTACAGTTACAATTTAAGGCCAATTCACAAGTAGTTATTATTGTAAACTGCTACCAAACATTCATTGGCTTGAAACACATTGTAACAAATATTGCTACATATAATCATAGGCTATAGCTTTAGTTTATGTATTAATTCTCAATGTCCTCTACGGTTCTAATCTGATGTCTTTGTGTATTGCATCATACTGCTCTCTTGTGTTGGAGAAGATGAACAATACATTTCTGACTTTGATAATCACAGGTAAGACTTCCTGCAATTGTATATCGGAGGGTTAGTGAAGGTTTTGGAATCATTTTTCAACTGAATTTAGTACTTATAGTTTCAGTTTAAGTTGCATTTTGTATTGAAATATATAGAAAATGAACATTTTTTTTAAATCAATTCAAAAGTATTTAAAGGCAAAAAAAGAGATGGGGGATCAATGATTTATGTTTCACTTTTAATATAGATTTAATATGTTGTGCAGGCATACTTTTCCACCTGGTCAGACGTTGGGCACTACAATGTTCTGGGTGGTACAGTTGCTGAAGCTGCCATCTGACACCCAATAAATAGTGTGCACTGGTGCTATTCTGATTTCGATCACTGCACTATAAGTAGAATTCTGCGTGCCTTTCTGCAGAGCATCCTGTGTTGTCATCTGACTCTTGTCTGCTGGATGGAGTAAGGGGATGCATGCTACAATTTTTTTCCACATGGACAAGAGGTTCAATTGAAAAATCATTCCTGTGAATTGTGCCATTGACTGATGAGGGTTTGTGTGCAGCCAGTTTTGAACTGGGACGGCACAAGATACGGAAGTACGGTGTTCTGATTAAGGCCTAAGGAGTTATGTAACTTTGTGAATAAATTGCCTCCTTTATGACAATAAACATGTGACAGTCATTACATTTTTCCATGGTATCGCTTGTGTGCTGCATTATACTACTCATCAGACAGGACGGAGGCAAGACTTTGGTGTTAGTATTTAATTATTCAGTTACTTTATTGCTGCATTTACAGTCTGTGTTTGAGCTCTATCTGGTGAGTAAAATCTGACATGTCAGGCTAAAGGATATCCAAAATAAGGAATATATCATAATATGAGTATAAGATAAAAATATGTGCTCTGTATGGATTTGCAAAGTGTTGTGATACAAAATAAAGTTCTGAATGTTTGCTACCTTGTTCTGTCTTGTTTTAGGCTTGTACAACATGATGACTCCAAAAATTAGTGCAACTCTATTACAAATACTGTAAGTGTTAATTTATAATATGTAAAATGTTAATACCTCATGAAGTCGCAAGACCAAAGTTATCATGGATATATAGTATTAATATACGCTACTCACACAAAGTTAGGGATATTTGGCTTTCGGGTGAAATTTCAGAATGATCCTAAAATGCACTTTAAACTTTTTAGGCAAATTATATGTGACCGTCTCTAAATTTTTAAATACACAAGTCCAACTGTTCAATGTTTCAGTACTTTTTGCCCAACTTGCTGTTCTCTACAGGGCTGCCACTGGGAATTTCGGGGCCCAACACTGGCAAAATTTTCGGGACCCCCTTGAGACTCCGTCCAGGCTCCACACCAGCCCCGCCTCCACCCCTCGAACTGTCCACAGTCCCACCGCTCTCTCTTGGAAAAACTCCACTTCTCACCAATCACACATTAACCGTTCCCATCATCAGATCACACATATAGCCAGCAGCTCTTGTTTTGGCCAAAAGTTTTTTTAATCTGCCACCGCGACAAGGTAGACTCTTTTGGCCGAGCTCTACTCTACTCTAACCTATTAAACATTTGTTAAAATATCCAATAAAATGTAGGTATATTTTTATTTTTCAATTTTTAAAATGACCAATAATATCACATCCAAAGGGACAAATACCACCGCACCATGACAAGACACAATATTACCACCACATAGTGACCTATAATACCACATTCAAGGAATAAATACAGCCACACCATGTCCAGACCATATATTAGCACTACAGTGACCAAATAATAGCACATACAAGGGACAAATACCACCACACCAAGACATGACCACATATTACCGCCACATGGTGACTGAATACTATAATACTGATCATTAATTAAAAAACACAATACTATCACCATAAGTGCCATTATACACAGGAGATCTGTACTTAGTAGGCAGTGTCAGTGTACAGGTAATACAGTGATCACTGGTGACATTGTACACAGGACCTCTATATATAGTGTATAGTGTCAGTGTACAGGTAACACACTGACTCACCAGTGACGTCTCTAGGTAAAGTCCTTCATCTTCGCTTTTCATCTTCATCCAGCACAGACCACTATTGCTTTATCCAGCCAGGGCTCATCTATGCAGGAAATAACACAGTTATCTAGAGCTCCGCTTGCAGAACACATTTTTTAATTTTTTCCCAGCTTCTACACTACACCGGATGAAGAAAAAAAGGCAACATAGTATCGCTCTGCACAGTAACAAGACTGCCCCCCATTTAAAACACTATCCTCAAAAACATAAAAGAAATACATCACTGCAGTAATAATATCCCTTAATTAGCCCCATCCTGGCCCCGTGTATCTCGTTCCTGGCTCCAGCCATATGTTTTCCCATCCTGCCCTTATGAGTACAAATTCTGCCTCCATGTGATCTCACCATCCTGGCCCATCTGTTCCATGATCCTGCCCCATCTGTCCCATGATCCCATGATCACCACAGTGTTGTTATGCATCAGGCGTTCGGCAGCTTGCCTTGAATAAAATGTCCAGGGGGGCCCAATCATGAGCAGAAGACAAGAGAGGGGGGCCTGAGCAGGCCAGGCTGCCAGCATGTTTGCCCCCCCCCCCTTTTGCAGCTGATCACCGGGCCCCATACAGTAGTAAGGGCAGTATTGCCCTAATGGCGGTCCTGGTTCTCTAACAATGAGCTTAATGGCAAAATTCACAATAGGTGTTTGATCCATGAATCGACCAATAAATTTCTGGGTTTAATTGGAATTGGTATTGGATTGAAATATCATGAAGGATATAAGTGTGTCAAATCATCTGATCACTCACATTAGGAACATAATTTACATCGATCAAGAAGCAACAGTCCGAACGGAACATGTCGACATGGCATGGTTCAAAGTAGAGCAAAGCATCAAACAAGGTGGCATCCTGTCACCATTTCTCTTCAATTTTTATGCAGAAGCTATTTTCAGGAAGGCCGGCCTTACCGAAAAAGAAGAGGGAATCAAAATTGCTCCAAGAATTATCAACAGACTTAAATACGCAGATGATGCAACATTGATATCAACAAGCTTAGATTAAATGAAGGACTTATTATCGAGTGTCAAGGTGGAAAGTTTAAGCATGTGACTCCTACTCAATACAAGGAAGATAAAGATATTGACTAATGCCAGGTATGACTGGGACACATTTGAGATAGATGGCAATGAACTGGAAGTCGTAAAGGATTTCAACCTACTCGGATCGATCAATGATCACTCAAGATGAAGCGATGACACAAGAAGTCAATAGAATAGCTATGGGCAAATCAACAATGAAGTCACTGGACAAGGTCTTTATATCAAGGAACATTTCACTTGCGACAAAGACATAGCTCGTACATAGTCTGCATTTTTCTGTAGTAACATATGGATGCAAAACTTAGATGATAAAGAGACAAGACAGAGAAAGAATCAACGCCTTTAAAATGTAGTGCTGGAGAAGAATGCTATCAATACCATGGCTGACAAAAAGAACAAACAAATTAATTTTGGAACAAATCAAGCAAGCTTTGTCATTCGAAGCAAGGATCACCACTTTGGACACATCAAACGAAGATACGAAGAGAGCAATCACTGGAGAAGGACATCATGGTGGGAAGAATAGAAAGAACAAGGCGAAGAGGAAGACCAGAAACTTGATACAATCAAGATAACAGCGGAGAAGACCCTGGGGTAACCATTTAGGCTTGCACAAGATCGATCTTCATACAGAGCGTTCATCCATCAAGTCACCATGGCTTGACATCGAGGTGAAGGTCATCAATAATACTTAACAATTGATCAACAGTACCTTTTAATTGCGGGGCTTCATGCAGGAAGTTCTAAGACGGAAGTGTCCACTGAGCTTAGTGTATCTCAGAATGTTATCAGCAGGTTGCAACAGAGATATAGAGAGAGGCAGGGAGAGTCACAGAAAGGGATAGACGTGGACATCCTTATGCCACACTGATGACCGGTTCATTGTGAACAATGCCCTTTGAAACCGGATGATGAATGGTACACAACTCCAGGCACATTTAAGGGAGATGAAAGGCACCCAAGTGTCATGACAGACCATTAAAAACATTTACATCAGTGTGATCTGCGTGCTAGTCGAGCTGCAAGGATACCTGACCATACCACTAAGCACAGGTGTCATAGTTGTCGCGCTCACGCCCTGACTGGTGGGCGTGAGCTCGGGGAGTTTGTGGCCCCACTGTGCCACAAACCAGACTACCCTGGAAGGGGCGTGACTATGACAGCTGCCTGGGTTTTCACTGGAGCCTCTGATGGTGAGGTCAGGTTTGTGCAGCAGGCAGCTGCCAGGTGCTACTCCAGGGTGGTGTCTGGCTGTGGCTGCTGATCCCACTTGGGAGACAGGAAAACCAGGATTGGTGCGGGCATCAGGCAGGACTGGTAGAAGAGCACGGCTGAAACTCAGACGAGTAGGCTGGCACGGCTGAGACACAGGGCTGGCAGAGACACGGCAGAGAAAACAGGGCTGGCAGAGACACGGCAGAGAACACAGGGCTGGCACAGACACGGCAGAGAACACAGGGTTGGCAGAGCCACGGCAGAGAACACAGGGCTGGCAGGAACACAGGACTGGCAGGAACGGCAGGAAACACAGGACTGGAAGGCATGGCAGGAACAGCAGGACTGGCAGGAACACTGGATTGGAAGGCACGGCAGAGAACACAGGGCTGGTTGATGTGGTTTATGAAGGAACAGGTAGGGACCTGTTCCCACAGGAGGTGCAGGAACGGATATAAAATATGAAGGAACAGGTAGGGACCTCTTCACACAGGAGGTGCAGGAAAGGAAACAAGCAGAAAGGAATGAGGTATGAAGGAACAGGTTGGGACCTGTTCACACATGAGATGTAGGTACGGAAACAAGCCATAAGGAAAGGAGAATGAAGGAACAGGTACCTGTTCACACAGGAAGAGAACCGCAAGGCTGTGTATAGGAATGGTTGAGCAGCAAGAGAAAGAGTAGCAACTAAAGCTAAGCAGAGCAGAACCGCAAGGAATACGGAGAGGAGCTGCAGCGAGAAGTTTCTGCAGCAAAGCAGAGCGGAGCCACAAGGAATGTGGAGAGGAGCTGCTGCAAGGGATTACGGCAGCTACAGAAGCTAAGCAGAGTAGAAAGGAGCCGAACCGCAGGAGTGCAGAGCAGAGGTAAAGCCACAAACGTACAGAGCAGGCAGAGCCGCAAGAGTGCGGAATGTAAGCAAACTGAGAACACGAGGAAAGACACAGCAGGGAAGGAAGCCACAGACAAGGAGACCAAGATAAGACTAAGTTCAGACAAGGAAATGGAACAAGACAAGAAACAAGGACAACGACCAGGATATTCTGCCTCCTAGAGGGCGGACAACAAGACCAAGGCAATAGCACAGAGGAAAGCCTCCAGAGAGGGAGTATCTCAGAGCAAGGCCTGGCAAACTCAGCAGCTAAACACAAACTGAGCTAACACATTGCACAGGCCCAGACCACTGGGTGGAGCAGCACTATATACTGGAGGCCTCTTGGTAATTGGTCAGGAACAGATTAGACAGATGCACCTGATTCCTATAAGAACCAGAGAGTTCAGGCGCCACCCCCCTATACACACAGCCATGAAGCATGCAGAGAGCAGAGACACAGAACATGGAACTGGCATGAAACAGAAACCACATCATGACCTGGAGCAGTGGGTAAGATAGTGCGAGAGATGCGAGGCCATGCCGTGATGCCAGCAGAGTTGTTACAATAGTCTTGCATGGCCCAGGGGGCATCTCTTCTGGACAAGGTACCAGTGGGCCTCAGTGCTGTTCACTGAAGAAAGACGATTCAAGCTGAGAAGAAATGATGGCCACCAACGATGTTGGAGAGTTCTATGCATCAGCCACTGTATTTACCAGATGGGTCTTTGGTGGCGGCAGTGTTACAGTGTGGGCATGTGTCAATACAGAACTGCCGTACACTTTCTGACTGGTACAGTGACAAGCCCCTACTACTTGAATAAC
Organism: Ranitomeya variabilis; assembly: GCF_051348905.1. NCBI lineage: Eukaryota > Metazoa > Chordata > Amphibia > Anura > Dendrobatidae > Ranitomeya > Ranitomeya variabilis. The sequence continues at coordinate 518,745,991 of NC_135234.1, forward strand.
ATAATTGAGCAAATTATTGTGCATCTGCATGAACAATACAGGTCTAATTGTATCTTCATGGATGACAATGCTTCAGCACATCAAAGTTGCATCATTAGGGAATGGCTGCTGGAGACTGGGGTACCTCAAATGGAGTGGCCTTCACTTTCTCCAGACCTGAATCCCATAGAAAACCTATGGGATAAGCTGATTTGCCATGTACCCCAGAACCTCAAGGTTGAGGGCCGCCCTTCAAGAAGAGTGGCATGCCATGCATCAGCAGACAATCACTTGACTTGTGAAAAGCATGAGAAATCATATTCAAGCTGTAATTTATGCTCAAGGCCACCTGACAAATTATGGAGACGTTAACATTTTTTGAGAGATACTGTATACCCAGCATTGTTCTTAGCTTTTGTTTTATTACATTGTTTGAGATGAGGAAATCACCATTGCACGCTTCTACTTAAATGCCCTACTTTCATGATAAAATATTACTGTAGCTTGAACTTTTTACGTTTTCCATAAATTTAATCCGAAAGCCAAATATTTAGAATTGAGAGTCCTCAGTGGTTGATACCTTTTAATGGCTAACTGAAAAGATGGTAACAAATTGCAAGCTTTCGAGACTATTCAGGTCTCTTCATCAGGCATAGACTAATAGAAATTCTGAAGAATCACATATTAATGCACAACACAGCACAGAAAAATCCCATAGATAAGACAGGTGACGTTAAGCAGAATTACCATAATGTGAGTGATAAACAGTTATGCCCGTAAATATTGGAACAGTTCATAGATAAGGAGTGTGAATGTTTTATTGTCCTCTGATTGGGGTCTGGTTCTATGTTACGGTGACCCCACATGGTCTGAGTAAAAAAGGTACTTAACGCATACATTGATCAATATATATGAGTCCTACAGCCATCGTCAAGGTGTACCTAATTGTTGGGTCCCTAACCTGATACGTCACCTTTCCTGGGCTGAAAAGCATACAATTTATAGGGCAAGAAAGAATCGGCTGAATAAATTCAGGAGCTAGAAGATCGCGGCGTCTGATTGCTCCAACTCCTGTACTGAGAAGAAGCACTTCTTTATTTTAATGGTGTTTATTTCTTCTGGCAGAACAGGGGTTAATCAGCTATGTTGGAGAGCTCTGAGCTCCCAGCTGAGCTCAGTTGTTCCCTTTGTAATCTTGGCTCTGATGAAAATCCATCTCAGAGCTAGCATTTGCTGCATGACTTCAGGAGGGAGAGGTGTTCATATGAGGAGTTTTGGAGGAGTGATGTGTGACAGTTGCATGGTTTGTAAGTGTGGTAATTCCCTTCCTATCTCTATTTTTGTTTTTTTCCCCTACCTCCACTCCCCAATGCATACCTCTGTTATATGTGAGTGAATATTTGTCATGCCTGGAGTTTTCTGTTAACCCTTGTTTGTTTAGACATGTCGGGTTGGTTTACTGTGGTGCATAATAGCACCCTCTTCCCTGGGTGGGGGAAGAGAACAGATGGGCTAACTCAGGAGACAGGGCAAGCGTGGAGACCCCGGCATCTTCATTTTCTGAAGTATCCCGGGGAATAGGGTGAGCTAGAGTGCCCCCTAGAGATAGGGACAGGGAAGGAGCCCCTGATCCCGGATCACCTGGCAGCTGTGTCATGACATTAGGCTGATGGAAGTAGGAGTGCACATGTCATAGGAGTTTGCTACAAACAGAAAAACTGACCAGCACATTTAAGCTAGTGTATACAGGTACAAGCTAAGACTATTCTTAAAAGAGAAAATATAGCTGCACTCTATAATACTAAGAATAATACATTTAGAAAATTGGAACTGCATTACTGCCATAGAAAATAGGTAAGCGCTACATTAAATACACATGGAATATTGGAAAATGGAACAGTAAAACTGCTATAGAAAAATTATGGCAAAAAGAAGGTACCGTATATACTCGAGTATAAGCCGAGATTTTCAGCCCAAATTTTGGGGCTGAAAGTGCCCCTCTCGGCTTATACTCGAGTCATGATCGGTGGTGGGGTCGGCGAGTGAGCACTGTCATATACTTACCTAGTCCCGGCGATCCTGGCGCTCCCCCTGCCTGTCACACTGTCTTCGGTGCCGCAGCCTCTTCCCCTGAGCGGTCACGTGGGACCGCTCATTAGAGAAATGAATAGGCGGCTCCACCTCCCATAGGGGCGGAGCCGCCTATTCATTTCTCTAATGAAGCGGTGCCGGTGACCGCTGATAGAGAAAGAGGCTGCGGCACCGAAGACAGGCAGGGGGAAGGAGCGGGACGCCGGGAGCAGGTAAGTATGACATATTCACCTGTCCTCGTTCCACACGCCGGGCGTCGCGCCATCTTCCTGGCGTCTCTCCGCTCTGACTGTTCAGGCAGAGGGCGCGATGACACATATAGTGTGCGCGCCGCCCTCTGCCTGATCAGTCAGTGCGGAGAGACGCCGGGAAGATGGCGCCGAGGAGCTGCAAGCAAGACAGGTGAGTATGTTTTGTTTTTTTTTTTTTATTGCAGCAGCAGCTATGGGGCAATAATGGACGGTGCAGAGCACTATATGGCACAGCTATGGGGCAATGGTGCAGAGCACTATATGGCACAGCTATGGGGCAATGGTGCAGAGCACTATATGGCACAGCTATGGGGCAATAATGGACGGTGCAGAGCACTATATGGCACAGCTATGGGGCAACGGTGCAGAGCACTATATGGCACAGCTATGGGGCAATAATGGACGGTGCAGAGCACTATATGGCACAGCTATGGGGCAACGGTGCAGAGCATTATATATATGGCACAGCTATGGGGCAATGGTGCAGAGCATTATATATATGGCACAGCTATGAGGCAACGGTGCAGAGCATTATATATATGGCACAGCTATGGGGCAACGGTGCAGAGCATTGTATATATGGCACAGCTTTATGTGGAGTATCTATGGGGCAATGGTGCAGAGCATTGTATATATGGCACAGCTTTATGTGGAGCATCTATGGGGCCATAATGAACGGTGCAGAGCATTATATGTGGCACAGCTTTATGTAGAGCATCTATGGGGCCATAATGAACGGTATGGAGTATCTATTTTTAATTTTGAAATTCACCGGTACCTGCTGCATTTTCCACCCTAGGCTTATACTCGAGTCAATAAGTTTTCCCAGTTTTTTGTGGCAAAATTAGGGGGGTCGGCGTATACTCGGGTCGGCTTATACTCGAGTATATACGGTAATTAGCGCATACATTAGTCAATATATATGGGCGCAACAGCCATCATCAATGCGTATCTAGTTGTTGGGTCCCTAACCCGATACGTCACCTCTCCGGGACTGAAAAGCCTACAATTTATAGACCAGGAAGGAACCAGCAGTAAAACAGCAGCAGTGGCTCGCTAGTGGACCTGGGAAAGGTGAGTATAGCCCAGTTTATTTTTTTTTAAAGAAAATGTTGTGGCGTCAAGTTATATTAGAAAGGGTAAAATCCTTTTAAGCATTTACATCAAGAGATATAATTTACATTTCTTAGACATCATGCAGCAATAAGAGGCACAAATAGCCAGACCCAGTTAGCTGAAATATTGGAAACAGTAGTTCTTTATGCTTAGTTCACACCACCACTCAAAACTAAGGCACATGATTGCCATCTGACCTCTTCCTCTGGTGTGGTATTTTTTCTACAAAGATCCTCAAAAACGTACAATATAAATTGTAACAGAAGTATGTCAGCCAAATCAAAGAAGAGCCTTATCATTGCTGAACCTAAAGGTTAACTATACTTCCAAGTAACTTTCCAGCATAATCTATACTTTAGTACAAATATTTCTGGTCATTACATGACTTGTATACTGCCTTCTAATCAGTTTTCCCCTCTGCAGGCATAATCTCTTAATTTACAATTGACCCCAGGGTGTTTGGAAGAGACTAGCTGCTATGATATCTCCTATACACAGCACACACAGGTATATAGATTCCTGATCTTCTGTAATAATTATAGGGGATAACACAGGAGACTCTTTGCGTGGAACAAGACAACTACAGGACACAGTTTTATAAGTGGTAAAGTCTATATTATCACACGGTGATTCAAACAGCTGCAGAGAGAAACTCAAGTCCACAACACTTGGAGTAAATATTAAATGCAGCTTAGCAGTTTATAGGAAACTTCAGAGGAAAATGCAATCACGCAGAAAGTCTATGAAGCACAATTATTCTTGAGGATACTTGACACAAATAAGTCCTTGCTTAGTCCAAAACACAGATAGATATGCTTATAAGGCAGTTCAAATAATATCTTAGCTCAACCAGGGAAGCCTGGGTAATAGCAACAGCTTACATGTCCAGCATATGCAGATGGAAGTAAACACAAGCAGCAGATGAAGGATTACTGGAACTGGTGTATGCAGCAGGAACTCAGAGCAGAGTAGCAGGATAACCCCACAGGTTCACAGGAGCAGGTATATAGCCAGGGAGTCACCAGAGGTCAGGAGCTGGATGCAAGGCAGAATACTTTAGCACAGACTGAAGGCTGGGGTGGAGTTTTATAGCAGGAAGACACAATGCATATGAGACCAAAGACGCCATCTTGGAAAAGGGCAGTAATGCACAAAAGGTAATAAAAATGTTCAGAGTCCTGACATTACTCCCTCCTTAGAAGCGGCCTCAGGACGATCCTGGACCTGGTTTCTCAGGGAATCTCTGATGAAAACGAGAAATCTTCTGTTGGGCATTGATGTTTTCCACAGGTTCCCAAGAGTCTTCCTCAGGGGGATATCCCTGCCATCTTATCAGATATTGGAGCCGATTCCTGCGAATCCTGGAATCAACAATTTCCTCCACCACAAATTGTTCTTGCCCATCAATCACCACAGGCTGCGGAGGTGGCACAACATGTCCCTGGAAGGTATTAGGAGATACAGGCTTTAGTAAAGATACATGAAAAACTGGGTGTACCTTCATAGTCCTAGGCAGCTTCAGCCGGCAGGCCACAGAGCTCACAATACCGTTGATCTTGAAAGGGCCAATGAATTTCTGTCCAAGTTTTTGTGAAGGAACGTTTAACTTCAGATTCTTAGTTGCTAACCACACGGAATCTCCTATCTTGAACATGGGTGCAGGTTTACGGAATCTATCAGCCAATCTCTTATAACGTTCTTGAGCTGTGGTCAGGGATTCCTTCAGAACCTCCAGATTTTGCTTAATCGCAGTCAGCCTTTCCTCCACTGCCGGAACCGGAGAATTAATTGGAGACCTAGGTAAGATACATGGATGATAACCCAGATTGGCAAAGAAAGGTGTAAATTTAGTGGAGGCGCACTGAGAATTGTTATATGAAAATTCGGCTAACAGCAGCAACTCCAACCAATCATCCTGGAGATGGCTGACATAGCATCTTAGATATTGTTCCAGCGTCTGGTTGGTATGCTCAGTCTGACCATTTGTCTGGGGATGGTAAGAGGAAAAGAGAGAGACAGACATTAATATTGAGTGCAGAGCAGAACCCCTTCCAGAATCTTGAAGTGAACTGCACTCCACAGTCAGAGATGATCTCATCCGGAACCCCATGCAAACGAAAGACATTCTGTATAACCAAGTTCACTGTATCTTTAGCTGAGGTGAGGCCGGTGCACAGAGCAAAATGAGCAGCTTTAGTCAGGCGATCAACTACCACCATGATTGTATTCATGCCCCCTGATGTAAGCAGCTCCACAATAAAGTCCATTGATTATAGACCCCCAAGGGCGGGACAGAACAGGTAATGGTTGTAGAAGACCCGTAGGTGCCACCATGAGGAGTCTTGTAACGAGCACATACCTCGCAAGAGAGAACATACTCCTTAGTATCCTTCAGGCAAGTTGGCCACCAGAAGAATCGGCTCAGGAACTCTTGTGTCTTCTGTACCCCCCTGTGACCAGCCAACTTGGAGTCATGTACCAACTTGAGGATCTGCAGACGGACGACCTCAGGGACGTAGATACATCGATCTCTGAACCACATGCCACCCTTAAAGACAAGATTAATATCCACAGGTGGGTTGGCCAGAAATACATCACCATCATAGGCCTCCCTGCACTCCTTCCACAAGTCCTGATCGTGGATAACTCCGATGAAATTGGCATCAGATAGAATGGTCTTGGACGGGGCTCCAGGTACGGAATCCGCAGCATGGATTCGGGATAAAGCATCAGCCTTCCCATTATGAGAACCTGGACGGTACGAGATAACAAAAAAAAGATTAAAAATAAAAAATAGTTATATACTCACCTTCCTTCGGCCCCCGGATCCAGCCCAGGTGTTTACCGATGCTCCTCGTGACGCTCCGGTCCCAAGAATGCATTGCGGTCTCGCGAGATGATGATGTAGCGCTCTCGCGATACCGCTACGTCATCATCTCGCGAGACCGCAATGTATGGACCAGAGCTTCGCGAGAAGCAGCGGGAAAGGCGACAGAAGGTGAGAATATAATTATTTTTTATTTGGTTTATTATTTTTAACATTAGATCTTTTTACTATTGATGCTGCATAGGCAGCATCTATAGTAAAAAGTTGGTCACACAGGGTTAATAGCAGCATTAACGGACTGCGTTACACCGCGGCATAACGCAGTGTAATGCAGCCATTAACCCTGTGTGAGCGCTGACTGGAGGGGGCACTGACAGAGAGTAGGAAGGGGCGAATTCGCGGCCGGACTGTGCCCATCGCTGCCGGCCTGCCTGCCGGCCGCGACCAATCAGTGATGCGGGATTTCCGCGACAAACAGACGGAAGTGCCCCTTAGGCGATTATATATATATAGATGTCAGTGACACACACATATATATATATATATATATATATATATGTATTTATATTACGTAGCTAGAGAGATAGACAGGAGAAAAGCCAGTAATTCATTTGCCGGCTTTTCTAAAATCACTGCAGGAGCCAACAGGATAGGAGACATGGTTTACATCCAGTAAGCCCATGCAGAATAGTTAGATACATAGATGTGTGTGATCAATACAATTAGTACAGTGTGTGTGAAAATTTCTGGACATGTATTTAATTAAAAAACGATTATTTATTTGTAAAAAGTGGCATGGGCTCCCGCGCAATTTTCAAAACCAGCATAGGGAAATCCAGCAACTGAGGGCGGATGTTTATAGGAAGGGGGTAATACCCATAGAGCTTCCCAGGCTATTAATATCAGCTCACAGCTGGATAATTAGCCTTTATTGGCTATTAAAATGGGGGACCCCCACCCCCAAAAATGATGTGGGGTTCCCCTATAATTAATAACCAACAAAGGCTATGCAGACAGCTGTGGGCTGATATTAATAGCCTAGGAAGGGACCATGGATATTGGCCCCCCTGACTAAAAACATCAGCACTCAGCCGCCCCAGAAAATGCACCAATTCCGGCACTTATCCTCGCTCTTCCCACTTGCCCTGTAGCGATGGCAAGTGGGGTAACAGTTGTGGGGTTTAACGAGCCTTGTCACATGACTTAGGATAAAATCCAAGCCAGAATCTCAATTTGCAGACACTGTTTCGGGGGCTACTGCCCCTCGTCAGTGCAAAGTTAGGCTCGTTAAAGGGTCGACATTGACTTTTAGGATTGCTACTTCCAATAGGTGGCACTAGAGTTCTAGTCCTCTTCTTCGGCTGTAATAGAAGGCACATTGTTCTCGAAGGGCTGGAGAGCTGTACAAATATAAGTGTCTGCAGGTAACAGTTAAGCACGGTGCAAGTTCCTTACACATTTGGGGCCGGATTTCCGCAAATGGAGTTGGGTATTTGGTCTGAATTAATGGTGCCCCCAATGCTGAGAAATGCATACAGATAACTATCCATAAGGCATTTTCAGCCTAAAGAAGAACAAGTAGTCCAGCAAATGATAATATGGCCACACAGAACCCTGATCTCAACATAATCGTGTTTGACTTGGAGTACATGAAAATAAAGAAGTCACCCCCTGACTAAGGAATCTTTATTCCCGAAACGCGTGTCGTGGTGTGCAGTATCGGGATCTGGCAACATTTAAAGGTATATTCCTCCTCTTTTAATCATTTCTAAGCATCATGCACATGGCACTTTATAATGCATACCATATAGCACCTTGCTGATTTGAAATGCCTATGAACTTGATTTTTTTTAGCTCTTTTTAGTTTATAAGTGCCCATAGTTGCACATCTTTTACTATCACGTTGATCACTTTTATTTTAATATATGAGTATATTATACACATCTACACATATAATAATAATTATTGGTTTATAGATTGAAATTTTTTTTTATGTGGATTTTTTTTTTATATATAATAATCTAATTCCGATACTATTGTTTTAGTTTACGGGTGTGATCCACTTTTTTTGTTTACATATTGGAGGTATAATAAGATTACACTGTTATTTTATATAGTTATGATGCTTATAATTCTTAGGGGTGATATAATATAAATTATATATACAGTTAGGTCCATATATATTTGGACAGAGACAACATTTTTCTAATTTTGGTTATAGACATTACCACAATGAATTTTAAACAAAACAATTCAGATGCAGTTGAAGTTCAGACTTTCAGCTTTCATTTGAGGATCTCCACATTAAAATTGGATGAAGGGTTTAGGAGTTTCAGCTCCTTAACATGTGCCACCCTGTTTTTAAAGGGACCAAAAGTAATTGGACAGATTCAATCATTTTAAATAAAATGTTCATTTTTAGTACTTGGTTGAAAACCCTTTGTTGGCAATGACTGCCTGAAGTCTTGAACTCATGGACATCACCAGACGCTGTGTTTCCTCCTTTTTGATGCTCTGCCAGGCCTTCACTGCGGTGGTTTTCAGTTGCTGTTTGTTTGAGGGCCTTTCTGTCTGAAGTTTTTTCTTTAACCCATTAATCCCATATGACGTACTATCCCGTCAAGGTGACCTGGGACTTAATTCCCAGTGACGGGATAGTACGTCATATGCTATCGGCCGTGCTCTCGGGGGGAGCGCGGCAGATCGCGGCCAGGTGTCAGCTGACTATCGCAGCTGACATCCGGCACTATGTGCCAGGAGCGGTCACGGACCGCTCCCGGCACATTAACCCCCGGCACACTGCGATCAAACATGATCGCAGTGTTCCGGCGTTACAGGGAAGCATCGCGCAGGGAGGGGGCTCCCTGCGTGCTTCCCTGAGACAATCGGTACAAGGCGATGTGCTCACCTTGTACCGAGCGTCTCCTCCCTGCAAGCCCCGGATCCAAAATGGCCGCGGGGCTACTTCCGGGTCCTGCAGGGAGGTGGCTTACCAAGTGCCTGCTCAGAGCAGGTTCTGGTAAGCCAGGAGTAGGGCACGTCAGATCGCTGATCTGACACAGTGCTCTGCAAAGTGTCAGATCAGCGATCTGTCACTATACAGTGATGTCCCCCCTGGGACAAAGTAAAAAAGTAAAAAAAAAAATGTTTAAATGTGTAAAAAAAAAAAAAAAATCCCTAAATAAAGAAAAAAAAAAATATTGTTCCCATAAATACATTTCTTTATCTAAGTAATAAAAAAAAAACAGTAAAAGTACACATATTTGGTATCACTGCGTCTGTAACGTTCCGACCTATAAAACTGTCCCACTAGTTAACCCCTTCAGTGAACACCGTAAAAAAAAAAAAAACCTGAGGCAAAAAACAACGCTTTATTATCATACCGCCGAACAAAAAGTGGAATAACATGCGATCAAAAAGACGGCTATAAATAACCATGGTACCGCTGAAAACGCCATCTTGTCCCACAAAATAGTGTCACTTGTGGGGGGTTTCAATGTTTAGTCATATCAGGGGCTCTCCAAACGCAACATGGCGTCCCATCTGAATTTCAGTCAATTTTACATTGAAAAGTCAAATGGCGCTCCTTAGCTTCCGAGCTCTGCCATGCGCCCAAACAGTGGTTTACCCCCACATATGGGGTATCGGCGTACTCAGGACAAATTGTACAACAACTTTTGGGGTCCAATTTCTCCTGTTACCCTTGGGAAAATAGAACAAATTGGAGCTGAAGTAAATTTTTTGTGTAAAAAAGTTAAATGTTCATTTTTATTTAAACATTTCAAAAATTCCTGTGAAACACCTGAAGGGTTAATAAACTTCTTGAATGTGGTTTTGAGCACCTTGAGGGGTGCAGTTTTTAGAATGGTGTCACACTTGGGTATTTTCCATCATATAGACCCCTCAAAATGACTTCAAATGAGATGTGGTCCCTAAAAAAAATGGTGTTGTAAAAATGAGAAATTGCTGGTCAACTTTTAACCCTTATAACGCCCTAACAAAAAAAAATTTTGGTGCCAAAATTGTGCTGATGTAAAGTAGATATGTGGGAAATGTTACTTATTAAGTATTTTGTGTGACATATCTCTGTGATTTAATTGTATAAAACTTCAAAGTTGGAAAATTGCTAAATTTTCAAAATTTTCGTCAAATCTCCATTTTTTTCACAAATAAACGCAGGTAATATCAAAGAATTGTTACCACTATAATGAAGTACTATATGTCACGAGAAAACATTGTCAGAATTACCAAGATCCGTTGAAGCGTTCCAGAGTTATAACCTCATAAAGGGACAGTGGTCAGAATTGTAAAAGTTGGCCCGGTCATTAACGTGCAAACAACCCTTGGGGGTAAAGGGGTTAAAACTAATCCTTCCATGGATGAGAAACCCTAACAAGGTAACTAAAGGTACCGTCACACTAAGGCTACTTTCACACTAGCGTTAACTGCATTCCGTCACAATGCGTAGTTTTGCCGAAAAAACGCATCCTGCAAAAGTGTTTGCAGGATGCGTTTTTTCGACATTAACATGAAGCGACGCATTGTGACGGATTGCCACACGTCGCACCCGTCGTGCGACGAATGCGTCGTGCAGTGGCGGACCGTCGGGAGCAAAAAACGCTACATGTAACGTTTTTTGCTCACGACGGTCCGCTTTTTCCGACTGCGCATGCGCGGCCGGAACTCCGCCGGAACTCCGCCCCCACCTCCCCGCACTTCCCCGCACCTCACAATGGGGCAGCGGATGCGTTGGAAAAATGCATCCGCTGCCCCCGTTGTGCGGCGGAGACCACGCTAGCGTCGGGAACGTCGGCCCGACGCACAGCGACGGGTTGTTCCCGACGCTAGTGTGAAAGTAGCCTAAGCGATGCTGCAGCGATACAGACAACGATGCCGATCGCTGCAGCGTCGCTGTTTGGTCGCTGGAGAGCTGTCACACAGCCAACGATGACGAGGTCCCTGGGTAACCAGGGTAAACATCGGGTTGCTAAGCGCAGGGCCGCGCTTAGTAACCCGATGTTTACCCTGGTTACCAGTGTAAAATGTAAAAAAACAAACACTACATACTCACCTTCGCGTCCCCCGGCGTCCGCTTCCTGCACTGACTGAGTGCCGGCCCTAACAGCAGAGCGGTGACGTCACCGCTGTGCTGTGCTTTCACTTTACGGCCGGCGCTCAGTCAGTGCAGGAAGCGGATGGCGGGGGACGCGAAGGTGAGTATGTACTGTTTGTTTTTTTACATTTTACACTGGTAACCAGGGTAAACATCGGGTTACTAAGCGCGGCCCTGTGCTTAGTAACCCGATATTTACCCTGGTTACCAGTGTAAAACATCGCTGGTATCGTTGCTTTTGCTGTCAAACACAACGATACACAGCGATCTGACGACCAAATAAAGTTCTGAACTTTAATCAACGACCAGCGATATCACAGCAGGATCCTGATCGCTGCTGCCTGTCAAACACAACGATATCGCTATCCAGGACGCTGCAACGTCACGGATCGCTAGCGATATCGTTTAGTGTGACGGTACCTTAAGAGGTAAGAAACAAATTGGATCATAAATAACTTTTTAGGGTATCCTAGGGGTGATTTAAGACACTGGTCAAAGCCGACCCGTTAACATAAGAAAGAGTAACAGAAAGCTAACACTAGAGGAAAATATATATCTATCTTAGTAAATATACCCTATCCGCCATATGAGAAATTGGTTCTTTTTTACATACAAAAAAACCCTTTTTTAATTATATTCTATGTTTATTTGGATGCGTGCACATTTACTGTATGCTTTTCTATTGTCTTCATTTAATACATGATACAATAAATATAAATAAATATATCTTTTTATTATACACTCTCTGCTTTGATGGTTCTTGGTCGTATCTAATTTGGAGCACGGATTAGTTTTTATCTTCTGAGTGGGTTCCACTTATCCGTCTGCACATCACGGTGGCTCTATGGTATCTAATCCCTTTTTATATATATATAACTGAGTGAATTGAAAATGTATATATAATACCATAGGCTGTCACTGTTGTGTTTGTTTAGCACCTATAGACTTGAATGGGTGAGTGACATCCAATTGCAGAGTGAAATCGGAGCACCAATTGTGCATCAGTGCTGCTACATTGAATAACAAAATAAAAAATCAGATTGCACTCACTATCCGATGTATACGCTGGTGTGAACGAGCCTTAAGCTGTCAATACAGGTAATTTGGAAACAATGGGTGACTCGTACTGCTGGTGTGTATCTAATAAAGGAGTCAGAATCAGGCAAAAGTATTGGTAGTGTGGTTTATTCTCTTCGTGTTTCGAAGTATTCCAACTTCTTCCTTGGGAAAGAATAAACAGCGTGGAGAACAAACAACACTACCAATACTTTTGCCTGATTCTGACTCCCTTATCGGATACACACCAGCTGCGCAGGTCACCCACTATTTCTAAACTATCCGCACTTCCAGACTTCCTGGAAAAAAATTTCAGCAGGTATTACTCTATGGTATACATATATCATCCGTATGGCACTCGTTTTTAACATATTCATTGAAAAGATTGAATAGGAAACTGCAGGTGGGCTTTTATTTTCATTTATTGTGGATGCCAAAAATGGATGTCATTTGGATGTAAAAACATCCATTTTTCTGGAATACAAATGGATAATTTTTTATATACACTGGATTTCGCATAAGGCTACATTCATGCTATCAGTATTGGGTCAGTATTTTACATCACTTATGTGTAAGCCAAAATCAGAAGTGGAACAATCAGAGGAAAAGTTTAATAGAAACACATCACCACTTCTGCATTTATCACCCACTCCTGGTTTTAGCTTACACATACTGATGTAAAATACTGACCAAATACTGATTGTGTGAATGTGGCTTAACAGTGAGTATATTACACACTTAGGATTAGCGTGCTTGTTAAATTCTATAAACGTCCTGGACAACCCTTTTAGGGGTTTGTTCATACTGCATCTTAATTCGGGGGGCAAAAGTTTATATTTTAAGCAGAAAACGTTTCAGGGATCACTCTCTTTCTGTGTCGTCTTAGTAGAACAAAAGTGGTGGTCAATCAAATAACTAAAAATAATAAAGCCACAGTTGGGCTGCAATAATAATAATGTAAAGATTGTGTAAAAATATACAATTACAAGAAGGCCACTACTTATTAAATGAATGGCAAACCATTCGGTGTAAGAGTAAAACAGAGATCCTAAAACTATGGAATCCAAGATATAAAAATAAAACTTGAAATAAATATATAAAAAATCTAAAAAATTGGAGAAATAATAATGAGGAAAGGTACGATGTACTAAAATGCCTTTATTACATAAATATATATTTATACAGGGCAACAATAGGCAACTCAAAAGTGTGCCTGTAACTGGAGGACAAAATGATAAAATTTAACAGCAAAAATAGCACCAATATTGTAACGGACACCGAGAAGGCAGAATATAAAAGAAAAAAAGGTTCATACATATATGTAAGACAATATAAAAACATATATATATGTATATATTATGTATATAAATAACAAATTTAATAAAAAATCGTATATAAAAAAAGGGGGGATGGCCGTAAAAAAAGGGGGGAGGGGGGGGGGGAAGGGGGGGGAGATATAAACACTGAGCAAACTGAACAAAGTACGATCATAAAATATATATATGCAAAGGCGTGTATAGTAAACATATACTACATATGAGGTGCACACAATGAGTAATAAGGTGCAAATGAAAGTGCAAAGTGTAATACAGGCTGATTGAAACAAAAAATATATATATAAAAAAACAAACAACTAGGTGATAAGATACAATTGAACACACAAAGTGTTAAAGTGGTGAGGGATAAACCCTAAATCACGAAACTTGCTCAATGTGAAAATTACATACGGCCACAAAAAATATATATATATTTACCAATGCCAGCTAAGTGTCCGGTCCTCCAGATACCGCACACCCCGACGCGCGTTTCGGACTGTGTTCCCCTGACGAAGGACACAGTCCGAAACGCGCGTCGGGGTGTGCGGTATCTGGAGGACCGGACACTTAGCTGGCATTGGTAAATATATATATATTTTTTGTGGCCGTATGTAATTTTCACATTGAGCAAGTTTCGTGATTTAGGGTTTATCCCTCACCACTTTAACACTTTGTGTGTTCAATTGTATCTTATCACCTAGTTGTTTGTTTTTTTATATATATATTTTTTGTTTCAATCAGCCTGTATTACACTTTGCACTTTCATTTGCACCTTATTACTCATTGTGTGCACCTCATATGTAGTATATGTTTACTATACACGCCTTTGCATATATATATTTTATGATCGTACTTTGTTCAGTTTGCTCAGTGTTTATATCTCCCCCCCCTTCCCCCCCCCCCTCCCCCCTTTTTTTACGGCCATCCCCCCTTTTTTTATATACGATTTTTTATTAAATTTGTTATTTATATACATAATATATACATATATATATGTTTTTATATTGTCTTACATATATGTATGAACCTTTTTTTCTTTTATATTCTGCCTTCTCGGTGTCCGTTACAATATTGGTGCTATTTTTGCTGTTAAATTTTATCATTTTGTCCTCCAGTTACAGGCACACTTTTGAGTTGCCTATTGTTGCCCTGTATAAATATATATTTATGTAATAAAGGCATTTTAGTACATCGTACCTTTCCTCATTATTATTTCTCCAATTTTTTAGATTTTTTATATATTTATTTCAAGTTTTATTTTTATATCTTGGATTCCATAGTTTTAGGATCTCTGTTTTACTTTTGTGTCGTCTTAGTGCAAAACTCCAGAAAAATGGAAGTTACTCATTTTAAATGTTTGGCTTTTTTGAAAGTCTGAAGAGTTTAAAAGATGTTCAAATGCCTGGACATATCAGCAGCAAGTCGTTATCCCATACAAATTAACTGGACTATTCTTTTGTTAGTACTTTTTCTGCAATTTTTCTGAGAGGAGTTGCTGAAAACCTGATCAGAAAAAAAAGGAAGTGTGAATATACCATAAGGTAATATTCCTAGACAACCCCTTAAACTGCAGTGTCTCCTACCAATTTTTTTTTCTATAACCGTACCAAGAAAATAACTGCCTGCAAAATATTGCAATAGAAGAGAAAATGTTGGTCCTGAGAAGCAGTTGAGCGTGTGCTTGTTGGTTACAAAGTCACTTTCTCCACTTGTGAGTGTTGGATGGGTCCCGTGTGTGACAGGACAAGGGAAGCTAAGTGTACTGCTGAAAAATGGCTACTGCAGAAGCCAAACAGCTGCCAGACTACAACATATGCTAGGCCACAGACCAGGCCTGCAGAGTACAGGGCCCCAAGATGTGCTGCAGCAGTCTGATTTGAAACAGCAGTGCCTGAATACTGTCGAGTGTAACTGATGGGCATGGGAACAAAGATACTAGAATGCCAGTTATGGTTGCGGTGAGTTACTGACTGCGGAAGAGAAGTTGTACAAGTGGAAGAGGAAGGCAGTCCGATGATCAGAAGGTGTAATACTGGAATGCCACATATTGATGGCAGGAGAGGCGTTCTCCCAACTGGTACCACAATGACTGCCTGGTGAAGAGGGCAAGCTGGTGTCTCGAAGAATGAACGTTTTCTCTGTCTTGTGTCTCTTCCCCTAGGAAATGAGACAGAGATAGTCAGCAGGGTCTGGAGACAGACAAAGCATTTGGAAAAAGGACAGCAGTGTCGTGCTGCTGATATAATTATGGTAAAAGTGTAGATCATCTCAGTGTGATGATGCGATATAGTGTCAAACCAGGAGGCGCTTTAAGGAAGAGACAGATATATTAGTGAAAGCCATAAGCAGGTTCCAGAGGATGTCTGAGTGTTGCCAAACTGTATGTAACCACAGACTGCTCTCATAAGTAATCATCACTGGTTAAGTGCCTCTCCAGTGTGAACTGTTCCTGCTAACCCTGGGGTGGAAAGATTGATTATCCCCTTAACAACCAGCAATGTCTTTTTACTGACATGAGATATGAGAATAGCATCCCTTGATGTGTGGAAATGCAGCAGCTGTATGCTATAGCTGACACCCTACTGCACCAGCCACAATCGGTGTTGGAACATACAATGGCTATTCGACCCCTTATATACTGCTGTCAATAGTAACAATGACATATAGATGGTTAACAGAGCATGGGGGCTTCCTCTTAACCGCATCGGCACCCTGAGATTGTATAGTCCTAATGGTTGCAATGGCAATCTATGGCAAAGTAATGACCTTAAAGTCTGCCGGTTATAGTGCTCAGTTCAGATGTTAGCAACATTTTAGTGGTAAAAATAATTTTTTTCATTCCAAAGTGGCAAGTCTTGAATTACAAGGGTTAATGAACTACCTGTTTAGTAACTGGCAGCAGTTTTGAATATGTTGCTTTTAAAATGGTATCACTTTTTGGGTTTTTCCAATCTATAGGTCCCCCAAAGTCACTTCAAAACTGTACAGAGCCCTAGAAAAATAAGTTTTGTAAATTTCCTTAAAAAAATTAAAAATTGCTGCTACATTTTTAACCCCTTTACCAGGGCCGGCGTCAGTACCCGGGCAAGTGCCGGGGTCCTGGCGAGACGGGGGGACCCACTCACGCTGTCTGGGATACATGCAACTCACCCCCCAGGGCCGGTTCACCCTCCGCCAGCGCCGATTCACCCCCCCCCCAGCTCCGCCGCATTCAACTACAGTTACAGTTAGGTACAGTTGAATCCAATGATGAAGGAGAGAGCGTCAGATGACGCTCCCTCTCCCATCATTCCCCTGTCTCTGACACTGCGGGTGCGCGATGACGTCATATCATCGAGGACCTGCTATGTGCCGGGCAGACTGCAGCCGCTGAGACTGGAGCCGAGCCTGGAGCACCGGGAGCAGCGCGGGCATGAGGAGAGGTGAGGATTGTGGTTTTTTTTTTTTTATCTATCAGTGAGTGATAACTGGATTGTGGGGCCATTATAGGGGGGGCTAAATTATATTCTATGGGGTGCTGTGCTGTATTATATTCTATGGGGGTTGTATTATATTCTCTGGGGGCTACATTATATTCTATGGGGGATGTATTATATTCTATGAGGGAGGATTGCATGATACTCTATTATGGGGCTACATTATATTCTATTGGGAGGTAGGCTGTATTATATTCTATGTATTAAATGTATTCTACATATTAAATGTATTATATTTTATGAGAGGTGACTGCATCATACTCTATGAGGGGGCTACATTATATTCTATGGGGGCTGCATTATACTTTATGAGGAGGGCTGCATTGTATTCTATGTAGGGGCTACATTATATTCTATGGGGGGCTGCATTATATTACATATGCAGGGGCTGCATTATACTATATGAGAGGGCTGCATTATATACTCTAGGGGGTTACATTATACTCAGGGGGCTACAATATATTCTGTGGGGTGGCTGCATTATACTGTGTGAGGTGGCAGCATTATACTATATGTGGGCTGCATTATACTGTATCGAGGACAATGGGGAATACATTATACTATACGAAGAACTATGGGGTGCATTATACTATGGGAAATGAATTGTACTACATGGATGACTATGGCGGTGCATTATGCTATGAGGAGTGTATTATACTATATGGAGGACTGAGGAGTGTATTATACTATATGGAGGACTGAGGAGTGTATTATACTATACACTCCCTGACAGAAGTTATGTTGCTTATCCATGTTATGTAAATAAAAGCTTATAACCTGACATTAAATTCATCCATTGGTTGTGTAAGTTATTATGTTGAAAGCTGAAACCCTCCAAAATGTGGTTTCGGTTAAGAAAATAAATTGGCATCAATGCAGAAATATTGATCAGTTAATGGACACAGAAGGGTCAGATTTTGTCAAGACAAAAGTTTTGTCCCCTGGTCATAGAATGCACCCAATCCTAGTTTACATCCTCACCTGTGCTCAGTAAATGATCGGTTAATTAGTGTGTATGTATAAAAAGAAACTCAGCACCCCAAACCTTCACTTGAACTGCAACTTGAGCTCTGACAACATGCCAAAAATCCACCCAGCGACCATAGCCTGGATTATCAAGAGGCTGAAGACGAGATCCACTGCAGAGGTGGCTGGCACCTTTAATGTGTCTCAGCATCAAGTACAAAGAATTAAAAAAAGATTTGAAGAGACTGGAGATGTGTTTGACAAGCCCAGGTCCGGCAGACCCCGCAAGACATCTGCTCAGGAGGAAGGTTTGTTGATTAGAAAATCCAAAAGCAAGCCCATCTTCCACTGCAGCAGAGCTCCAACAGGCCTGGTCACCTCAAGTCCCTGTGTCAACTAGAACAATTTGTAGGATTCTGTCTCGAAATGGCCTCCATGGTTGAATCAGTGCCCAGAAGCCAGCACTAAACAAAAGGCAAATAAAAAACTGTGTGGCACTTGCAAAGTCCCACAGCCTGCTAAACAGATGGACGATGGAAAAGTGGCAGAAGGTGGATTTCTCTGATGAATCTTCAGTAGAATTACACCACAGCCGCCGCAAATACTGCAGGAGATCTACTGGAGCCCATATGGATCCAAAATATACCCAGAAAACAGTTACATTTGGTGGTGGAAAGATCATGGTCTGGGGTTACATTCAGTATGGGGGTGGGCGAAACATTTGCAAGGTGGAAGGCAGTATCAATAGCCTAAAATATCAAGAAGTACTGTATTTTCCAGCGTATAAGATGACTGGGCGTATAAGACGACCCCCCCAACTTTTCCAGTTAAAATATAAAATCTTCTTAAAAGTCGGGGGTCTTCTTATACGCCGTGTGTCATCTTACAGGGCGGGTGCAGACCAATCTGCATATGGTGGGGGGGAAATGGTCCCGATGATGAAGGGAGGGGGCGTCTCACAGGGAAGGTGTAAGTGGAGTATCCCCCTATTACGTCATTGTAGCAGCGATGCAACTGCGGGTCTCTGTGCGGCGGCTCCTCTTTCAGCAGTGTGGGGGCTCTGTGCTGGGGGGCGGTGGTGGCTCTTTGTGCAGTGTAGGGGCTCTGCCGGCATTTCCTCAAAGCCCGGATGCCCCGGAAGCTCCATTTTTGCAATGCGGTGGCCTCCGGAAAAATGGCCACTGGGGGCGGCGCATGCTCAGTTTCAGATCTTGTCTCCCGAGATCTCGGGACGAGATCTGAATCTGAGCATGCGCCGCCCCTAGCGGCCATTTTCCCGGAGGCCACCGCATCACAGCAATGGAGCTGCCAGGGCCTCCGGGCTGTGAGGAAATGCAGGCGGAGCCCCGACGCTGCACAAAGAGCCGCCGCCCCCCAGCAGAGCCCCCATGCTGCACAAAGAGGAGCCGCTGCCCCCCAGCACAGAGACCCGCAGAGAGCATCGCTGCCACAATGAGGTAATAGGGGGATACTCCACTTACACCTTCCCTGTGAGACGCCCCCTCTCTTCTTCTTTGGGACCAATCACCCCACCATATACACATTGGTCCGCACCGGCCCTATAAGACGACACCCGGCGTATAAGACGACCCCCGACTTTTAAGAAGATTTTCAGGGGTTAAAAGGTCGTCTTATACGACGGAAAATACGGTATTAGCTACCTCTTATATTACAAATCATAAAAGGGGTCAAATTCTGCAGCAAGATGGTGCTCTATCTCATACATCCATCTCCACAACAAAGTTCCTCCAGGCAAAAAAGATCAAGGTGCTCAAGGACTAGCCAGCCCAGTCACCAGACATGAACATCATTGAGCATGTTTGGGGTAGGATGAAAGAGGAAGCTTGGAAGACAAAACCAAAGAATCTAGATGAACTCTGGGAGGCATGTAAGACTGCATTCTTTGCTATTCCTGATGACTTCATTAATAAATTGTATGAATCATTGTTGAACCGCATGGATGCGGTCCTTCAAGCTCATTGAAGTCACACGAAATATTAAATATGACTAATAGCACCACAACTACATTCACCAATGTTATGCAACATATATTTGTATGCTAAGTTAATTATTTGTTTGAATATCACATTACTTTCTGTGGGTGACAAAACTTTTGTCTTGCCAAAATCAGACCATTCTGTGTAAAATTAACTGATCAATATTTCTGCATTGATGCCAATTTGTTTTCTTAACCTAAACCACATTTCGGAGGGTTTCAGCTTTCAAAAGAATAACTTTGGATGAATTTAACGTCAGGTTATAAGCTTTTATTTACATAACATGGATAAGCGACATAACTTCTGTCAGGGAGTGTATGGAGGACTGAGGAGTGTGTTATACTATATGGAGGACTGTGGTGAACAGTATAATATATGGAGGACTATGGGGTGTATTATACTAAACAAACAAAATGCTGCCTATTCATCAAGTTGTATGCATACAGGTGCTGCTCACAAAATTAAAGTTAATTTATTTCAGTTCGTCAATACAAAAAAATGAAACTCCATAATATATAGTCATTATAAACATAGTGATCTATTTCAAGTGTTTATTTCTGTTAATGTAGATGATTATGGCTTACAGCCAATGAAAACCCAAAAGTATTCTATAATGTTGATTTGCCTCTAATATTACAGGTACTGATACCCTGAGACCTGTGGACCTTAGATCATCAGAGTTAGCCATCTGCTAAAGCACAGGGTCTATATGTCACCTACTCCAAGAGTGACACAGTGCAGAAATGCCACTATCAGGACTTATTTTCCAGAACTCACATGTGGACTAGTGACTAAGTGACCAATCATTACTATATATTAGGTCGGACTTGGAGTTTCACTTGCGAGAGCCTCGCATCACTTCACCCTGCACAGCCGCCCATTCTTTGGACAGGAGTGTGCAGCTGCATAAAAATACGGACGTTCCGGGTGATGCAATGCAAGGCTCGCGCATCACTCTTGCATAATTGGCATATAAGGGGTTAACTTATATAAAGCCCCTGTATGGTATTGTAGAATTTACAATAGCTATCACTCATGTAAGAAGTGAAATCTGGCCTTTTACTATGCCTATATTTCACTGCTGTATCTGTGCATCATGAATCGAGGTATGCGTTAAAGGAGTGCCCACTGAGACTCTTTCGCCCGGGGCCCTCAAAAACTGGGAGCGGGCCCTGCCCTTTACCCCCGAAGGTGGTTTGCACATTAAAGCCCGGGTCAATTTTTACAATTCTGACCACTGTCACTATATGAGGTAATAACTCTGGAACTCTTCAACAGATCCCAGTGATTCTGAGAATGGTTTTTGGTGACATATTTTACTTCATGATAGGGGTAAAATTTTTTCAATATGACTTCCGTTTAATTGTGAAAAAAACAGAAATTTGGCGAAAATATAGCAATTTTGAAACTTTGAATTTTCATGCCTTTAAATCAGAGAGATGTGTCACACAAAATAGATAATATATAACTTTTCCCACATGTCTACTTTACATCAGCACAATTTTGGAAGCAAATTTTTTTGTTAGGAATTTATAAGGGTTAAAAGTTGACTAGCGATTTTTCATTTTTCCAACAAAATTTACAAAACCATTTTTTTTTAGTGACCACCTCACATTTGAAGTCACTTTGAGGGGTCTATATGATAGAAAATACTCAAAAGTGACACCATTCTAAAAACTGCAAGTTGCTCAAAACCACATTCAAAAAGTTTATTAACCCTTCAGGTACTTCACAGGAATTTTTGGAATGTGAAAAAAAAAGGACATTTAACTTTTTTTCACAAAAAATTTACTTCAGACTCAATTATTTTTATTTTGATAAGGGTAACAGGAAAAAAATGGACCCCAAAATGTGTTGTGCAATTTCAACTGAGCATGCAGATACCCCATATGAGGGAGAAAACCACTGTTTGTGTGCGTGACAGAGCTTGGAAGGGAAGGAGCGCCATTTAACTTTTTGAATGCAAAATTTGCTGGAACAATTGGCAGACGCCATGTTGTGTTTGGAGAGCACCTGATGTGCCAAAACAGTGAAAATCCTCCACAAGTGACACCATTCTTGAAACTAGAACCTTCAGGGAACTGATCTAGATGTTTGATGAGCACATTGAACCCTCGGGTGCTTCACAGAAGTTTGTAACGTTGAGCCATGAAAATAAAAAAAACACATTTTCCCCCCAAATATGTTTTTAGCCCCAAATGTTGCATTTTTGTAAGGGTAAGAGGAGAAATTGAACAATACAATTTGTAGGGCAATTTCTTCTGAGTGCACCGACAGCCCAATTGAGGGAAAAAAACTACTGTTTGGGCGCACAGCAGGGTTTGTAAGGGAAGGAGCGTCATTTGACTTTTTGAATGTAAAATTTCCTGGAATCATTAGAGGGCTTCATTTCCAATTTGGAGAGCCCCTGATATGCCTAAACAGTGGAAGTCCCCCACAAGTGACCCCACTTTGGAAAGCTAGACCAATCAAGAGTTGTAGTTATATGCGTGGTGAGCATCTTGAATCCCCAGGTGCTTCACAGAAGTTTATAACGTTGAACCTTGAAAATAGTAAAATCACATTTGCAACACAAAAATGTTATTTTAGCCCCAAATTTTGCATTTTCATTAGGGTAACAGGAGAAATTGGACCATACAATTTGTAGTGCAATTTCTCCTGAGTACACCGATAACCGATATGAGGTAGAAAACTACTGTTTGGGCGCATGGCAGGGTTCGGAAGGGAAGGAAAATTGCAAACTGCCGTTGTAGTGACCAGTAAGCTGTAGGGACCAGTAAATTGCAGTCACAAGTGCATTAAGCCCAGCCTGTGCTTCTGGAGACATGCACTCGTAAGATAGGCGGGCTCTCATTGCTTCAAAAGTGTGGATGCTTTATTTGGTTTAGGTAGACTGTAGGGCTCAGAAGGGAGGAGGGATTTGGATTTGAGAGCTGAGAATTTACTGAATTTCTTTTGGCGGGCGAGAAGCCATTTTGCTTTTCCAGAGCTTTTGTACTACCCGTGATGTGGAAGCCCTCTATATTTCCGTTAACAGATGACAGACCTGAGTGGGCACTTGCTTTTTTTGTGGATTGAGTTGAAGCTTTTATTGGGAACATTTTACATAACATTTGGGATCACATTTATCCTGGGCTCTACGCTAAGCACTTACTTTTGGGTTTCCATCTAAATCTCTGAGGGACGTGATTCAGATGAAACCCACGAGGGATCCATTCACTTTAATTAGGCAGCAGAGTTACTCTGGACTGTTCAGCGGTATCCTTTATAGAAGTGCACAAAACTGTCGTAAACGGCACTTTTATACAATCCTAAAAAGACGGACACAGGTCAGACGGCATCCACAGTGCCTCCATCTGCCTCATTATAGGGAATCTTCTGCTAGAGGTTCCGTCTGTATCAAATATTTCAGAGATTTACACGGAAAGCCTGGTGTAAGTGCTCAGTGCAGAATAAATGTGTGCCAAGTACTTACTGTACTGGGAAATGCCTGGGATGTACGTCGGCGCTGGAGCGCAGCCAGGTAAGGAGAAAGGTGGGTTTTTTTATTTTTACTGAATGCAGCAAGCCCGGGGCAGAATGGAGACAAGGGGGCAGGATGGAGATACACGGGGCAGGAATGAAAACACAGGGGGCAGAAATGGAAAAAAAACACAGGGGACAGGAATGGAAACAACACAGGGGGCAGTATGTGAGACACAGGTGGCAGAATGTGAGACACGGGGGGTAGAATGTGAGACACAGGGGGGCAGAATGTGAGACAAGGGGGGCAGAATGTGAGACACGGGGGCAGGATGTGACACATGGGGGGGCAGGATGTGAGACACGGAGGGGCAGGATGTGAGACACGGGGGGGCAGGATGTGAGACACGGGGGGCAGAATGTGAGATGGGGGCAGGATGTGAGACAGTGGGGCAGGATGTGAGACACGGGGTAAAATGTGAGACAGGGGCAAAATGTGAGACAGGGGGCAAAATGTAAGACACGGGGCAGAATGTGAGACACTGGGCAGAAAGTGAGACAAGGGGGCAGGATGTAAGACATGGGGGCAGCATGTGAGATGAGGTAGAATGTGAGACATGAGGGCAGGATGGGAGACACTGGGCAGGATCATGGTGCAGGATGGATACGATGGAGACAGATGGGGCAGTAGGCTCATGGGACAGATGGGTCAGGATCATCGGACAGATGGGGCAGGATCATGGGGACAGATGGGGCAGGATCATG
The DNA here is from genome assembly GCF_051348905.1 of Ranitomeya variabilis. NCBI lineage: Eukaryota > Metazoa > Chordata > Amphibia > Anura > Dendrobatidae > Ranitomeya > Ranitomeya variabilis. Next base: position 518,770,406 of record NC_135234.1, read on the forward strand.
GGGACAGATGGGGCAGGATCATGGGGACAGATGGGGCAGGATCATGGGGACAGATGGGGCAGGATCATGGGGACAGATGGGGCAGGATCATGGGGACAGATGGGGCAGGATCATGGGGACAGATGGGGCAGGATCATGAGGACAGATGGGGCAGGATCATGGGGACAGATGGGGCAGGATGGGGAGATCATATGGGGGCAGAATGGACACTCATGAGGGTAGAATGGGAGAACACATGGCTGGAGCCAGGAATGAGATACACTTGGCAGGATGGGGGATATAATTACCATAGGGGCTAATTAAAGGGAACCTCTCACCCCCAAAATCGAAGTTGAGCTAAGCCCACCAGCATCAGGGGCTTATCTACAGCATTCTCGAATGCTGTAGATAAGCCCCCGATGTATCCTGAAAGATGAGAAAAAGAGGTTAGATTATACTCACCCAGGGGCGGACCCGCTGCGGTCCGAGGCCTCCCATCTTCTTACTATGATGTCCTCTTGTATTTACGCTCCGGCGTACTTTGTCTGCCCTGTTGAGGGCAAAGTACTGCAGTGTGCAGGCGCTGGGAAAGGTCAGAGAGGCCCGGCACCTGCGCACTGCAGTACTTTGCTCTGCCCTCAACAGGGCAAAGTACGCCTGCGCCGCAACATGAAGACAAGAAGAGGACGTCATCCTATGAAGATAGGAGGCCCCGGACCGGACTGCCCACCCAGATGAGTATAATCGAACCTCTTTTTCTCATCTTTCAGGATACATCGGGGCTTATGTACAGCATTCCAGAATGCTGTAGATAAGCCCCTGATGCCAGTGGAATTAGCTCATCTTCGATTTTGGGGGTGACAGGTTCCCTTTAAGGGATATTATTACTGCAGGGATGTATTTATTTTATTTTTTGAGGATACTGTTTTAAATGAGGCGGTCCTGTTATTGTGCAGAGCAACACTACGTCACCTTTTTTTCTTCATCTGGAGTAGTGTAGAAGTTGGGAAAAAAAAAAAGTAATGTTTTCTGCAAGCGGAGCTCTAGATAACTGTTATTTCATGCAGAGAAGAGTCCTGGCTGGAAGACGTGATGGCGGTCTGTGCTGGATGAAGATGAAAAGCGAAGCTGAAGGACTTCACCTAGAGACGTCACTGGTGAGTCAGTGTGTTACCTATACACTATATACAGAGTTCCTGTGTACAATGTCACCAGTGATCACTGTATTACCTGTACACTGGCACTATATACATAGGTCCTGTGTACAATGTCACCAGAGATCACTGTATTACCTTTACACTGACAATTTATACAGAGTTCCTGTGTATCTTATCACTGGTGATCACTGTATTACCTGTACACAGACACTGCATACTAAGTACAGATCTCCTGTGTATAATAGCACTTTTGGTGATAGTATTTTTTAAAATTAATGATCAGTATTGTAGTATTCAGTCACTATGTGGTGGTAATATGTTGTCCGGCCATGGTGTGGCGGAATTTGTCCCTTGTATGTGCTATTATTCAGTCACTGTGGTGGTAATATGTGGTCTGGTCATGGTGTGGCAGTATTTGTTCCCTGTATGTGGTATTATTCGTCACCATGTGGTGGTAATATGTGGTCTGGTCATGGTGTGGCAGTATTTGTTCCCTGTATGTGGTATTATTGGTCACCATGTGTTGGCAATATATGATCTTGACATGGTGCGGTGGTATGTGTTCCTTGTATGTGCTATTAGTCGGTCACTGTGGTGGCAATATGTGAGCTGGACATGGTGTGGCAGTATTTGTTCCTTGTATGTGGTATTATAGGTCACTATGTGGTGGTAATATGGTGTCTGGTCATGGTGTGTTGGTATTTGTCTCTTTCGATGTGATATTATTGGTCATTTAAAAAATTGAAAAATAAATAAAAATATACCTAAATTGTATTGCATATTTTAACAAGTTTTTAATAGGTTAGTGTAGAGTAGGGCGCGGCCAAAAGAGTCTACCTTGTTGTGGTGGCAGATTAGAAAAATCTTTTGGCCAAAACAAAAGCTGCTGGCTATGTGTGTGATCTGGTGATCAGAACTGTTAATGTGTGATTGCTGAGAACTGGAGTTTTTCCAAGAGAGAACGATGAGACTGTGGACAGTTTGAGGGGTGGAGGCGGGGCTGGAGCCTGGGCGGAGTCTCAAGGGGGCCCCAAAAATGTTGCTAGTATGGGGCCTCGAAATTCCTAGTGGCAGCCCTGCCCGGCACCTGCGAAAAGTGGTCACTTTACTGCTATGCACAGACGCCAGAGCAAGATTTGAGGAACGTGGACTACAACGCAGCTTTATGGGAACATTTTGAGTAATAAATTGGTGAACGATGGAGAGTCTATTGTTTATATTTGTCTTTTTATGCTCTTCAGGTATCCTTTCCTGGACTACTTTGAATTTGTTGGGCCTGCATGGGATTTTTTTTCCAATAAATTGGTGAACAAAGGTTAGATCCGTTTTTTTTTGCTGGATCCATTTTGGTGCATCGGGGCATACAATTCTGACTTCCTGTTCCGAGGGAGGGAGAGGGAGTGAGAGACTCCAGAATTTAAAATGCAGGAACGGGGCATGCTCAGTCGTGGAACGGGCATTTTTTCGCCGGACAGAAAAAACGTTCATGTGGACGTTTTCTCCGTCTGCCGGAAAAGAAATTTTGGACGGATCTGGCAAAAAACAGATGAAACGTGTGACCATCAGGCACAATCCGGCGCTAATACAACTCTAGGAGAAAAAAACGGATCCGTTTTTTTTTTTCAAAACTCGCCAGATTGTGCCTGACGGCAAAAACCTGATGTGTGAAAGTAGCCTTACTGGGTTAGTAATGGGGGTGCCTGATAGATCTCTCCATTAACCCCTTCCCGACCTTTGACGCCACGTAGGCGTCATGAAAGTCGGTGCCAATCCGACCTGTGACGCCTATGTGGCGTCATGGAAAGATCGCGTCCCTGCAGATCGGGTGAAAGGGTTAACTCCATTTTCACCCGATCTGCAGAGACAGGGGGAGTGGTACTTCAGCCCAGGGGGGGTGGCTTCACCCCCCCGTGGCTACGATCGCTCTGATTGGCTGTTTCACTTTCAACAGCCAATCAGAGCGATTTGTAATATTTCACCTATGAAAACGGTGAAATATTACAATCCAGCCATGGCCGATGCTGCAATAGCATCTGCCATGGCTGGAGACCCCGATCTGCCCCCCCCCACCGGCACCGATCGCCCCCCCAGTCGTGCTTTCTGCCCCGATCTCCTGTCCGCTCCCCTCCTCCCTCCTGTCCGCTCCCCCGGTCCTCTTGTCCGCTCCCCCGGTCCTCCGATGCCCCCCCGTGTTCCGATCCCACCCCCCCATACTTACCTAGCTTCGATGTCCCTCCCGGTGTCTGGCCGTCTTCTCCATGGGCGCCGCCATCTTGGAAAATGGCGGGCGCATGCGCAGTGCACCCGCCGAATCTGCCAGCTGGCAGATTCATTACAAGTACATTTTGATCGCTGTGGTAGGTTCTATCGCAGCGATCAAAATAAAAAAATAATAAATAAACCCCCCCTTTATCACCCCCATAGGTAGGGACAATAATAAAATAAAGAAAATATTTTTTTTTCTTTTTCCACTAGGGTTAGGGTTAGAACTAGGGTTAGAACTAGGGGTAGGGTTAGGGGTAGGGTTAGGGTTACGGGTAGGGTTAGGGGTAGGGTTATGGCATGTGCACACAGTGCGGATGTGTCTGCGGATCCGCAGCGGATTGGCCGCGGATCCACAGCGGATTGGCCGCGGATCCGCAGCGGATTGGCCGCGGATCCGCAGCGGATTGGCCGCTGCGAATTCGAAGCAGTTTTCCATCAGGTTTACAGTACCATGTACACCTATGGAAAACCAAATCCGCTGTGCTCATGGTGCGGAAAATTCCGTGCAGAAACGCTGCGTTGTATTTTCCGCAGCATGTCAATTCTTTGTGCGGATTCCGCAGCGTTTTACACCTGTTCCTCAATAGGAATCCGCAGGTGAAATCCGCACAAAAAAACACTGGAAATCTGCTGTAAATCCGCAGGTAAAACGCAGTGCCTTTTACCTGCAGATTTTTCAAAAATCGTGCGGAAAAATCTCACACGAATCCGCAAAGTGGGCACATAGCCTTAGGGTTAGGGTTGGAATTAGGGCTAGGGTTTGAAATAGGGTTAAGATTAGGCTTGTGGTTAGGGTTACGGATAGGGTTAGGGGTGTGTTGGGGTTACAGTTGTGGTTAGGGTTGGGATTAGGGTTACGGTTGGGATTAGGGTTAGGATTAGGGTTGGAATTAGGGTTACGGGTGTGTTGCGGTTAGGGTTGTGGTTAGGGGTGTGTTGGGGTTAGGGTTGTGATTAGGGTTATGGCTACAGTTGGGATTAGGATTAGGGGTGTGTTGGGGTTAGTGTTGAAGTTAGAATTGAGGGGTTTCCACTGTTTAGGCACATCAGGGGTCTCCAAACGCAACATGGCGCCACCATTGATTCCAGCCAATCTTGCGTTCAAAAAGTCAAATGGTGCTCCCTCCCTTCCAAGCCCCGACGTGCGCCCAAACAGTGGTTTACCCCCACATTTGGGGTACCAGCGTACTCAGGACAAACTGGGCAACAACTGTTGTGGTCCAATTTCTCCTGTTACCCTTGCAAAAATAAAAAATTACTTGCTAAAACATAATTTTTGAGGAAAGAACAATTATTTTTTATTTTCACGGCTCTGCGTTATAAACTTCTGTGAAGCACTTGGGGGTTGAAAGTGCTCACCACACATCTAGATAAGTTCCTTCGGGGGTCTAGTTTCCAAAATGGGGTCACTTGTGGGGTGTTTCTACTGTTTAGGCACATCAGGGGCTCTGCAAATGCAATGTGACGCCCGCAGACCATTCCATCAAAGTCTTCATTTCAAATGTCACTACTTCCCTTCCGAGTCCTGACGTGTGCCCAAACAGTGGTTTACCCCCACATATGGGGTATCAGCGTACTCACAACAAACTGGGCAACAAATATTGGGGTCCAAATTCTCCTGTTACCCTTGTGAAAATAAAAAATTGCTTGCTAAAACATCTTTTTTGAGGAAAAAAAATGATTTTTTATTTTCACGGCTCTGCGTTGTAAACTTCTGTGAAGCACTTGGGGGTTGAACGTGCTCACCACACATCTAGATAAGTTCCTTGGGGGGTCTAGTTTCCAAAATGGGGTCACTTGTGGGGGGTTTCTACTGTTTAGGCATATCAGGGGCTCTGCAAACGTAACATGATGCCCGCAGACCATTCCATCAAAGTCTGCATTCCAAAACGTCACTACTTCCCTTCCGAGCCCCGGCATGTGCCCAAACAGTGGTTTACCCCCACATATGGGGTATCAGCGTACTCAGGAGAAACTGGACAACAACTTTTGGGGTCCAATTTCTCCTGTTACTCTTGCAAAAATAAAAAATTCTGGGCTAAAAAAATATTTTTGAGGAAAGGAAACACATTTATTATTTTCACGGCTCTGCGTTATAAACTTCTGTGAAGCACTTGGGGGTTGAACGTGCTCACCACACATCTAGATAAGTTCCCTTGGGGGTCTAGTTTCCAAAATGGAGTCACTTGTGGGGAGTTCCTACTGTTTAGGCTCATCAGGGGCTCTGCAAACGCAACCTGATGCCCGCAGAGCATTCCATCAAAGTCTGCATTTCAAAATGTCACTACTTCCCTTCCGAACCCCGACGTGTGCCAAAACAGTGGTTTACCCCCACATATGGGGTATCAGCGTACTCAGGAGAAACTGGACAACAACATTTGGGGGCCAATTTCTCCTGTTACCCTTGGGAAAATAAAAAATTGTGGGCTAAAAAATCATTTTTGAGAAAAGAAAAATTATTTTTTATTTTCATGGCTCTGCGTTATAAACTTCTGTGAAGCATTTGGGGGTTCAAAGTGCTCACCACACATCTAGATTAGTTCCTTGGGAGGTCTAGTTTCCAAAATGGGGTCACTTGTGGGGGAGCTCCAATGTTTAGGCACACAGGGGCTCTCCAAACGCGACATGGTGTCCGCTAATGATTGGAGCTAATTTTCCATTCAAAAAGCCAAATGGCGTGCCTTCCCTTCCGAGCCCTGCCGTGCGCCCAAACAGTGGTTTACCCCCACATATGGGGTATCATCGTACTCAGGACAAACTGGACAACAACATTTGGGGGCCAATTTCTCCTATTGCCCTTGGGAAAATAAAAAATTCTGGGCTAAAAATCATTTTTGAGGAAAGAAAAATTATTTTTTTATTTTCACGGCTCTGCGTTATAAACTTCTGTGAAGCACCTGGGGGTTATAAGTGCTCACTATGCCTCTAGATGAGTTCCTTGGGGGGTCTAGTTTCCAAAATGGGGTCACTTGTGGAGGAGCTCCAATGTTTAGGCACACAGGGGCTTTCCAAACGCGACATGGTGTCCGCTAACGATGGAGATAATTTTTCATTCAAAAAGTCAAATGGCGCTCCTTCCCTTCCGAGCCTTACCATGTGCCCAAACAGTGGTTTACCCCCACATGTGAGGTATTGGTGTACTCAGGAGAAATTGCCCAACAAAATTTAGGATCCATTTTATCCTGTTGCCCATGTGAAAATGAAAAAATTGAGGCTAAAATAATTTTTTTGTGAAAAAAAAGTACTTTTTTATTTTTACGGATCAATTTGTGAAGCACCTGGGGGTTTAAAGTGCTCACTATGCTTCTAGATAAGTTCCTTGGGGGGTCTAGTTTCCAAAATGGGGTCACTTGTGGGGGAGCTCCAATGTTTAGGCACACGGGGGTTCTCCAAATGCGACATGGTGTCCGCTAAAGATTGGAGCCAATTTTTCATTCAAAAAGTCAAATGGCGCTCCTTCCCTTCCGAGCCCTGCCGTGCGCCCAAACAGTGGTTTACCCCCACATATGAGGTATCAGCGTACTCAGGACAAATTGGACAACAACGACCGTTGTCCAGTTTCTCCTTTTACCCTTGGGAAAATAAAAAAATTGTTGCTAAAAGATCATTTTTGTGACTAAAAAGTTAAATGTTCATTTTTTACTTCCATGTTGCTTCTGCTGCTGTGAAACACCTGAAGGGTTAATAAACTTCTTGAATGTGGTTTTGAGCACCTTGAGGGGTGCAGTTTTTAGAATGAAAAAGTGCTTTTTTTTCACAGAAAATTTCTTTTAGCCTCAATTTTTTCATTTTCACATGGGCAACAGGATAAAATGGATCCTAAAATGTGTTGGGCAATTTCTCCTGAGTACACCGATACTTCACATGTGGGAGTAAACCACTGTTTGTGCACATGGCAAAGCTCGGAAGGGAAGGAGCGCCATTTGACTTTTGAATGAAAAATTAGCTCCAATCGTTAGCGGACACCATGTCGCGTTTGCAGAGGCCCTGATGTGCCTAAACAGTAGAAACCCCCCACAAGTGACCCCATTTTGGAAACTAGACCCCCCCCAAGGAACTTTTCTAGATGTGTAGTGAGCACTTTGAACCCCCAAGTGCTTCACAGAAGTTTATAACGCAGAGCCGTGAAAATAAAAAAAAAACATTTTTCTTTCCTCAAAAATTATTTTTTAGCAAGCAATTTTTTATTTTCACAAGGGTTACAGGAGAAATTACACCCCAAAAGTTGTTGTCCAGTTTGTCCTGAGTACGCTGGTACCCCATATGTGGGGGTAAACCACTATTTGGGCACACGTCGGGGCTCGGAAGGGAAGTAGTGACCTTTTTAAATGCAGTCTTTGATGGAATGGTCTGCGGGCGTCATGTTACGTTTACAGAGCCCCAGATGTGCCTAAACAGTAGAAACCCCCCACAAGTGACCCCATTTTGGAAACTAGACCCCCCAAGGAACTTATCTAGATGTGTAGTGAGCACTTTGAACCCCCAAGTGCTTCACAGAAGTTTATAACGCAGAGCCGTGAAAATAAAAAATCTTTTTCTTTTCCTCAAAATTGATTTTTTTAGTCCGCAATTGTTTATTTTCACAAGGGTAACAGGAGAAATTGGACCCCAAAAGTTGTTGTCCAGTTTGTCCTGAGTACGCTGGTACCCCATATGTGTGGGAAACCACTATTTGGGCACACGTCGGGGCTCGGAAGGGAAATAGTGATGTTTTGAAATGCAGACTTTGATGGAATGGTCTGTGGGCGTCACGTTACGTTTGCCAAGCCCCTGATGTGCCTAAACAGTAGAAACCCCCCACAAGTGACCTTATTTTGGAAAATTGGCCCCCCAAGAAACTTATCTAGATGTGTGATGAGCACTTTGAACTCCCGATTGCTTCACAGAAGTTTATAACTTAGAGCCGTGAAAATAAAAAATCACTTTTTTTCCCCAACAAAAATAAATTTTTAGCCCCCGATTTATTTTCCCAAGTGTAACAGGAGAAATTAGACCCCCAAAGTTGTTGTGCAATTTTTCCTGAGTACGCTTATGCCCCATATGTTTGGGTAAACCACTGTTTGGGCACACGTTGGGGCTCGGAAGGGAGGGAGCACTATTTGACTTTTTGAACGCAAGATTGGCTGGAATCAATGGTGGCGCCATGTCGCGTTTGGGACCCCCTGATGTGCCTAAACAGTGGAAACCCCTCAATTCTAACTCCAACACTAACCCCAACACACCCCTAACCCCAACCCTAAGCATAACCCTAACCACAACCAACCCTAACCACAGGCCGAACTCTAACCCTAACACACCCCTAACCCTAATCCCAACCCTAACTGTTGTGAAATTGGATTTTGGGCTCCCCCGGTGGCCACTGGTGGAATTGAACTGGTGTGCATCATCCTCTCTGTTCACCTGTTTCCATCAGGATGTGGGAGTCGCTATTTAGCCTTGCTCCTCTGTCACTTCCATGCCGGTCAACATTGTAATCAGAAGCCTTTCTGTGCATGTTCCTGCTGCTAGACAACTCCCAGCTAAGTTGGACTTTAGTCCTTGTTTGTTTTTGCATTTTGTTCCAGTTCACAGCTGTAGTTTCGTTTCTGTGTCTGGAAAGCTCTTGTGATCTGAAATTGCCACTCTGATGTTATGAGTTAATACTAGAGTCTTAAAGTAATTTCAGGATGGTGTTTTGATAGGGTTTTCAGCTGACCATGAAAGTGCCCTTTCTGTCTTCCTGCTATCTAGTAAGCGGACCTCAATTTTGCTAAACCTATTTTCATACTACGTTTGTCATTTCATCTAAAATCACCGCCAATATTTGTGGGGGCCTCTGTCTGCCTTTCGGGGAAATTTCTCTAGAGGTGAGCCAGGACTATATTTTCCTCTGCCAGGATTAGTTAGTCCTCCGGCCGGCGCTGGGCGTCTAGGGATAAAACGCAGGCTACGCTACCCGGCTACTGTTAGTTGTGCGGCAGGTTTAGTTCATGGTCAGTTTAGTTTCCATCCTTCCAAGAGCTAGTTCTTATGTTTGCTGGGCTATGTTCTCTTGCCATTGAGAACCATAACAGTTTGACCGGCCACAAAGGGTTAAATTAATTGACAGAGAAAGGAGAGAAAAGAGAAGTCTGCTGAAGATTTTTTTTTTTTTCCTTCAGTTCTGAGTGTGCTTGTAATTGAATCTCTTGCAAGTCTGCCTATATTGCAGCCTTTCTCTCTCTCTCTCCTTCTTATCCTGGAATGGCTCTGTGTTCACCTGTTTAAAATGGATATTCAGAGTTTAGCTGCAGGTTTGAATAATCTCACCACGAAAGTTCAAAATTTACAAGATTTTGTTGTTCATGTTCCTATATCTGAACCTAGAATTCCTTTGCCTGAATTTTTCTCGGGGAATAGATCTTGCTTTCAAAATTTCAAAAATAATTGCAAGTTGTTTTTGTCCCTGAAATCTCGCTCTGCTGGAGATCCTGCTCAGCAGGTCAGGATTGTGATTTCCTTGCTCCGGGGCGACCCTCAGGATTGGGCTTTTGCATTGGCTCCAGGGGATCCTGCGTTGCTCAATGTGGATGCGTTTTTTCTGGCCTTGGGGTTGCTTTATGAGGAACCTCAGTTAGAACTTCAGGCGGAAAAGGCCTTGATGTCCCTATCTCAGGGGCAAGACGAAGCTGAAATATACTGCCAGAAATTCCGTAAATGGGCTGTGCTTACTCAGTGGAATGAGTGCGCCCTGGCGGCGAATTTCAGAGAGGGTCTCTCTGATGCCATTAAGGATGTTATGGTGGGGTTCCCTGTGCCTGCGGGTCTGAATGAGTCCATGACAATGGCTATCCAGATCGATAGGCGTCTGCGGGAGCGCAAACCTGTGCACCATTTGGCGGTGTCTACTGAGAAGACGCCAGAGAATATGCAATGTGATAGAATTCTGTCCAGAAGTGAACGGCAGAATTTTAGACGAAAAAATGGGTTGTGCTTCTATTGCGGTGATTCTACTCATGTTATATCAGCATGCTCTAAGCGTACTAAGAAGCTTGATAAGTCTGTTTCAATTGGCACTTTACAGTCTAAGTTTATTCTATCTGTGACCCTGATTTGTTCTTTATCATCTATTACCGCGGATGCCTATGTCGACTCTGGCGCCGCTTTGAGTCTTATGGATTGGTCCTTTGCCAAACGCTGTGGGTATGATTTGGAGCCTCTTGAAACTCCTATACCCCTGAAGGGGATTGACTCCACCCCATTGGCTAGCAATAAACCACAATACTGGACACAAGTAACTATGCGGATTAATCCGGATCACCAGGAGATTATTCGCTTTCTTGTGCTGTATAACCTACATGATGTGTTGGTGCTTGGATTGCCATGGCTGCAATCTCATAACCCAGTCCTTGACTGGAAAGCTATGTCTGTGTTAAGCTGGGGATGTAAGGGGACGCATGGGGACGTACCTGTGGTTTCCATTTCATCATCTATTCCCTCTGAGATTCCTGAATTCTTGACTGAATATCGTGACGTTTTTGAAGAACCTAAGCTTGGTTCATTACCTCCGCACCGGGAGTGCGATTGTGCCATAGATTTGATTCCGGGTAGTAAATACCCTAAGGGTCGTTTATTTAATCTGTCTGTGCCTGAACATGCTGCTATGCGAGAATATATAAAGGAGTCCTTGGAAAAGGGACATATTCGTCCTTCGTCATCTCCCTTAGGAGCCGGTTTTTTCTTTGTGGCTAAGAAAGATGGCTCTTTGAGGCCGTGCATTGATTATCGGCTTTTGAATAAAATCACGGTTAAATATCAATATCCGTTGCCACTGCTGACTGATTTGTTTGCTCGCATAAAGGGGGCCAAGTGGTTCTCTAAGATAGATCTCCGTGGGGCGTATAATTTGGTGCGAATTAAGCAGGGGGATGAGTGGAAAACCGCATTTAATACGCCCGAGGGCCACTTTGAGTATTTGGTGATGCCTTTTGGTCTTTCTAATGCCCCTTCAGTCTTTCAGTCCTTTATGCATGACATTTTCCGTGATTATTTGGATAAATTTATGATTGTGTATCTGGATGATATTTTGATTTTTTCGGATGACTGGGACTCTCATGTCCAGCAGGTCAGGAGGGTTTTTCAGGTTTTGCGGTCTAATTCCTTGTGTGTGAAGGGTTCTAAGTGCGTTTTTGGGGTTCAAAAGATTTCCTTTTTGGGATTTATTTTTTCCCCCCTCTTCCATCGAGATGGATCCTGTCAAGGTTCAGGCTATTTGTGATTGGACGCAACCCTCTTCTCTTAAGAGTCTTCAGAAATTTTTGGGCTTTGCTAACTTTTATCGTCGATTTATTGCTGGTTTTTCTGATGTTGTTAAACCATTGACTGATTTGACTAAGAAGGGTGCTGATGTTGCTGATTGGTCCCCTGCTGCTGTGGAGGCCTTTCGGGAGCTTAAGCGCCGCTTTTCTTCCGCCCCTGTGTTGCGTCAGCCGGATGTTGCTCTTCCTTTTCAGGTTGAGGTCGACGCTTCTGAAATCGGAGCTGGGGCGGTTTTGTCGCAGAGAAGTTCCGATTGCTCCGTGATGAGACCTTGTGCTTTTTTCTCACGTAAATTTTCGCCCGCCGAGCGGAATTATGATGTTGGGAATCGGGAGCTTTTGGCCATGAAGTGGGCTTTTGAGGAGTGGCGTCATTGGCTTGAGGGGGCTAGACATCAGGTGGTGGTATTGACTGACCACAAAAATCTAATTTATCTTGAGTCCGCCAGACGCCTGAATCCTAGACAGGCGCGCTGGTCGTTGTTTTTCTCTCGGTTTAATTTTGTGGTGTCCTACCTGCCGGGTTCTAAGAATGTTAAGGCGGATGCCCTTTCTAGGAGTTTTGAGCCTGACTCCCCTGGTAATTCTGAACCTACAGGTATCCTTAAGGATGGAGTGATATTGTCTGCCGTTTCTCCAGACCTGCGGCGGGCCTTGCAGGAGTTTCAGGCGGATAGACCTGATCGTTGCCCACCTGGTAGACTGTTTGTTCCTGATGATTGGACCAGTAAAGTCATTTCTGAGGTTCATTCTTCTGCGTTGGCAGGTCATCCTGGAATCTTTGGTACCAGGGATTTGGTGGCAAGGTCCTTCTGGTGGCCTTCCCTGTCTCAAGATGTGCGAGGCTTCGTGCAGTCTTGTGACGTTTGTGCTCGGGCCAAGCCTTGTTGTTCTCGGGCTAGTGGATTGTTGTTGCCCTTGCCTATCCCGAAGAGGCCCTGGACGCACATCTCGATGGATTTTATTTCGGATCTTCCTGTTTCTCAGAAGATGTCTGTCATCTGGGTGGTGTGTGATCATTTCTCTAAGATGGTCCATTTGGTTCCCCTGCCTAAGTTGCCTTCTTCTTCCGAGTTGGTTCCTCTGTTTTTTCAAAATGTGGTCCGTTTGCATGGTATTCCGGAGAATATCGTTTCTGACAGAGGTACCCAATTCGTGTCTAGATTTTGGCGAGCATTCTGTGCTAGGATGGGCATAGATTTGTCTTTCTCGTCTGCTTTCCATCCTCAGACTAATGGCCAGACCGAGCGGACGAATCAGACCTTGGAGACATATTTGAGGTGTTTTGTGTCTGCAGATCAGGATGATTGGGTTGCTTTTTTGCCTTTAGCGGAGTTTGCCCTCAATAATCGGGCCAGCTCTGCCACCTTGGTGTCTCCCTTTTTCTGTAATTCGGGGTTTCATCCTCGATTTTCTTCTGGTCAGGTGGAATCTTCGGATTGTCCTGGAGTGGATGCTGTGGTGGAGAGGTTGCATCAGATTTGGGGGCAGGTAGTGGACAATTTGAAGTTGTCCCAGGAGAAGACTCAGCTTTTTGCCAACCGCCGGCGTCGGGTTGGTCCTCGGCTTTGTGTTGGGGACTTGGTGTGGTTGTCTTCTCGTTTTGTCCCTATGAGGGTTTCTTCTCCCAAGTTTAAGCCTCGGTTCATCGGCCCGTACAAGATATTGGAGATTCTTAACCCTGTGTCCTTCCGTTTGGACCTCCCTGCATCTTTTTCTATTCATAATGTTTTTCATCGGTCATTATTGCGCAGGTATGAGGTACCGGTTGTGCCTTCCGTTGAGCCTCCTGCTCCGGTGTTGGTTGAGGGCGAGTTGGAGTACGTTGTGGAAAAAATCTTGGACTCCCGTGTTTCCAGACGGAAACTCCAGTATCTGGTCAAATGGAAGGGATACGGTCAGGAGGATAATTCTTGGGTGACTGCCTCTGATGTTCATGCCTCCGATTTGGTCCGTGCCTTTCATAGGGCTCATCCTGATCGCCCTGGTGGTTCTGGTGAGGGTTCGGTGCCCCCTCCTTGAGGGGGGGGTACTGTTGTGAAATTGGATTTTGGGCTCCCCCGGTGGCCACTGGTGGAATTGAACTGGTGTGCATCATCCTCTCTGTTCACCTGTTTCCATCAGGATGTGGGAGTCGCTATTTAGCCTTGCTCCTCTGTCACTTCCATGCCGGTCAACATTGTAATCAGAAGCCTTTCTGTGCATGTTCCTGCTGCTAGACAACTCCCAGCTAAGTTGGACTTTAGTCCTTGTTTGTTTTTGCATTTTGTTCCAGTTCACAGCTGTAGTTTCGTTTCTGTGTCTGGAAAGCTCTTGTGATCTGAAATTGCCACTCTGATGTTATGAGTTAATACTAGAGTCTTAAAGTAATTTCTGGATGGTGTTTTGATAGGGTTTTCAGCTGACCATGAAAGTGCCCTTTCTGTCTTCCTGCTATCTAGTAAGCGGACCTCAATTTTGCTAAACCTATTTTCATACTACGTTTGTCATTTCATCTAAAATCACCGCCAATATTTGTGGGGGCCTCTGTCTGCCTTTCGGGGAAATTTCTCTAGAGGTGAGCCAGGACTATATTTTCCTCTGCCAGGATTAGTTAGTCCTCCGGCCGGCGCTGGGCGTCTAGGGATAAAACGCAGGCTACGCTACCCGGCTACTGTTAGTTGTGCGGCAGGTTTAGTTCATGGTCAGTTTAGTTTCCATCCTTCCAAGAGCTAGTTCTTATGTTTGCTGGGCTATGTTCTCTTGCCATTGAGAACCATAACACCTAACCATAACCCTAACCCCAACACACCCCTAACCACAACCCTAACCCACCCCTAACCACAAGCCTAACTCTAACCCCAACACACCCCTAACCCTAATCGTAACCCTAATTCCAACCCCAACTCTAATTCCAACCCTAACCCTAAGGCTATGTGCCCAAGTTGTGGATTTGTGTGCGGATTTTTCCGCACCGTTTTTGAAAAATA